>NW_004955403.1:4479492-4522838 GCF_000276665.1 Chinchilla lanigera
CTCGCCCGCCCGCCGCCGCGTCCCGGGCCTCGCAGGCTCCGCGGCGCACGGGGCCGGTTCTGGGGGAGGGAATGTAAACAAATCGGGGTTTTATAGTTACCTCACACTCGAGTGCCGTGTGCATCTCCTCTCCGCTCGGTACCAAACCCGGCTGCACCAAGTCGTGGATTCACCAACGCCCGCTGCGCCAACTGCGTCGCGCAGGTCCGGGTGTCCCTTGCCGCGCTACGCTAGCGGCGTACCGGGCGGGCGGCGCGCTCTGCGCAGGCGCAGCCCCTCCGCCTATGGGCGCTACGCGACGGGCGTACGCGCCGCGCGCTCCGGAAGCGCCGCTCGCGCAGGGAAGCGGCGCCCCTCGCGGACGAGGCTCCGAGGGTCGGAGCGGTAGGAAGCTCGGGTCTACGCAAATTGCGGAGGTCCTCAGCTCGGCGCTAGTTTTGTTCCCAGAAAGGGCGCCGCGGGGGACGGCCCGGCGCATGCGCGGAGGCGCGAGAAGGCGGCGAGGCGGGCTCGGCGCAGGGAGGCGAGCGGGACCCTCGGTCGAGGCGCGGGTGGCTGGGCCGCCAGCCCGGAGGGCCTCGGGGTCCCCACGGAGGGGCTCGTCCGACTCCCGCGGCAGGGACGGCCCGAGGGCGCAGCGGGGCAGTGGCCTCGGACGGATGGACGGACGGACAGGCGGGCGGGCGGAGAGCCGTCCCCATCGTCGAGGCTGCGCTCTGCGTCCCGCCGCGGCTGCCTCCCCGCAGGGCGGCTCTCGGGGCCGGGACCGTGCCCCGCAGACCCCGGCGCGCAGCCCGGCCTGCTTCCCGGCTGCCCCTCCTGCTCGGGGTTCGGGGCACCCACTCGTGCACCCGCCTCGCTGGCGCAGGGGCAGCCCCGGCCGCCGACAGGGACGCCGTCGCGGTCCGCGGGTCCGCAGACGGGATGCGGGATTGTTTAAAAAGTACTCTGCAGTTCACTCTAGACCTGAAGTCTTAAAAATCATCATGGGACATCCTTCGCGTCCAAAGCATAAAAATTCCAAATTTCCCTGATATTTGGGGTTCACAATTACTTGAACACACATTACTTGTACCCTTAAAATATGCGTGATACCCTTTTTCCAAGATAGAGCATGCGGGTTCCTTGTCTCTAGGGCGCCTGCATCTTTTTGGTTACATACTTACGGGGTTGCAGTCCAGCCGGCGCGCGCACAGCCGGGGCCTTGCTGGACACTGTATCGCTACATCCGTGCAGATTGGTGGCAGCTATGGCTCTGATAGATCCTCACATGGCCCCGGCCCGGCGTGTCCTCCAGTGGGAACTCAAAGGCTATGCCAAGAGGGAGACTTAGATATTATTAGTGACCCCTATTATTGGTTGCTGCCTGTTTTTTACTAATGATTATATAGTTTAAGTATTTTTTTGAGACACGGTCTCACTATAGTTCAGGTTGGCTTCAAACTCACTGCAGTCCTCCTGCCTCGGTCTGCCAAGTGCTGGGATTATAGTTGGAACAGAGCCCCAGCTGATGATAAATAAGCAAGCGGGTCATGCCAACTTAAAATCTGCACAGCACAGGAAACAACCAACGGAGTAAAGAGACAAACCACAGAATGGGAAAAAAATTTTGTCCTCTAGTTCTTTGACAGAGGACTAATATGTAGAATATATACAGAGCTCAAAAATACTAGAGCTCAAAAATAAAAGACCCAATCAAACAATGGACAACTGAAATGAGCAGAAACTTCTGAGAAGAAATACAACTGGCCGATAAATACATGAAAAAATGTCCAACGTCTCTGGCTATTAGAGAAATTGTAAGTTAAAACAGGTTGGTGTATGGCTGTAACCCCAGCACTTTGGAGACTGAAGTAGGATAACTGAGCGTTTGTGGCTGGCCTAGGCTACGTTGTGGGTTGAAGGTCCATCTGCATTACGTAACGAAACCCTGTCACGAAACAGAAACAATAAAAATCGCTGAGATTCCATCTTATTCCAGGAAAAATGGCCACCATAAATAAATCAGATATAGCAATTGTTCGTGAGGCCGGAGTCCGGGTGGGGGTTTGTGCGTCTGTATTGTTGGTGGAGTGTAAACTAATACGACCATTATGCAACTCAGAATGGTGATTCACCGGAAAACTTCATTTGACCCAGCTATTCCCTTTCTAAGTATCCTCCCAAAAGAGTTAAGGACATCGTACTACAGGGATACGTGCACGCGCATGTTTCTAGAAGCACAGTTCACAATAGCTACATCCTGAGAGTGGTCTGTAAGGCCATCAGTAGATGGATGGATAAGGAACATGTCCCAGGCATGGTGGACCACGTCTGTAATCCCAGCACTCATGAGTATGAGGCCAGCCTGGGCTACACGGTGAGTTCAAGGCCAGCCTGAACTATATTGCAAGACCCTGCCTCAAAAAAAAAAGGATGTATTTATGCACAATGGATTATATGCCATAAGGAAGGATAAACTCTTAATGGCGAGACAGATCTTCTGCATATGGAAAGGCAACCAAGAGATGGTTTGAGGGGAGAGAGGAATCTTAAAAAAGCATTAAGATATGTATGCATACTAATTCCCCATGGGGAATGTGATTACGTACTACAAACATGTACTAATAAAAATGAAGAAAAAAAATACTACTAGGAAGCATTTCTAAAGCAGAGAGCTAACTGCATGAGATCTCACCTGATACTCTGCAGAGACGACCTACTGATACATTCCCAGGAAACTCGCAGCCCATCAGATTGCCAGCTCTGTTCGCGCACGCATCCCGGAACACCCTTGGGCCCTTCCTGGCCCCACAAAAATGCATGGGAAGAAATGTAAGAGGTCGCTGGCTATTTTGTAAAGTCTGCACTAGTTGTTAAGTCCCATGGAAATGAGGGTTTTTTTTTTTTTCCTGAATGAAGTGTCTGTCAAGTTTATTTAAACACCAAAACTTCTTTTTTTTTAATAAAAAATAAACTGCTATTGTCTCTGCTGACACAATTGCAACTGCAGCAGCAAAGGAATGGGATCTGTCTAGGGTCATTATTTTTGTTGTGCTTTGCTCCGCTTTTTAAATTTTCTGCAAATAAAATGCTACTTCATGTATATATAGAAACAGAGGTCATGTCTCCTATTACATTTATCAGCTCACCTAAGTATCGTACACATTCATTTGTTTTTTCTGACAGGGTCTCGCTGTACAGCCCTGCTGGCTCTGCATTCACTATGTGGCTTAGGCTGGCCTACAAAGCCCACTGATTCTCCTGCCTCAGCCTCCCCACATGCTAGGATTACAGGTGTGCACCACCACACCCAACTACATTCATATTTATGCTCACTGATATGTACAGGGCTTAGAGCAAAATCACTAAGTAGGGTAAATGATTAAGCTACAAACTAGTACCTTACTTTTCCCATTAAGGAAAGGAATCTAAGAAAACAAGTTGCAAGTTTACACAAAATCACCCGCTGTGTTAACCAATGCATACTGCAGCGAAATTATCACTACACAATGTTTATATTTTTTGCCCATTTTATATACACTAAGCAGGTCAGAAAAAGTGACTTCAATATGTTGGAATTGTACTTTCTTGAAGGTGTGAGACCTTTCTCACCCACTCATTTGATTCATAAAGAGTCTCACCTGAACCATTAGAAATGACCCCCAGGAGCAGGGATTGAGGGGGAGGACTGGGTTATGTATAAACGGTTTACATTCCATTATTTTTTTAATTCATTCCATCTAGTCACAGTATTCTTTATTTTTAAGTTTTGTTTTGAGACAGGATCTTGCTAGGTAGTTCAGGCTGGCCTAGAGCTCACTGTATAGCCCAGGCTGGTCTCAAATTCATAACAATCCTTCTGCCTCTGTCTCCCAAGTGCTGGGATTACAGTCCTACATTACCACGCCTGGCTGCAAAGTTCTTTCACATATCTAAAGTTTTAAATGTGAGCAGTCTAACTTTGTGAGACATGATATCATAATTCCAATGGTCTCTGTGTCCAGTGATCAGAAAAGAACGGGCCACAAGAGAGCAAATGACGAGCATGTCTCACATCTCAATCTTCAGCTGTGACAGAAGGAAACCGTATCATAAACCTGGCTTCCCTTCTCATCGATGAGAGAATGAAATAGTCATCACGGAGAAGACACCTCTGCTCCCACATTAACTGTGCAACTGTTCACAATAGCCAGGGAATGGAAACCACCAAGGTGTCCATCAGCTGATAAATGAACGAAGAAAATGTGACATATATACACAGTGGAGCACCACTCAGCCACAAAAAAGAAAACCTCACTTGTGACAACATGGATAGAAGTGGAGATCATTATGTTAGGTGAAATCAGTCAGGCACAGGAAAACAAGCACTGCTCAGCTTCTCTGCTAAGTAGAATCTAAAACAGTGGACCTTGTAGAAGTATAGAGAGGCCGTTACCAGAGTGATTATAGTTAGTTAAGAGCAAGAAACTATGGGGTGCTATTGTCCAGTATGGTGACTACAGATAACATTTCAGAATGCTACCCAGCAGGATTTGGAGTGTTTTCACCACAAAGAATTGTCAGATAAGGAAATAAATGCGATTAAACTGGTAGGAACATCATGCAACATATACATGTATGGAACATTATGTATGACCCCATTCATCTATGCAACCTTTACGTTTCTGTTTAAAAAATGGAAAGCTGGGTGCGGTGGCAACACCTATAACCCCAGATATTTGGCAAAGGCAGGAGGATGGCAGTGCAAAGCCAGACTGGGCAGCCTAGTGAGACCCTTTCCAAATAAACAGTAAAACCTTTTTGAAAGGGAGAAGGCTGGGACTTCAGCTCAGTGGCTGAGCACCTGCCTGGCTTGCATGAGACCCTGGGAGGAATCCCTGGTGCTGCACCACAGAATAAATTATTGAAAAGTAAACCATTCAGATCCAGCACGGTTCCTTCTCGAAAGGCGCTCGGGGAGAGTAGCAGGAAGACTCAATTCCGCAGTCATGCCGATGGGGTAGAGAGAGCGTTAAGCTTTAGGAGAGGTGTCAAAAATTAGGAAAGGAAGAGTTCAGGAATACGGGTGTACAGTTCTCACCTAGTTCTCAGTTCTAGACACGATGTCTTTCAGGCTGGGATCAAAGCTCCAGCTCAGGACCTGAAGCCAGAGTACTGGGACTGTCCACTTTGTGCTCATTCTTTGAGACCCATTGTGGAACACCCAACAAGTCACACTCAACACAGGGGCCATGGGAGTCACCCGTCCAGACCTGTGAAGACCTGCCACTTCCAACCCTAAGGTAATCGGGTGGGGGCTCTCGCTCTGTGGCAGAGAGCTTGGCGAACACACGCAGGCCGTGGGTTCCAGCTGTGGCCCCACAGCCGTGGGCAGCCTCTGCAGTGGAGCACAGCGCCCTTGCCATCCCTGGTTAGGTGGCACTGACTAGACCAGCCAGGCCTTGGCCTTGAGTCTCAAGCCAGGCAGTGCCAACACAAGGCCTTTAGCCTAAGGCCTCTCTCTATGGGAAAGACTAAAGCAGAGAGGCTTCTGAAAGCCCGATTCACTGTGGCAAGTTCTTTGGCTGTGGGAAGCAGCTGAACTGGAGCTTGATCACACATGCAGGAGCAGGGCTAAAGCAAGGCCAGCCCCGGGAACACGCAGTGGCTGGGGAGAGCCAGGCAAACACGCTGCTAGGCAGAGGGGTTTCAACTGCCCGTGGCCTTCCCAGGTGTAAACAAAGGAGCTTTTTCTCCCACCGGGAGAGAGGCTCCACCTGACCTCACCTTTCGGACTCTTGTCTTCATTTCTTCATCCTCCACCCGCTGCCCCCCAGGGAAGCTCGAGCGCCTCGGTGGACGCGGCACTTGGTAAACAAAACCCAGACCCAGCTGCAGGGAAACGGGAAGACTCGACTCATTCAGAGGAAACAAACGCAAAAGAGCCAGGCTGACCGGCGGCCCCTGGCATCCACTCGCAGGGAGCCAGGCCGGCCACAGCTCGCACTATCCCTGGGATTCTGTTCAGCCCTTCATCCCTGGTCTTGGGACCCGAGGGACTTTGGCCCTGACAGGAGCTACTGTCTGTCATTTACTATGCATCTGTCCTGCAGTAGGTTTTTTGTTTTTTTTTTTTCAGGTCTTTTCTGAAGAGGAAATTCTAAGGAAGGAGGAAACATGACTGTCTAGATTCTCAAGGTCGTAGTGTGGCTCAGAAGGAAAAGCAGGGAAAAAAAGGAAGGCTGGAGAAGGAGTTCCAACCTCTCAGTCCTGCTGGCAGCCAGCCGGCTTCACCCGAAGAACAGGAAGATGAAGACGGGTCGAGGTGCGAGCTGGGGCTGGGTCTCAGCGGTGCGTGCTCCAAGTACGCTGCGTGGTGCTGGGTCCTGCCACAGGTCTGAGGCCAGCCTGAGCAACTTAACAAGAAAGACCCTGACTCAAATTAAAACTTGAGAAAAGGGCTGGGAATGTAGCTCAGGGGTAGAGCTACCTGGGCTCCAGTCCCTGCAGAGCAGCAGCAGAGGAAGAGAGGGGAGGAGGAGGATGGGAGGGGGAAGGGGAAGAGGAAAGGGGGAGGGGAGGAAGAAGAAAGACCTTGTAGACAGCCGTGTCTGCCAACCTTGGGGGCCTAGAGTCCACTAGGCAGCATTTAGAGCTTTTTGAACTCCAGTGGCACAACGGAAACAACCTTCCAAAAACTCAGCTGTCAACCCCAAAGAATTAGGAAAGAACAGCATTAATATCCACATTGATATCGCAGATTTGATAAGTATTTAAGAAGGTTACACCTGCACCGACGTAAAATAACCAAGATGGAAACGAATTAGTAGGAAGTTACCATGTAAATATTTTTAAAGGTTTTTTTAAAACTCGCTAAAATTAATAAATCTGTTTTAAAATGTCACCACACCAGAATAAATTTCACATCTTCCCTAAGGCTCTCAAGTTAGTTAACAAGGAGACTCATTCACAACTGACATGTATGAAAAGAATCACGTACTCCTTTGAAAATCAAGACACATTAGTTTTAGCAAATACCGCTTACCTTTGCTTATGTAAAAATGTGACAGCAAGAGTGCACCAAAATCCAAATATTAGTGAAGGCAATAAATGAATTGTCAAAGCAAAGATGACGAAGGGATTTTTAAACTTTTCTCATGCTAAGTAAAACTCAAATCATATTTTTTAAGGAAATAAGCCATGCTCCCAATCTCTCTAGAATCCCATAAACCACAACTTCTTTCTAGCACTTGTCTCTAGAGAAGTTTTAGGAACCTGCTGGCCTTGGTGGGGTTGCTCCGGCCATGCCTCCCCCCACTGAGGCCGGCTGGCTTCTCAGGGATGATCTCACCCACGGCCTGGAGGACGTCCTCATACCCCGTTCCAGCCTAATTAATGCGACCTGCTTGCTCTGAGAGTTCGGTCCCCTAGCTGGTCTGCCTGCGCTAGCACATAGGGTGTGTGGTCTAAACCATGCCCCGCAACATTTAAGCGCTTTCAGTGTAGTAACTCATCCAACTCCGGCAAGGGCCTTGAGCGTGTGTTGTGATGTCCAGGTTATAAAGCACTTGGGGGCCCGCAGCACACTGAGTGCGGGGATCCTAGCGAGGCCGGCTCCTCGGGGGCTCGAGATTTTCAAAGCTACCCACACTGCCTCCTCTGAAAATGTTGGTAATTTTTTTAAAATGGAAAAGACAAAGGAACCACCAACTGATAGTTCTCAGTCTGTAATGGGAATTTTAAATGTTAAAGGAAATAAAGAGCAGAATAAAAACAAAAACATATCAAGATATTTATACTGTGAACATTTGTTCTAGTTTGCTTTATCTCAGCTTGACTAACTTAAATGGAGTCCAAGGGCGATGTTTATTCCAGTCTTTTAAATGAGAATGTTAATTAGCCCATCTGGTTATACATTCAGCTGAAAGCTTTCCCCTTTTCCACGGTAATTTGATCTAGTTGCGCAAGTATTTATTTAGATCGGTAGAGTTGTATTAAAATTTAAGCAGAATCAGGTGTGTGTTAATGATTTCAATCCTGGAGATGTAAATACAAACAACTAATGTGCAATTCAAGGACGAATTGGTCAGGTGCAGGAAAATACATCCTAGCAGATTTAAAGTGAAATTCACTTAGGAAATTAAAAGGGCCATTTCAGCGCTCGGAGTCACGTGAGTCTACCTCCTTTGCAAGGCTACTTTGGAAAAAGAGACAAGTATTACGGGATGACCGAGCCTTTGAAATTTAGTTTCCATCATAGGCAAGTTCCTAAGTAGCTAGGATACCAGGACTGAGCTTGGCCTCACACAGCTTGTAATCCAGCCGGGAGCGGATTCGGAGGTAATTACAGCGCTGTGGTAGAGACACACCCACTGCCCTGGCAGCAAAGGCCAAAAGCTGAAGCTACCCTCGGGTTTCCTGAAGGAGGTGCCGCGTGCCGTGTGACTCAAGGGTGAGGAGCACAGGGGCACAGCACGGCTTTTCTATTAGGGATCGGAAACAACACCTTTGTGTGTGTCCTTGGCTCGGGCACCGGGAGACCGGAGCGATGGCAAGCGGGACCCTGTGAGCCACAGCGCAGGAAGTCTCAGCAGGCGGGTGGCTGATCCCAGGGAGAGCAGACTCAAGGAGCACAGCGGGCACGGCAGGCAGAAGAGGGCCCTTCCCCGGGGACGCCAGCGTCTGATCCCACGCGGGAATGGAGGCTGCGATGCAATTCGGGGCGGGCGGCACCGCAGGGGCCTGAGTCCCAGGGAGCTAGCGCGCAGGCCCGAGGGTCACGGTGATGCAAAAGGACTGGGCGCGGGGAGCGGCCAGGAGCCGGGTTCCTCCGTGCTGCGAAGGACGGCGGCGCAGTGCCGCCCGGCCTTGGACGACGGTGCTCCGAGGGAGAGATTTGGCGACCACACAGTCGCCCAGGTTTCAGCCACCGGATTTATGTGACACAGCCCAGCAGCAACAGAAAGCGAACACAGGAGAAAGCTCCGCGGGGCAGGGTCGGCACAGAGGCGCTGCTGAGTCTGAGAAAGGCCGGAGAGGTGGAATCCGACTTGAACACCTCTGCGCCCTGCGGCCCTAACCCGATCCCTCAGCCTCGTCTTCAGTAAGTAGCACGGGCAGCACCGTGCAGGGTCTGTTTTCTCTTCCCTTTTTATCGAGGAGCTCCATAGATGCATACTAGCTCTGCGATTCGGACACAAATGCGTGCTGTGACGTGAACGGACCTGCGCTGAGGAAAGCCAGCCCGACGATTTCCCTTTGTGCTGCGCCTGGAGGTGGGAAATTCGTGGAGGTGGGGAATGGAAGTTACCAGAGAGGAGGAGGTGGGTGCGGAGAGTTTCTGACTAAAATGATGAAAAAGGATGAAAGTAAAACCGCACAGAGCATTGCACTAAATACAAGTTAAGCAGGCTGCCGTCCATCTAGGAAGTGCGAGGGACTGGACTATGTTGTGTAGCACATAGTTTCGGCTTTGTTTGCTTCGGCTGCTGGAATCGAACCCAGGGCCAGGCGCATGCTGGATAGGCGCTCCACCACCGAGCTGTGCGCCAGTCCCTGGAGAGTTCTTGATGTAATCTTGAAAATAAGTTTCCAGAGGGAGTCTGTCGTTTGACTCCATGGTTTAAATACCAAACGGTAGCTCTGCAGCTGGCGCAGTTCTGAGGTAAGCAGGGTGTACATGCAGTATGTGAGGCCATTCGCATTTCAAATCAAGTAGTTCAGGCCCATTTGTGATACAGTGTGGTTTTAAATGCGTTTCAGCTCCATTCCAAAACACATGCACCTTCTCTGAGGAAATTCAAAAATAACAATTTATGTTTAACCTAATTAAACATTCAGCTATGTTTAATAGTGAAGCTCTAATATTCTAATCTAACTCCTTTTCTTTGGATCTTTGCATTTTGTAGTATTGCACGTCCATACTGGGAGCAAAGCACATCTCTGAAATACTTTCTGTATTTGTGCACTCTCTAAGCTAGTACTCAGTGATGTTAAGTACTTGTAATGGTTGACCATCAGCCAGTTCTCGATTAACCAAGCCATGGGTGGGAGCTGAGGGGAGGAGCGGGGCAGCAGCTACTACGAGTTACCCCAGCAGTGGAGTTCTGATAACATCTTACTTGTCGGAAATACAGAAGCTGGCGTGCGGGCCGGCTGGGGCTCGGTGACCCTACCAGTCTGGGTCTGGAGAGGGAGCCCCGCCCACCGCAGATGACTGCTCGTAAAAGAGCAAGTCAGAAGGCAGCAGAGACGCAGGTTCAAAGTTGCACTCTGTTCTCCTTTCTCAGTCCTCTCATCCAACACCAGCCTGCAGCCACTTCTCCCAAACGCCTCGTCTAGTCCGGTGGCTGCGGGAGGACAAGGCTGGACACTGACTCGAAAGTATCTCTGCAGTGCCATTCAGTAACTGCGCTCTTGGAAGCTCGGGGAGAGTCTGAGGTTCACAGAGGTGACTCCATCCACACAGCCAGGGCGGCCGCGCCTCCTCACACTCCCCAGATGCACTCTGCCTTCTCCTCCTCCTCTCCAGAACCACGGAGCTGGACAAGACATTGCTATCCACTTCCTTGGACACCTTTCTCACCTATGAAAGCCGAGCTTCCATCCCTACCGCATCACCCAAGTTGCCGCCCCCCACCCGAGTTCCTCAATCCCCTGTGACTCCTGCATGGCATTCTGCCGCGAGGGGCTTCTTCCTGCAGGTGCCGGCCAGGGTGTGGAGGAGGAGTTGGAGGGAGGCCGGGAGCACCACGCCGACACGGGTCACCTAAGCAGCAGCCAGGCGGGGGTGGCCTGGTCCCACCACGACGGCGTCTAGCTCTCCCTGCGCTCCCTCAGCCAAGAGTCTGGTGCCCACCTTTACCAGACCGTGTGGACGGCAGGCGGCCTTCATCCGGGTTTCAGTGATGTCTTCTGGGCTAATCTGCAGCGAAACTTCTGTCTCTAACCTTAAGCACACACAGGCAGCCTCTCCTGGGTCCTCTTAATGACCTGTGATGCCAGCGTTTGTCAGGCAGAGCAAACCACCGCAGCAGTCTCCAGGGTTCTCGGCAACCACACGTGCAGTTCCCAGCCCTCCTCCGGGACCTTCTGGGCCGGGGTACTAGCAGGGAAGACCAGAAATCTGGCTTTAGATTTCTTCAGATCAGAGGGCCTCAGCCTATCTCATCCTCTCCGACCACATGCCCAGCTCACTCCTCCTCTTGCCTCCCATAAAAACTGCAAGATTCATCAGTTCATAGGACAAAGGGAACCGTCGGAGAACAGAAAGGAATGCAACTTTCGCCTTCTAAGCATTTCAGAAACTGCTTGAAGGGAAATGACCTAGTTGTTGGAAAACATTTTGATAGCATTTCTGCAGATCAAGTCTTTGCAGGAATTTAAATGAGACCTGGCATCAAACCCTCCTCTCTAACCCTGCGCGGTTGGCGTTCACAGCGAGGCTGGAACACATCGGGCGTCCTGGCAGACTCACACGGTGATTTACGCACGACTCCCCGGGTGGGGGAAATTAGTGTCCGCCGCACGAAGAGCAGCAAGAACAGACAGTAACAATTTCCGTCCCTCCGTGCCGGAGCTGGAAATTTTAAGCGGCATCTTTCCTGTTCATCCTGACCACGCTAGGGCTTTTGGGTTCGCTTCTTTGAATGCTTCAGGGCTCTGCAAGGCCTGCCAGGACTTTTATCCAGTGTTTTGTGAGATTAATGCACTGAGGACCTACAAACCTCTCTCGGCTCTGTGAGATTTCTCAAATGTCTTCCTGCTCTCGTGACTCAGGACTTAGTCCTCAATCCCCGGTCACACCTGTGCTCGTGGCACTGGTGACGTGGCCAGGAAGGAGTCACTATTAGCCAGCCGTGATGGTATACCCCTGTACTCCCAGCCCTCAGGAGGCTGAGGCAGGAGGATCGCTGTGAGTTCAGGGCCAGCTACACAGACAGACACCGTCTCAAAAAACTAAAAGTAGGAGTCACCATTGGACCCAGTGTGCGGGAGACACAGGAGCCAGCCCAACGGGCTCCCTAGGCCCAGCCTGAGCAACCTGTGCATGAGATGGAGTGTGGTGTCAGATGACCTCCGGGGCTTAAAATAAACACCCTTCAGTCCGTCCTGACAGAACAAACGGTAGAAAACCATCAGGTGGGGGGAGCAGGCCTCCTCCGTGGAAGGATCTCAAAGAGTCTGTGGAGATTTCATGTCGTCAGGGACGGTGATGTGACTTGCCGGCACTCCGCGTGGGCAGGGCACTCGACCTCCCTTCAAGAGCAGAGTGGGAGAGGGGACAGCAGAGCAGCCCTGCGGCGGAGAGCCCTGCCACGCTCTGTCCCAGCCCCGGTACCAGTGTCACCACAGCCACATGCTGGGGGCTTCTCGGGTGCCTCCAAGGGGGCCACCAGGGCCGAGGACCTGGCCCATGGGGGGTGGGGACTCACACCAGGCCTGGTGACCAAAGGTGACCTGGTATTCAGGATAAGGTTCTGCAACATAGAAAGGATGTGAGCTTAAAAACAGGAAATCAGCACTTGGGAGGCTGAAGCAGGAGGATCACTGTGAGTTTGAGGCCAGCCTGGGCTACAAAGTGAGTTCAAGCCCAGCCTGTACTACATAGCAAAACCCTGCCAAAAAAAAAACCACAAAAAACCTGAGGAAATCTTAATAAATATAGATTTGGGGGAATAAACATGTATACACAAGCCAGGCCCAGTAGCAGGGGCTTATTTCAGCTACTTGGGAGGAAGGAAGATTGCTCAAGTCAAGGAGTTGTAGGCCAGTCTGGACAACATCGGGAGATACTATGCCCTCCCTCCAAAAATGTTCATAAATTGCAGCTTGCACCACATGTATCATGCTAAGGTAAGGAGTTAATAGTAAGGGAAACCGCTCTCTGAGCTATCTTCGAGGAAACTGTTCTGTAAACCTAAAGCTATCCTAAAAATAGTTTATTTTTCAAGTCACAACCTCCCCCTTCTCACTGACTTTCCAGTCTTCACCCTGCGTCCTGGGGTGACATTTCCCCTGCGGAAACTCCTCCTTCAGCATCGCTGCGTCTTCCCATCTGCTTATCCATTTTTCCGACGTCCGCTTCCTCAGTCTATGGCTCCGACTGCCTCTTCATCCTCTCCGGCAGGGGAAGGAAATTCTGAAAGTCCTACACTTCGACTCTGTCCCTCACACGGAACCTTCAACGGCTGCAGTCCAGGCCACATCTCTCCTTTAAAGGTCAGGCTGTATTTCCAACTGCCCGGAGGACATCGTTACGCACAGACCTTATGGATATTAAATTTAATATGTCCAGAGCACAGGGAGAGACTCGGTTGATCCCCCAGGTGGGAGACCCCAGGAGCCCAGCAGCTCTTCGGAGTGAGGTGGTTTTCCCCAAGCCCTGGGAATCCTTCGCTCACCTTTCCCAAGAGAAGTCACAGCTGTGGACTGTCACAGGGTGCTGGGAGAACCCTGTCGCCTTGATTGTGCCGGTCAACTGCAGCGTCACCCGGCCGTGTGCCACCCGTCTCTGCTTCACCCTTGCTAACAGAACCGGAGATTTTATTTCGATGTCAGAAAATGACATGACATGCGCAGGAGAGGCCGGGCCAAGCTGGGAGGCCGTAGGCACCGTGGCCTCAGGAGCAAGTCCCTTGGTTAAGTGGAAGGGGCCCATAGCTACCGACATCTTCCTTCTTAGGAACCCCAAATACTAGAACTTAAAAATAGTTATCATTTAAAAGTAGAGAATAATAAACCTGCCGTGTATTCCCATGAACAATATTATACGGAAAACTAACTATAGCTTTCAAAATAAGGAAAACTTGCTTCTTAATAGAAGACGAGGACACTTTGAGTGACCCTGCTTCCAATCTGTTATTTTGGTCTCAATCTGTTGACTTGCCCTCTTGCACGCACGCACGCTCTCTCTCTGACAGAGAAAATCCAGTTTCCTAAAAAGTATAGTTGAAAGAGAAAGTATTTTAACTGCTTTTTCAAGTAATTTTGGGTATTCTTTGATACTACACCAAAACGCAAAGCTAGAAGTTTCTTGAAGGAGAGTGGGAATGCAGGATCTAGAGACAGATCAGAGAGATCTTGTGTAAGTCGCTCTGACCCCTCTGGTCTAACTTTCTCTTTACGGGTCTTGCTACCCAGCACGGTTGAGTAACACTCCTCATTTTGGGGGAAAGGTTGGTTCTCGGAGTAGCGCCCATCTTTCCCAGGCTGACACATTTCATCATTCTATGTGACAAAACCACTTTTGTTACCATCACCACCAACCTCATTTACTCACCTGAAAAATGCAGAAGTGCTATGAGAATGTGAAGCTCACAGTGATAGCTACAGCGTCTCCACCATTCTAATTTTCACCCAGAAGCTTGAATTTTATCATGTGCAACAAATACCTGTCAGTTTTCCATGAAGCGATAGGCTTCCTGAGGTGGTTTTCAAGAAAATGTTTGCAAAATACGCAGTGTGAATACTCATTTTGTCAGGCCTTCAGGTGCAAAAAAAATTTTTGTGAGAAAAGTGGACATTTCTGATCACAATCCAATCAACTGTATAAGGGAGGCAGAGACGAAGATAACTACAGTTTATCAACACGCGTAAGAAAAACAATCAAAACGTGTAGCTTAGGTGCTAGCCTGACTAATCCTAGCTACTTGGGAGGCTGAGATAGGAGGATCCCAAGTTGGAGACCTGGGCTACCTAATGAGATCCTCTCCCAAAAAGATGAATAAAATGTTTAAAACTGAGACGTAATATGAGTTTCAGCTCTTTTTTGACGATAAACTATTGGTGGACCTACCCTCTACTCCTGCTTCTGCATTTGCAACACAGTGAAAGAGCAAGTGAGAATGTAGTATCTTAACATTATGTGGAAAAATGAAGTTAACTTTGTAAAATCCCTGAGAGGAGCTCAGGGGCCTCACAGTCAGAGCCAGGGCTGAGTGAAGCCCTGTGATGTTCCATCTCATTTACAGATGACCAGAAAGTCCAGCCAGCGGGGAGAAGCCACCTCTGAGAAGAGTTCTTCCTTTGAACGAGAGATGTGGAAATGGAAATTTCCCCTTTCTGCTTATGGGACCTATGGGTCATGTGCGTGTGGGAGTGTGCGTGTGCACATGTGTGTATGTGTGTGTGAGTGTGTGTGCATGCATGTGCGTGCGTGTGTGTCTACTACATGGAAATAACCTTCCAAGCGAACAAAACACACGGGAATCTGGGAAAAGGGAAAGACAGAAAACATCCGGGCAGACCTATGTGCTTACGGACTCACTGAACTGTTAAACCCTCAGCCTTGTCCCCTGAATTCTCATCACACAACTTCATCCTTTTTTTTACTGTTTACATAACTTTTGGATGAATTTGTTTCTTACCGGTGAAAGTAACTTAACAGAGAACTAACCTTATACTTCCCGTCAGTCTGTCATTATTCAGAAGACTCCCAGGGCCCAATCTCTGTGTTTGGCACATTTCAAGGCCCCGAAAGGAGCCCGCAGGGTGACACGCACTCGCCCAGCATTCACCACGGCCCGGGGCCGGGGAGGCTCGCCTCATGGAATGACTAGTACACGTCGCATAGACGGAGACAGCCCTAGTAAAGGACAGAATTAAATTTTAACAAAAACTCAACAAGAACTCTTACAGGAAGGAGACCGTAACACCAAGAATTCAAGGACTAAAAAGCATTAGTCTTTGACTGTAATCAGAATCCACGTAACCAGGTGTTCAGAGGCAAAAGCTTCGAAGTATTTATCCGAGTCAAGAAATCAAATCCCCGATTGTAGAGGAGATCAGTGGGAAAGTATTCAGCACAGCTGGTGTTCGCCCACCAAAGTTGGAGACGGAGTCCCGAGGCAGGGAAGAGACAGAGGTTGGCTTGGGGACCCTCACAGCATAGGAAAGAGCTCTTCACAGGCACCACAGGCCTGTCCAGCGATACCTGAGTACAGGTTTGAAGCTTTCTAACCTGAGCTTTTTAACCCTTATCACACGGCGAGATCCCAAAAATGAAGTGCTTAAGTCAAAGAAATGCAAGAGAAAAAACCTGGCCTTGTAGACAGAAAAGCGCCGTTTTTAGGCCTCCTATCCCTTTCCCCTTTGTGTGAATGGAAAAGCAGAAATGGCTCACAGCCGTGTGTGCCTCCCAAGTTCTAAGTTCCCGTTGTTAACCGGAGAATCTAGTCCGCTTCATTAAAAACAAAAACTTTAGGAAACTAGCATTCTCCACCTGTAAAAGCAACTTCTGACTCCTCTGTTGTTTAAACCAAAAAGTTGACACATTTTAAGCTCAAACATCAGATGCTTATTCTATAACTTAGATGAACTCTGCAATTACTAGACACCATGACAGCAAAATTCATTATTTTAGAGATTTCAAAATGGAGAAGTGTGAATGTAACCATTATGCACGGCAAACAGGTACTAATAAAAATTTTTACGACTAGAGCAGCACTCTCCATCTGTTCATCAGCAGAAGAGGCCAAATGCTCAGGCAGGAGCGGGTCGAGGCTCCAGGAGGGACAGGTGCAACCAGGGCTCTTACTGCGCAGGAGCAGACAGGGTCCTGGAACTCCTGGAAAGGAAGTAGGTATGCAGCTCGGTGGCAGAGCACTGGCCCCTCACAGAAAAGGAGCCACACTAAAAAAGAAACGAAGAAAGAGAACTTGGGAGGACGCTTTCTCTTTAAGCACTACCACCCAAACACAAAGTCATGGGGAAGTTTGATAAGGACAGCTACACTGCTGGGCATCGCAGCGCACGCCTGTAATCCCAGCACTGGGAGGCAGGAGGATCGTTGTGAGTTCAAGACTAGCCTGGGCTACAGAGCGAGCTCAGGGCCAGCCTGAACTGCATAGCGAGACCCTGTCTCAAAAAAAAAAAAAAAGAAAAAAATCCCAGCAAAGCCAAGAACCTCCTTGAGTTAGCTGATCTCTAATCCAAAGATGAAATTCCTCTTTGCTAATATCAAAGCAAAACACAGAGAACACAGCTCTTTAAAATTCTTGGACAGAGAGCCCCTATAATAAAGATTCTAGGGGCTGGGGATTTAGCTCAGCGGCAAAGCGCCTGCCTAGCAAGTGCAAGGTTGTGAGTTCGGTTCCCGGTACCGGAGAAAAACCAAAAAAAATAAAAAATAAAAAAAAAAAAGATTCTATTACTTAAGTTAAGAGTTACAGTCAGGGTACAGGGGAGCAGCTTCGGTAACTGTGGCTATAAAGGCAGGATGTGGTCCCAGTCACCCTGCCCTCAGTGGGGTCTTCCGTCCCAAGTCACAAACACATTCCAGCTGCTTTGTCCTTTGAGCTCTCTAACAGTGGTCAGTGTATTCATAAAGGTCTGTCTGATTGCTTTCTACTTAGAACGGAGGGAAACCAACACTTCCCCATTCTTTTGCACATGGACCTAGAGGTTATAAACTGGTATTCTTACTCACAAATTCAGATTGCTTTCAAAGAATATTTTTCAGAAATAACTTCAAAGCGAAGACTCAGCAGGGATTAGCACACTTCTATTCAATAGCATGTTTTTAAAACCAGCTTGAAGCAACAACAGAAAACAAAGCAGGTGACCCACACCCTTAAGTAAACAATGGTTAGATGAATTGATCCAAAGTCACCAAACAATTTCATCTACAATGTAGTGACAATCACCAGTGGTAGAGCGGTTTCCTAACATGCAGGAGGCCCCAGGTTTAATTTCCAGCACCACCAAATAAACAAACAAAAAGTTCCTTAAACTTTGAAATGATGTATTTTTGAGGGGATTGTAAATAATTTTTGTTTGTTTTTAAAGACAGGGTCTCTCTACGCAGTTCAGTATGGGCTTGAACTTACTAGAGAGCCCAAGCTGGTCTCAAAATCACGGAGATTCTTCTGCCTCTGCCTCCAGAGGGCTGGGATTACAGGTATGTGCCACCATGCCTGGCTAAGAAATGACTAATAACTTTTTAAAGTTATTAATTTAGCCCCAGCTTGGGGCTAAATTATGGTGGATGTTATGTTTTTTAAATTGGAGGTTCAATTTGACTTTTTCAACATAGAAGTCAAGTGACATCATACATTGGGTGTTTCAATAATAGTGTGGAAATATTTCTTCACACCATCTTTTTGAGTAAGGGGCCAGCAGGAAAGAATTCTGAGCTCCTGGGATTTTTACTCACAAACAGACAAGGAATTTTGCTGAGCCTCATGTGTAGATGCAGACCCCTCTCTGGACACATACAGGGAAGCACGAGGTGACACACGTGTGGTCTGCAGCTGCATTGCTAGAGGTGCAGCCAGAGATGCCACTTGAAGGACTCGGATGGTTCTTCCCTCAGAAGCGGCTGGATTGGTAGGAAGAGGGCCCTGAATCACTGTCCGGGTAACCTGAGAAATCCACCCCATTTTTCTTTTTGGTCTTTTTTTTTGTCTTTTTGAGGCAGGGTCTCAATGTGCAGTTCAGGTTGGCCTTGAACTCACTTTGTAGCCCAGGCTGGCCTCGAACTCGCAACGATCCTCCTGCCTCAGCCTCCCAAGTGCTGGGATTACAGGCATGTGCCACCACACCTAGCTTCTACTCTATTTCCATGAGGTCAATGTCTTGTGTTTTTTACCTCTGCTTAGTCTTTATTTTTGTCAAGAGTTTCTCTGACTCATTTGTCCACATCAGGCAGCAGCTTAACCACTTTTCCTTGTCCTTTTACTTCAAAGTGCCAATCAGGAGTTTCCGAGAGTTTCCTCGCATTGTCTGTGACTGTTTTCTATTTGTCCCTGTCGCTGGCCAAAGGCTGGTCGGACCCATCGTAAACATCACTTAGGACCAAGGAGTGAACTGAATGGATATACACGTTGGCTGATGCAAAATGCCCTCCCAAGGTGGAAACAGCAATTTAATGATTATTAATAAGTGTCACTCGTGGTCAAAGCTCTTAAACACTTGGTTTGTTTGCCCTCCATGGGAGAAAAGTCAATTCACCAGCAGAGGACCAGGACAAGGGGCTAGCTCAGGAGTAGCGCACACATGCCACCGCGCATGTGGCTTTTATTTAAACACTCATCTCAGTGTTGAGTCTTCTGCAAAGCAGAGTCAGGACGGCGAATTAGAACTGGTGCACATCACTGCTTAAGACCTGCCGCTGTGGACCAACCACCTCCTCCCTCCCAGCAAACACCACTGTAAAACGATTCCCAGGGAAACCCTGGTGCGTCTGAGCTCACTGATGCGTCCTGCTGAACCTACTGTCCCTGGGAAACACAGACTAACACTGGGAGATAAGCACAGCCAGGAAGCTGTGTCTCCAGTCTCCGCTTATCGGTTCTCCTGCCAATAAAACCACCAGCCCGTGGGCCTGGGCTACCGATGAGTCACTCTGTAAAGAATGTTCCCTGGGGAGCATTTGCTCCGGGCAGTTCTGAGCCCCGGATGGGAATCTGTCTCCTCTCTCATCGGAGCCTGGCACGGATTCTTTAGCTGGCCCTGAGTCCGAGCTATCAGGACGAGCCCTGATGTTGTCCCAGAACTCTGGAGATGTAGCTTGCTTTTTAAAAGGAAGCGCTTCTCCTCTCATTCCCGGGGAACTATAAATGTTTCGTCCATTTTTAAGAGTTATACAGATGGGTAGCACAGACTTGGAACCAAGAAAACAGGACTTGCCTTGTTTCTCGCTTGTGTGTCTGGTTAGATCGTGCCCCTTACCCTGCGATCTCCAAGCTGTAGGGAGAAAGCCACTGGAGGGGAGAGAGAAGCTGGAGCACAGCCCCAGCAGAGGCCAGCCCCTCCGCACAGAGCGGACTCATCGTGCAGTCAGATTACCCAGATCTTGCTGAGGCTTTCTTTGCTTTGCTTTCTTTTTGCTTTGTCTGAGACAAGGTCTCACTCTGAGTTCCGTGCCAGCCTTGGACTCACTGTGTAGCCCGGGCTGGCCTCAAACACAGGGCGCTCCTCCCAAGTGAGTGCTGGGGTCACAGGCCCGCGCCACCACACCCAGCTCAGCCGCGGCCTGCTTATCCTAGGGGAAATTTGATGTTAAACACTGCGTGTTAGTGCTTCTGGCCCTGAAATGGCTATCTTCATGGGGAGGGCATGGGAGAACAGGACAGAAAGCAAAAAAAGTTTTAACCCCCTCGCGATTAGGAAAGCAAAACCAAGCTCAGTGGTGCACGCCTGTGATTGCAGCAAGAGGGAGGCTGAGGCAAGAGGATTGCCTGGGCTACACGGCCAGATCCTGTCTCAACAAAACAAAACAAAACAAAAACAAAAAATTAGGAAAGCAAGGGCAAGGCTGCTTTACGGAGGACCTAAGGCTCTCAAGAGACAGATCCATAGAAGGCACAGTTCGAGTCAGCACTAGCTGTAAACTGCCAAGTATAAAACTCAGATGCATAGTTCTTTCAAGTAAGAACTCATCTGTAATACAACTTTTCCCTTTTGCAGTGAGGGGACAAAACCTAGCAGCGGGCCAGGCTGGGTGGGTGCTGTACCACTGAGCTCCATCCCCAGCTCACTATAGAGTTTTTACCTATAAAAGTTTAGTCAAATTCATCTGGGCGTGGTGGCGCATGCCTGTCGTCCCGCACTCAAGAGGCTGAGGCGGGAGGATCACCGAAAGTTTGAGGCCAGCCTGGGCCACACAGTTGAGTTCAAGGCGAGATCCTGGCTCAGAAACAACAATAAATAAGTCAATTAAGTACAGAAATAAATAGATAAACGGCTAAATCCATCACCACTGAGATTTCCTCTGCTCTGCTGCGGTCCACTGAGGGGTCTAGGAGGGCAGAGGTCCCACGCAGCACACCGCCTGCTTCCAGCTCCTGCCCCTGGGGCGTGCACAAAGCGGGTGCCGGTTTGGGATGAGAGGGCTGTGAAGGTGCCTCGCTTTATATAACTGACAGATGAGGACAAGCCGCCACGCGCGCTCTGAGTTCAGACGCAGTGACTGTTCTCCCGCTTCTACGGGCAGCACCTGCCGGGGGAAGGTTTCCAGGCCGAGGGCCTCCAAGGACAGTGTTTACCCTCCCTCCACCCCAGCAGATAAGCGGCCACATCTGAGCCCTTCCAGGCGCGGGTGAGCAGAGCCTGCCCGGCGCACACAGTCAGGAGGCGGTGAGCGTGACTCTCGGAGTCGTTTCCTCCCTGAGCCGTCAGGCTGTCGGGAAAGGACAACACTGTTCTCTAACCCGGGACCCCTGCTCGAGTTTTCCCCCAATTTATATCCCCATGCAGAGACAGGACAGGAGGAAGGCAGGGGACAATGTGTGTGTGTCTAAGTGGGTAGATTTTAGGTCGGTTGGTTGAACTGATATTCTTTTGTTTTGTTGAGGCAGGGCCTTAATATGTAGCCCAGACTGCCCTTGAGCTCTCAGGGATCCCCCTGCCTCAGCCTCCTGAGTGCTGGGAGGACAGGTGTGAATTTGGGTTAATATGACCTCTTTTATTTAAGAAACACATAGCAAGCGCCCAACAGCTACACTCACTTCTAGAACAAAAATATATCAAGGGTCAGGCAAAAATATATCAATGGTCAGGCACAGGAGTGCACACCTGTGACCCTAACTGTGCCGGAGGCTGAGGCAGGGAAGTTGCAAGCTCAAGGCCAGTCTGGGCTATCTGCAGATTGTCTCAAATAAATAAGTAAATGAAACCAAGAAAGTGAACATTTTTATAAAATATTTAGAAAAGAAATGTTCTATGTGGTGGAGTATGGTGGTGGTCAACTTGTAACCCCCAGCTGAACTGAACCAGTGTGGTGCTGGGTGTGGGAGCCCACCTGAGGACTGTTGCTGGCAGCATAAGAGGCAGAACTGGGGAGGAAGAAGCAGTTAGGGAAGCTGTAGGGAGCTGGTGGTTCTCCTGGGGGACCTTGTCATGCTGGCTTTCCCAATAAACTCAGCTGTTCTTGTTGGAGGAGCAGCTCGGGACCTTGGTGTTGCTGAGAATGGCTTTGGCTCACTTTGGGGGAGCTCTGGCCCTCACTTTGACATCATTTCCTGGCTCCGGAAGGGAAGACAGTGCACTGCTCAGTCTCCTGGAGAAGCATGTTGCCTTGGCTTTCCTGAGGGGAACTCGGAGGAATTTACATCATCGGAAGAGTTCCCATTGTCGGAGGAGCTCGGGACCTCACTGTCACTGAGGATGGCTGTGGTACCTTTGGGGGAGCTCTGGTTCTTACTTTGAGTGTTGCGTCCTGGCTCCAGTGCAGATCCCTCAGTCTGCTGGCACAGATCCCGCTGGCACAGACTTTCTAGCTTCCACCACTGACCTTTGGGTCTTCCCAGCACAGATCCGTGAAACAGGCCTGCATGAGACATTATCATGGGCTCTAGGCCTCCAGCTGGACTCATGGAAGCATTGTTATGGACTCCAGGTCTTCAGCTGGACTCCTGCAGGACATTTCCAAGGGATCCAGGCCCTCAGTTGGATTCTTTGGCCTTAGTGTGTGGACAGATTTCCTGCACTCTTTTTGTAGACTCTTATAAAATAATCTTATAATTCAGTGTCCTGTATTGTATTGTTCCCCTTGCAAAAGCCCAAAGTACAACACTGCAGATGATTAATAATTTATTTATAGAACATTGGTGTAAGGCTGGACTGAATGATGGCGAATAGAGTGGTTCTATACTCTTATAGGAGCTAAGCCATAAAGCAGTCTCAACCTAACCTGAATAGAGAAGCAGCAGTATGTAAATATTACAGTTTACACTTAAGGGACTGGGGGTGTAGCTCAGAAGCCTGGGTTCAACCCCTAGTACTGCAAAAATAAAACCAAAAAAAAAAAACCAAAAAAACACAAAAAGCAAACCCTACTTAGGGGACATCCTACTGTGGATAGAATAACATGCTCAAAACTGAAAGTCAGGAATATAGATGCTGAGCTGGGTGTGGTGGCGCACACCCGTAGTCCCAGCACTCGGGAGGCTGAGGCAGGAGGATTGTTGGGAGTTCCAGACCAGCGTGGGCTACACAGTGAGCTCAAGGCCAGCCTGAACTGCATAGTGAGACCCCGTCTCAAAAAAAAAAAAAAAAAAGGATCAGAGATGCTGAGCGGTTTGGCAGGACAGCCCCGGACAGGGCGCGGCCTTTGCAAAGTGACCTCTGGCTCTTCACGAGGGGCCCGTTCACTGCCCTGTGACGCACACTCCCGTCTCAGCCTCCTCCATCCCGCCTGTGGTCATCGCTGCCGCAGAGGACACCGCGGTCCTCCTTCGCTGTTCTTCAAGCGCAGATTTCTCCGCGGCCAAACTCGAGACTTTTTATTTACAAGTCACTCCTCACATCTACCACAGTTCCTCCTCCAAATGCTGGAGTTTGCTCCTCACACCCTGCCCTCGGGCAATGACCTTTCCTCCGCCTGCAGGGCCCGGTGCCAGGCACAGTTTGGGCCCTGTCCTCTGGCCTCCCTTCAGTCAGACCTCAAAGTCCCTCCGTTTTCAAAAAATGCACAGCAGGTGCGAGAGGGAGGCAACGAGACACACAGAGAGGGGCACGAAGATCTGAGTGCGAATCCCGCACCTCTGTCTGCTAATTAGAGGAAACTTCAGAACTGTTTGGCTCTTCCTCCCCACCTTCCGGCCGTGTGCAGGGTTCACAGGAGAAGGTTGCTGAGGCGCCTGGCCAAGTTCCTGGCAATGGTGACTTATCACTGGCTTCCCTAGAAGGACTTATTCTACGAAAGCAGCAATAATTAACTTCAGAATTCCCTGGATTCCCCTGCCCCTCTTGAGCACTTTTGTACCCAAAGGGCCACCGAGGTCAGCCCACTCAAGGACAGACTGCCTTCCACCAGACTGCAGTTCTCCGACACTGCACCTGCACTACAGCCCGTCCCCTCCGGCCGCCAGGCGCCTCTCTGGCTGGTGAGCCGTTCGTTGCAGTTTCTCTCTGGTGGACAGCTGGGTCCAGCGATCCCAGGGCGCTTCCCAGCCGGTTTGGCTTTCCGTGGGTCTTTGTGGGGCTGGGGGTCAAACCCAGGCCTCACGCATGCTGCCCAAGTCTCTACCTCAGAGCAGCTCCAGGCCCTGGAAGGTATTGAGGTAACAAATAATACGAGGAAAATGACCGCTCCTCCTACAAATGGCGTCCAGATTAGCAGACACTTCTAAAAGATGAAACAGCCCTGGCACACATGCTGAACTGGGTACCCTCAAAGAAATCAAAGCCCTCACAACCCACAGGGCAATCGACTTCCAATTCCAAGTACGCCTTTAAAGATGTTTGAGGCTGGGCATGGTGGCACGCCTGTCATCCCAGCACTGGGGAGGCTGAGGCAGGAGGATCACCTTGAGTTCAAGGCCAATATGACTACATACAAAACTGTGTCTCACAAAACATCACAAAAGTAGTTACTGGGGCCACAGTGTGGTGCTAACTGGTGGACTTTACACGCAGCACGCTCAAGACCCTTGGTTCTCCGTCCCTAGGAAAAAAATTGACTGCATAAATAAAGGGCGCTGGAAGGGCCCTCGCGGGAGGCTGTGCCAGCATGGAGCGTTCGCGGCGGCGGCACACCCAGGACTCCGGGGGGCTTTGCTGGCTGAGTCGAGGCCTGCACCTGTCCCACACAGAGTTTGCGCAAGGAGGTCTCCACGCCGGCCCGCAACTCACAGAAGGGTTTCACAGCCCCCAGAGGGCGGGGGCCACCAGGCGGGGCCCTGCCGCGGCCCTGCCGCCGGCCGCTCAGCACTCCGGTGCGGCGCCCGCGGCTGGGGAGCTGCCGCAGTGCACACGGCGTGCGCTCCGGTCTCGGGTAACCCAGCGCCTTTCCCAGCCTCAGCCGGGTTCCCAGCGCCCGGTTCTCCGCGCTGCCCCGGGACTGCTCCCCGGGACTTGACTGAGCCCAGCAGGAAGCGCAGGTCCCCGGCAAGGAGCCGCTGCAGGCGGTGGGAGGAGAGGCCCTGGAGAGATCGTCTGAGGCTCCGGCCTGCGGGCGTGCGCGGTTCTCTGCTTTGGATTGCTGGCTCCTAGCGGAAGCTCTCCCTCCCCATCCCTGTCAAAGCAGCTGTTTTCACACTGGGATCCCAAGAGCAAGCTGGACGAGACTCCCGCGAGGGCCAGCCCTTGCGCCCGCCCAGCCAAGCCTCCTCTTCCTTTGCTAGGGTCATCCTGGCCTTTCACTGTCCAAGCGCTGGTCTTTGGGCTCGATGCTTGCTCTCATCTCGCAGTGTTCGCTGTTGATTTTTTTTTAAGGGTAGGAAGAGTTTGCTGGGAGAAAGCAAGCTTCCGTCTGAGAGGGGCAGCAGGGGACCCGGAAAGCGGGTTAGCTGCCCACCCGCTTCTCAAGGGTGTTTACTGAGCCAAGCCACGAGGTGCGGCGGGTTCAAGGTGGGACAGAACTATGCTTCTTTAGAAGTAGTTTAAAAACATGATATTTGGACAGCAGATGAGCCTGCAAAAGAGACACAACCAAAGCGCTATGTCAACAGCAGGCGCGTGAGGAAGATCAAAGGCTGAGAGGGTAAAGGCGGTGCCTTCCCCGCGCAAGAACACACAGCCGGTTTCTAGTCCGGGAGTGAAGCCGTTTGTTACAATGACCTCAAATCCTGCAGTCACGAGCAGGGGGCTCGGTGGTCACAGCCTGGGGTGCTCACGGCCTCGGGAGTCACAGAGCTGCTGCAGGGGTTCAGGATGGCTGGCGATGTCTAACCGCAGTCTATAGCTGGCAAACGTGCTAGCGCTCAGCGGCGGCTCTGTAAGACGGTGCGATTTCCTCAAGAGAGGGCAGAGTGTTTAGTTCAGAAAATCACACATAAACCAGGCGTGGTGGTGCGTACCTGGAATCCCAGCACTGAGGCTGAGGCAGGAGGATCACTTCAACTTTGGAGCCAGCCAGCCAGGACTATGAAACCACCCCCCAACACACACACACAGGAAAAAGCAGATACATGAAGGAAAAAAACAAAATCATGTGGCCGCAGTGGCCAGGCAAGGGCTGCCTGGCAGGGTGAGTAGGGAAACTGAGGTAGAGAAGAGGTCTTGGAGGTCCCTCCCTGGTTGCTGGTCGAGGGTGGCCGTATCCTCCCGGTGAGAGCATAGTCATTACGTAGTAGCAACGTCCAGTGCTTGCACACGAGGGGCCGCCGTGGACGTGGCGCGCTCCTTTCAGCAGCACTGCGGCCGGCGGTGCAGGTCCAGGGCATCACAGACACGAGGCTTCCCACGGGCCGGAGAGGGAGGGTGAGTGGGGCCCATGTCTAAGCTTAGGGAGTTCATTTATTTTTGCGTTTTTTGGGACAGGATCTCACTCTGTTGCCCAGACTGGTCTCAGGTTCCTGGAGATCCTCCCGCTTTGGCTTCCGCAGGGCTGGGAGGCAGGTGCGTGCCACCACACCCAGCCCTTAGGTTGTTTCAAGTCAGAGGTTAATCCGGGTCTCCTAGTCTCCCAGCACCTCAAGCATCCTCCCAAGAATATTCGTGTCTGCTCTCAGGAGGCAGAGCTCTCCTCAGGTGAATGAGTGGCGGTTGGTGCAACTCTGCGCTCTCTTAACTGACATCCCAAGGCCATATTGAAAATAAAGCTGTGGGCGTTTGGAGGGCTTGGGGTCCTAAAGCAAAGCTTCTGTATTATTGTTATTACTTTTTTTTTTTTTTTTTTTTAAGTGTTTTCAGAGAGGGGCTTGCCCTGTAGTTCAGGCAAGCCTTGAATTTGCTATATAGCCCAGGCTGGCCTCGAACTCATGGCAATCCTCCTGCCTCAGCCTCCCGAGTTTTGTAATTACAGGTGTATGCCACTACACCTGGTTATTATTATTATTATTATTACTACTACTATTATTATTATTATTATTTTGGTTTTTTTTTTTTGAGACAGAGTCTCACTATGTAGCCAAGGCTGGCCTAGAACTCACAGCAATCCTCCTGCCTCAGCCTCCCAAGTGCTGGAATTATAGGTATGTGCCACTACACCTGGTTATTATTATTATTATTATTATTATTATTATTATTATTATGTTTTGTTTTGTTGAGATAGAGTCTCACTATGTAGCCCAGGGGGCCTGGAACTCAGCAATCCTCCTGCCTCAGCCTCCAGAGTGTTGGGATTACAGGCACACACCACCACACCCATCTAAACTAAAGCTTCTGCATTTAAAAATCACTCTGTATTTTTAAAGCCAGGATTATAACTGGTGCAAACAAGAAATCTTGCTTCCTCAAGATCTACTTGGAGAAGCCTTTGCAAGCAGGAAATGGACAGACTTCCGTGCGATGGTACTCAGCCGCCTCTGCCGCGGGTCAGGCACAGTTCCGAGTCTGCTCGCTGCGTCTCTGCTGTGCTCCCGGCTTATCTGTCCCCGGCCCACCTCCGGGACACTGACGCCATTCCTCCAGGGGACAGAGTGTTGTCAGCACCCGAAGGCGAGAGAGACCCGGCCCCTGTCACCCTGCAGCTGCAGGGCTCAGCGCCTGGAGGAGGACGGCCGGGTCAGAGGACAGAGGGACAGAGGGACGGAGGGACAGAGGCACAAATGCACCCGAGCCTCTTTCCCTCCACTGCTAAAGCACCGGGCGAGGGTCACAGAATCCCGGGGCAGTGCTGGACGCGGCTTTGAGGGGCGTCGGGGTCGGCCAGCCCAACTGCGACTCCGGCGCTGGGCCGGTTGCTGAGGTCTCCAGGGGCTGGACTGACGTCACTGCGCCGCACCCCCGGCTCCGCAGGCCTCTCCGAGTCAGGACACCCGTAACGCGATTCACCCGCCTCTGCTGAAACACCCCCGCACTGCCTCCTGGGGGTAACTACGAGCTGGGAAGGAACCAGCCTAGGGCTGTGGTCTGTTGTATTTCCGAGACCACGTTACGCAAGGGTTGAACAGCTGACCGGGAAGGGACGCCTGGCCGTGCTGGAAAAGCTCAAATTCCCGGTGCTCTGAAGTCAGGATGACACCGCAGACAAGGCGGCCGAGGACGCGGGCTGCTGACACCCCCAGCCCGGAGCAATAAAGCCACCACGCTGCGCCATCGGAAGTTCCCTTAACTGGCAAGACTTACTGCTCCGTTTCTCCGGGCCCTGGTCCTTTCCCAGGGCTTTGGCGTCTGATGTGCCCTCCTCTCCCTGCACCCCCCAAATCTGTGAAAACCCAACAAACACGGTGACCCGGAACCGTCCTTGTCCCTACTCCTGAGAGTGTTCTGACCGCCCCGGACTCCCGGAAGCACCTTGTCTCCTTTTATTTAAGCCACTGCGGGCGAGGCCAAGTCCCCGAGAGTGAAACGCGGGCAGCTATTTCTGAAACACGCTAGGTATTTCTGTCAACAATCCAGAAACGCAAAAGTGAAAAACCTCACAAAATAGGTTTCCGTAAGAAGGTCACCGGTCAGTTTTTCTAAAAGGAATCTCCAAGCACTTCCAGCACGGCAAACACTCCGAAGGTGACCCCAGGACAGCCGAGCACGCCCCTGCCGGTCCCCCAAAGCTTGGCTAGCTGTCGCGAGCAAAACTGTGCCACCCAGCTGTCACCAGCGCAGGGACCAAGGAGCCGAGACGGCGGCCGGTGTTAGCTCAGCCAGGCTCTCGGCGACGGCGAGCAACCCCTGTCCTTTGCAACTACGCAGAGGGGAAAGGATCACGCTCATGCAGGAGAAGAGAGGCCTGGGTCCCTGCACAGGACCTCAGCGGGGAGCTTGGGCCGCGGAGTGGCCGGGGACGCAGGGGTCAGGCTGGGACCCGCACCAGGACGTGGGTGCAGGGGAGGACTCGCCACTTACAGGCCTGTGGGGCCGCCTGCTGCTGGAGCTGGCTTCAGTCTCCATCCTCTTCTGAGGGCGACGGGCACCTGGGCCACGCCAGGAATGCCTGCAGGGACCCTGGGGACAGGCACCCCTGGGCGCCCCGCTGACTGGGAGCCAGCCTCCGAGGAGGGCCAGGCACCTCAAGCGAGGCACTCGCTGCCACCCAAACTCAAAACCCTTTTGGCCCGCGCTGTTTCCCCCTTGTGCAATGGGAGCAGTTTGCATTCCGATCAGAACCCCCAGTCCTCCCCCCAGGGCCGCTCCTGCGGAGGGACCCCAAGCCCATTTTTAAGCAAAGCCCGAAGGCTGCAGGTGGTGCAGGCGGAGCACAGTGGCTCCCCCAGGCAGAGCTGCCCACAGGCATCAGACGCTCAGGCTCTGAACCCCAACTTTCCCTGCGGTGCTGTAAGCCCCTCCCACTGCCTGTGGCCACTTCCCTTCAACACAAATATTTGTCTTTTTTCTCAACTGTGGCTGACAGTTTCCAGTCTGTCTTGAAATATAACTGCTCCGGTATGCAGGGGCTGCCGCTGGCAAACTCAAGCCATATTTTACATTTCCACCTTTCTTCAAAACTAGAAATGGAAGCCAGGTGCAGGCCGCATGCCTATAATTCCAGCACCCAGGAAGGCTGAGGCAGGAGAATGGTGAGCTCAGCCTGGACACCTTAGCAATGCACCAAGACTGTCTAATAAAACAAACAGGCTGGGGATATAGCTCAGGAGTCCCTGGGGGCTCCATCCCTAGTACTGAAAATCAAAACCACACCCAAAAGCAAAGCCAGGAAAGTCAGAAGTGTTTTTTCCCCTGAGATTAATTCTTTGTGGTTGAATAGCTGATTTCCTCAACCAGGCTTTCTGTCTTGCTGTTTGTACAGCCATTCATCACCATTTCCGTACCACTGGTGATGCGTTTCTGTACTATCAGATGACTTCTCTTTTTTTTTTGGAGACAGGGTCTTGTCTGTGGCCCACGCTGACCTTGAACTTGCAATCCTCCTGCCTCAGCCTCCAGAGGGGTAGGATTACAGCCTGAACCATGAGCCACACCTGCCTCTCGGAACCACTGCTTGTAAGAGGCTCGCGCCTTAAAGTGATGTGATTTATAATACAGCGTCTCAAACTTCATTCCGCAGTGATGCTGCAGAGAACTTGTTCTCCCTTACAATCAATGATACAGTTAAAAATAACGCTACACTCCCCAAATGAACACACAGTGAAAGATGCTATCCTTCATGCTAAGGGTGGAAGGAAATCAACATGTCTGTAATAAAAAATAAGCTGCTGAGCAAATAATTTGCTAATCGCATCACTGAAGATTTTAATTAAACAGTTTTCTAGATGCTCCATCTGCAAAGGACAGGGTCTAAGGACAGGGTCTAATTTATAGACGTGGTAGATCCTGGGCTGAGAGAAACACATGAGTGATGCCTCCTCGCTCCTAAAGCGAAGCAAGGAGCAGAACGCAGAGGGTTGGAGGAGAGGGAATCCGGGTTCAGAGGTGAGCGCGCGAAGAGAGAGGGTTTTACCAGGGCGCAGAAGGCCTGGAGGTGCTTCTGCTCGCCCCCTCCGCCCACTTGGGAGCTGGTCAAGCTTTAGGCTCTCCAGCAAGTAAACGACTAGAAAACCCCTTTAAGGAAAGTATTCCCAGCCAGCCAGATGGCCCAGGGAAAGGCAGTCTCCTGGACAGGGACTCCGCCCTCCTTCCAGATCGGAGGAAGTCTTGAACAACTCCCCCGAGGCCCGGGGCTTCCCAGCCCAGCCCATCTGCACCTCGGATGGAGACGGCCGGAGTCCCATAAAACGGGATGCCGCGAAGATCTGCCTGGGACAGGCCGCGCCTCTCCTTTGCCTCCCTCAGGCTCCGCCTCTGTCTCTTGCTTTTTTGCCTTCACTTTGGGGAAGAGCGGATTTTTATTTCCCTTTGAACTCCGGTGTGAAAATAATCCAAAGGATTGCGCCGGGGGGGGGGGGAGCTGGGGCTGTGGGCGGCCCCCAAGACCCCAGAAGTAGGGTGTGCGGAGAATAAAGACCCACAGCGGACTGAGAGGCTGACGAGGGAAGCGGTGCAGGTGGATCTTATGACTGAATTTCAGTCAGAACACACTGGGCACTAAAGACCGCGGACATCACTCGCAAAGAAGTTCAAATCAGGCCGCAAGGCCGGGGCGCAGGAACTGAGGGGGCCGGGGTCACCCGGGACGCCTGGGTCCTGGAGGAACCGCACGCAGGTGACACAAGTCCCCGGAGGCTGGGAGAAAGCTGGGGGGGTCTACACGGAAAGCCCCGCCTCCACCCCAGTGCCTCCGGTGCGCGCATGCACGCCACCAACGCTCGCCGGGGTCGCTACTTAGGATTCGTGTACTTTGCTGTACTTATGTTATTCCACAAGGAAAAGTTTTTAATAGTAAAGTTAAAGGAGCCGGTCGTGGTGGTGCACACCTGTAATCCCAGCACTCGGGAGGCTGAGGCAGGAGGATCCCTGCGAGTTTGTGACCAGCCTGGGCTACAAAGTGAGCTTAAGGTCAGCCTGAACTGCAGAGTGAGACCCTGCCTCAAAAAGACAAAAAAAAAAAAAAAAAAGAAAGAAAAGGTTAAAGGAAAATTCACAGTGGAGGTGGAGAAGAGACAGACGAGAACCAACCACCGCTGGGTCTGAGGTAGGGTGGAAAACAATAAAGATAGGTAAAAAAGAGGCAAGGAAAAATAGCGATTTTTAAAACATTGTGCTGTACTTTGGCGCATGCCTGTAACTCTAGCACCCAGCAGGCTGAGGCAGGAGGATCAACTCAAAGTTTGAGGTCAGCCTGGACTGCAGAATGAGTTAAGGTTGGCCCGGACTACACAGCTTGATGCTGTTTTGAAAAAAAAAAAAACAACCCAACAGATGAGGAAAGAAAGAAAGAAAATTGTACTTTTAAGAAAAACTGCAACTTTGGGACACAAAATTTTTCCAAACCCTTCTCCCTTCAAGGAAATCCACTCCAGAAAGATTTAAAGGTCTCCCACACAGGACGAGGCTGTGAGCTGGCTGTGGCCCGGCTTTGTACCTGGGAATCGCCTTGCTCAGGAAGGCTGCAGCGGGGCTGGGGATTTAGCTCAGCAGCAAAGCGCCTGCCTGGCAAGCGCAAGGTTGTGAGTTTGATTCCCGGTACCGAAAGAAAAACAAACAAACAAACAAACAAAAAAGGCGCAGAACCTCACTTCCCAAGCTGGGGGCCAGTTTGCGTGGGACACACTTCCACTGTGAGCCTTCAGAGGTCACCCCGAGGCACAGAAGCCCCGCCCGACCCCAAGCACCCCTCTCGGCGGCAGTCCACTCTGAGCCTGCACTTCTAAAATCCCGCCTAACGCAAACCCCATGGGCCTCTCGCCCCCTGCCTCCAAGGTTCTTCTCCTGGATGGAACTGGCTTAGTCCACGGCTGGGTGAGCCCAAGTCCCCGCCTCCACTGTGGGGGACCCCGAATCCTGTGCTGTGACGGGGTCAGCAAGAGTCAGAGAAAAACAGCCCATGGGGGAGCCGCTTTTCTACCAGGGCGCCCTCTCTCTCTATATATATGTATCTGTCTCTGTCTCTATCTCTGTCTCTTCCAGGCAGGGTATGGGAAGAACATGGGATTAAATCACTTGAGGACTTTGGTTCCATTTGAGGATTTCCTGGTTAAAGACGCGTCTCTCTTCTCTACCGTAAGGGCCACTTTGATGCTCCCTTCAAGGAAATGGCTGTAGCGGATGACCAGGAAGACGAAGAAACAGCCATCGGGTGTGAACAGAAGCCTGGCCTCAGGCCTGCTTTCCACGTTGTTCCGCACAATGCTAAGGCGAGGAAGACTGGCCCGTGTGCTTAGACTTTCTTTCACATTGTCTTTGGAAAAAATTAACTACTGGATTTGGAAGACTGGGAGCAAAAGTCTAAGAAAAACCAATATTCATTTGTCGTGAAACTTGATGGAATTTTATCCATCCATCCATCCACTCATCTATCCTTATGTATATCCATCCATTCACCCATTTATAGATCTATATGTATCCATCCATCCTTTCATCTATCTGTCCATCCACCCATACACATACATGTATCCATCCACTCATCCATCCATCCATTCATCTACCATCCATCTATCCACATTTATATTCATCCATCCACCAATCTATCCATTTATGCACCCATCCATCCATCCACCCACCTATCCATCCATCCATCCATCCACCCATCCATCCATCCATCCACCCATCCATCCATCCATCTACCCATCTATCCACCTACCTATCCATCCACCCATCCATCATCCATCCATCCATCCATCCATCCATCCATCCACCCATCCATCCATCCACCCATCCATCCATCCATCTACCCATCTATCCACCCACCTATCCATCCACCCATCCATCATCCATCCATCCATTCATTTATCCATCCATCTATCCATATATATATCCATCCACCAATCTATCCATTTATCCATCCATCCACCCACCCACCCATCCAGCCATCCAGCCATCCAGCCATCCATAAGCTTTCGGGCATTAACCCAAGGCCTTGCACATGCTAGGCAAGCCTCTATCACTGGGCTGCATCCAACTCATATGAGTGCTTTGTTGTATTTTTGTTTGTTTTCATTTGGAGGGTGGGTCCTGTCTTGTAGTTCAGCCTGCCGCTGAAGGCACTGTGTACCCCCAGCTTGGCCTCAAACTCACTCCTGGGTCAGCCTCACTGAGTGCTGGGGTTATGAGGTATGTATCGCCACACCTGTTCTTTGTTTTTGTTTTTTAAAAAAACTCTGCCAAATAAAGAAGTTCCTATCTTCTTAACTGCCTTCCTTTTCTGCAGGTTTTGGGGCATGTCTTCCTTCAGGGAGTCCCCGCCCCAGGGAGACCAGGCCCACAGCGCTCGCCCCCACGGGCACTGTCTTCCTACAGTCTGACTCCCAGGCAGCGGGGGCACGGCCTTCCCTTTCTGCAGGCAGCAGGCACGAAGTGGGGTCAGCTGCAGGCAGCTGTGAACAAGGCCAAGGTGACCGGTTCCTTTGAATAACATGCTGGGGTGCTGAGCCCTGAGGCTCGGCCTCTGGGTTTTAGGTTCCTCCCTGCTCTCAGCTCTCCCCACCTTCTCACCTCTGGATCAGCATTTCGTCTCCCAAGTGCAGATTTTAGGTCTGAGGGACAAAGGTACTAAGGAGGCGCAGGCAGGATTCACAGTCGGGTCCACCTGACTCCAAAACCATTTTTCTCACGCTGCCCTGGAAGATGCTTATAATCCCCAGAGCTAGGCTGCTCCTTTACCCCATGAGAAAGGCTTCGTGCTACATGAAACGGGCTCAGATAGCCCTGAAGCCTTGTGGGATTTGCCCTGTGTGTTAGGCTTTTACTTCTGAAGGGGAACACGTAAGACCAGAGGTGAGTTTTCATATTTTGTTGTTTTGTCTTGTGTTGTTTTGGAGACTGTGTGACCCAGCTGGCTTTGAATACACCATGCAACTCAGGCTCACCGCAAACCTGAACTCTTCCTGCCTCAGCCTCCTGAGTGCTGGGATTACAGACTTATACCATAGCATACACTGATTTTTAAAAATAAATGACAGCTACAAGACCCTTTCTCAAAGTATGTGTGAGCATCTATGAGGTTGCCATTATAGACTCAAATGCCTGTAGAGAAATAAAATTTATTTACTATCGTGAAGAGTAGGGTGAGATGGACATGGTGGCATGCCTGTGATCACAGCTACTCAGAAGGCTGAGGCAGGAAGAACTCAAGCGTGAGGTCAGCCTAGACAACTTAGCAAGATCCTGTTTCCTAAAGAAAAATTGAGGGGCTGTAGCACTTGCCTGGAAGACACAGGCCCTGGGTCCAGTCCCCAGGAGCAGAACAAAAGAATGAAGTTCACAGAAAGAATGGTGGACATTTCACATAATAGATATAAAACCCAAAGAATAAACAAGTGGAGTCCTGAATTACATTCGCTTGTCTTTAGCTCAGAAGCAAACTGGCTGATATTTCTGTTCCACAAATAACAAAAAAGCAAGCATAAAGCCTTTCATGGCATAATAGACCCTAAATATGGAATCACTTCAAAGAAAAGAACATAAAACACAAGCCGCTCTGCTTGTACGAGACAGGGCCTAACCCAGCAGCCGGAAGCCCAGCGATCAGCGGAATTCCAGCGATCAGCGCCAGAACCATGAACACCCCCCCACCCCCGGGGCTACGCAGATCACCTCTCCTCTGACCTGGCCCCTCCTTATTTCTGTTTATTTCTCCTGTAGAAGAAAAGCTAGGGACAAGACTCAAATCGGAGTGTCTTATTTTGGGGTGAAAATCAGTCTAAAATTAGTTCATTTACTTTGCAGTTAAGCCGTAATCTGTTACTGAAAGATCTGTACCAGGGTCTGTGTGGTTTGTGATTCTCCCTAGGCAAAGCCAGGCAGAGTTCCAAGCTGCTGGCTTTGTCAGTTTTTTCTCCCTATTCATGTTCTGAGAGTGCCTGACGTTAATCCCAAAATGAGAGCTTTATCATAAAATAAGCATGTTCTTCTGGCTAACAGAGGCGGGAGAAGCACCCGGGTTTGGAGGTCTGTGGTGGGTCTCCTTTGAGTATCTGTGTGGGTCGGGGCCCCCTCCTTAATCTCGATTAACTACAGACATGTCTGGTAGTTCAGGTTCAGCGTGGTCAGGAAGAAAACCTAGATAAACCAGTATTTTTTCCTTTCCGTGTTTTGCCCTCTTACTGTGTTCATGACAGTGACTGCAGCAAGTAGATATCTGTGGTATTTCACCCCCGTGCCCAGGACCGTAGCTCTTGCTCCACTATCCCACGCGCCCTCTTACTGCTCAGTCTCGCGCTCCTTCTCCTCTCTCTGTCTGAGCACGGTCATTTCCTGCTGCAGGGATCTCCCTGGCACTGTCGTCATTTCTGAGAACAAGTTCCAGCTGACCGCTGCGCGAAGCCTTCTGTCCACGTTGTGACACTTCAACCAGCCTTAGGTTTGCACATAAATCTCCTTCCTGTTCTGCTTCTCCACTTGTCATGCATTCCACCGTCTTAACACTCCCTAGATTTTAATTCACATTTTAAAATTTCTTTTGTTAAAAAAAAAAATCTCATTTCTCCCTTTGAATTGGTAGCCACTTCCTTCTACCTTTAGGCCTTTAAAGGGTTTCCTTTCTCCCGCACCAGGTCTCCCCGCCTCCCCTACGGTACATTTCTGGATATGAAACTCTAGGGTGGGGATCGCTGGCTCCCTGTGCAGCTGAAGACACCATTATCCGAGAGTGAAGGATTAAAAGCAACGCCTGACTATTCACCAGCAGTCAGTCCGCCACGCAGCAAGAGCAAAGAAGCCAAACTTACCCCTCAGAGAAGATTCCAGGAGATGCCTGAGGGTCCTTACCTTTTTATTCAGTGCACTCCTACTTGGGGGACAGTGACACGCGTCTCTTGGGTCCAGGGGCTGTGCAGACCACAGAGAGGGGAAGGCAAGTCACTCCTCCTAAATCTTTCTAGCAGGTGCTTTTCTGGACCGGTGCTTAGTACCTCTGGGCCCCGGCCCGGGAGGATTTCAGGTCCCCTTTTTAAAGTCCCAGGTTGTTCACCTACTCTCTGTGTGTTGGGTAACCCTCCGGGGCGTATATCCGACTTCCATATTTAATGCGTTTTAATTCAGCTTTGTAATGATCCAACTTTATACACATGCGTCCATGAGCTCATCTTCCCTTAGGAGCTGCGCAGGGGAGATTAGGTCGGCATGCCCACCGCTTCCTGGCAATTACGCGTCTGACTTCATAAATGCCTTCGTTTCTGCTCTTCGTCCAAAAGTTTCAGAGAGGGAGGGGGGGAGATTAAAGAAATAAAACGGAGACTTCTCTACTCAGAATCCCAGAGCTCGGTGCCTGCTAACACACACATTCAAGTTTCTCTTCGTCATGCGGCCGTCTTCCCAATGTTTGCTGTTCTTTCCGGAATGGCCCCTTTGAGACCTTGTGAATTTGGTGTCACTTGGTTGTGGCGTGCACCGTATCCCTACCTGGAGTGCAGTGTCTTGGGCACAGTTTGCCTGGCTTATTAGCAGTCAGCCATAAAGATACGTTTTGCATTTGAAAATGAAAAAAAGTGCTGTCTTGTGTGTTACACTCGGGTTCTGGCAGAAGGTTGAAGAGCGGGGGAAAGATGATCCCCCAAAAGGCAGGGGTGGGACCTGACCCGAGCAGGACAGCCTCTTCCTGGAGTGCCGGTCTGCGGGGCTCAGCGGCCGGGGTCGCACACCCCACCCCAGCGTCTCGGCTCCAAAATGCAACAGCGAGGTGACCCGACCCACAGGTGGGAAGCGCCAGGCAGACGTCTCTAAAAAGAAGACGCCAACCACATGCGAAAGAGGGAGAGCCCTCCATCATCCCATGCTCAAAACTGCAAAGTAAAACCACACACGCTATTCACCTTCCCGCGGGATAGGAGTCTTCAAACAGATGAAAGTGAGGATGGAGGGTGTGGTGCAAGGAGACCTGTACCCTGGAGCGAGATTGTAAAGGAGGGCCCCAGAAGGAAAACGCGGGGAGAATCCTCCAGAAACTAGCGAGAGAATTGCCCCATGATTCAGAAGACTCACTTCCTCCTTTGTAGCCAAAGGAACTGAAACTCTTACGCCCAAGAAATGTCTCCTCACCCGTGTTTATTGCAGTTGTGGTCACAAGGGCCAAGATACAACGGGATCAACCTAACTTCTCATCCGTGAGCGGGTAAAGAAAAGGAGCTACAGATGGGCGGTGGAATACTACTCGGCCTTGAAAGGGGCGATCCTGTCAATGCGACGGTGTGGGTGAACCGAGAGGACGCGGTGTTGAGTGAGACCAGCCGGGCACAGACAGACACGCCGCATAATCCCACATACGCGGGGAGCGCGTGGAGGAGCCTGTAGAACAGTTACCCAAGGATGGGGCGAGGAGAGGAGACCCGCTGGTCTGCGGCACAAGGCTCCGGGGAGACCCGGCAATCGGCTTTGGCCACGTCCTGCACCGCACAGCGGCTGTCGCCAGCAATGGTGCACTGCCGGCGAGGGACACATTCCACCTGCTTTCAGCGCAAAATGCTAAGTAGGCGCGGTGCTACCTTTAACTGCCTTGATTTCATCATTGCACATATACATGTGTCAAAACCTCACACATGACTGCATAGGACAAAGACTGAAGAAATTAACTCCTCAAGTACTCCCCCTCCCCCAGCTGCAGTCTGTCCCTCTCTCCCTGCTTCTGTCCCTGTCTCTCTCTTTTGTTTTTTTTTGAGACAGGGTCTGGCTTGGTAGTTCAGCCTGGAAATGAACTCACTATGTAGCCCAGGTTTGCCTCAAACTTGAGGTGATCCTTCTGCCTCAGCCTCCCTAGTGTTGGGATCACAGGCGTGCGCCACCACACCCGGCTCCTAATTTATGATCATTTCTCTACTGTCTTTTCATTAAGACTCCAAGTGGCGCCAGGAGTCAACCAAGGGGATCACATCACATTGAAACCCTTCTGCACGGCAAAGGAAACAGCCAAGAAAGTACAGAGGCAGCCTCCGAAAAGGGAGAAGTTTCTCCAGCTATTCCTCGACAGAAGACTAATCACCTGGAGCATATAAAGCACTAAAGAGAATTAGGCTCCCTCAAAATAAAAGACCCAGTCACACAAGGGGCGTTTGAAATGAACGAACATTTCTCAGAAGTACGAGAGGCCACAGGTACATGAAAACAAGTTTGGCATCTGCCCTCAGAGAAATGCAGATCAGAATGCGAGACCCCTTCCTACTCCAGCCGGAAAGGTCTTCATGACACCAAGCACAGTAAGTGCCGGTGAGGCTGAAGGAATGGAAACATTGTGTGTGCACGCCCCAGGACAAGCACAGCGGAAACCAGGGCGGGGAGTCCTCAGGACACTAACAGGCAGCGAGCAGGAGCCAGGGAGCTGGGAAGGGACCGAGAGATGGGTGTGTGTGTGTGTGTGTGTGTAAGGCTCAGGATGCGATGTGTGTGCCGATTCCCCACAGGAATGCAGTGATTGTGGAGCATAAACATGAACTCATAAAAAAGAGATTGGCGGTGGTTCGTGCCTGTAATCCCGGCTACTTGGGAGGCTGCGGCACAAGTTCAAGGCCAGCTTGGGCAATCTTGCAAGATCCTGTCTCTATATAAAAATGTAAAAGTTTCTTAAGACGAGTGGGGCTGTAGCTCCGTGGTAGAGTGTTGGCCTAACGCATCAGAGCCCAGGTTCAACGCCCGTAACCACCCCACCCTCCCTGGATGGCTGTTCTTATTATACCGCTTAACCTATTCCTTTTTAGGCTGTCAGGAAAGGCTTTCTAAACTGAAGCTGCTCATCTTGCTCAAGATCCCCTTTCCAGCATGTGGGACCCACCCAGGCAATGCCTCCAATTCCACAGCACACAGTGACAGAACTGAGAGCAGGGAGTGGGGCTGACCTTCAAGGGCAGTGCCAGGCGCTGAGGGTGCAGCTTGCTGCGCAGGGCCTGCTCAGCCCCGGGGAGGTCCGGGTTCGGTCCCCAGCACCGCACAGCAAACCAACATCAGGTAAATCAATGTGCCATTAACTTGTTCTCTTGAAAAAGCTCAAGATGTTGCTTAATGGTATAAACTCTCACACAGGCAACACACACATTTCCTGGCTGGCAGGGCCAGTCATGGAGAGTAACTAGAGTGCATTCAGTACCACCTGGGCAGGTGAACTGAGGAGCCTGCACCCTACTCTGGGTCTCGCAGGAGTCTGGTGCCCAGGCTCGTGGCATCTGCAAAGGCCAGCGTATCCCTGGACTATGGGTCTCCTGGGCACCCCGCTTCCTGTCCCAGAAATGTCCTAGGTGGGTCTGCCTCAGCTTTTTCCCCTCTGTGATGGACCTGGGTCAGGACAGGGAGGGACAGTGGGCCCTGGGACAAGCACAAGTCTCCCTGGATCTTCTTCCTGTCAGGGAGAACACTACGCCCTCACCAGCCAGGACGGAGGACCAAGCGCCTGCCTGTCCCACAGCAGGAAGTGGATGGCGGACTGGTTTGCAAACGGGAGCAGCGTACTGATGTTAGGGTAAATCAAAATACCCTACTATATCTCAGTCTTCTTATCAAGAATTACCACTGAGCGGGGCTGGGGATTTAGCTCAGCGGCAAAGAGCCTGCCTGGCAAGCGCAAGGTTGTGAGTTCAGTTCCCGGTACCGGAGAAAAACCAAAAAACCAAAAAAAAAAAAAAAAAGAATTACCACTGAGCGCTCAGCCTCTTGGAGTCAGCTTGCTCACCTTGATTTCTTCCATGTCACCGAGGCCTTCCGCATATATGTTGAAATGCAGAACCTAAAAAGTCGTAATGCAGTTTGCATATGCTGACAGGCTACATAGGTCTCGGTTAATTACCGCAGCATTCTACCCAGCAAGTAAACATGTACCACAGATGTGTATAGACTTGCTTGCCAAAAGGGTTGTGTGTGATCATTAGGGATGATAGAACTTAGTAAGCATTTCTGATATTTACGTTCCATTTTTGTGGAGAGCAGTTGACGTTCCCACACCGCTTGCTAGTCCATCCAGGTAGCAGTTTCAAAGCTGAAAGGAAGGGAGGCTGCCGTTATGAGGAGTGCGTGGTCAGCTTCCCGTGGCTGGGGAAGAAATGCCTGACTCCCACAGGTGAAAAGAGGCTCCTCCGGGCTCACGGGTCAGAGGGTCCAGTCCCTGGTTAGCTCCAAGGCAGGAACAGCATGGCAGAAGAGGGGACAAAGCTGCCTGGTTCACGGAAAGGAGCAGAGCAAGCATGTGGCCCCCGGTGACCCACCTGGGCCCCACCTTTGAAGAGCACAGTGAGCTAAGAACATCTCTCTGGGAACCCACTGACAGCACACCGCCCCACTCCTCCGAATCCAGGCACGCTGATGGTGAAGGCTAACTGCTGGCCTGGCACAAGTCAGCTCTGACACCGGGGACAAAAACCCCACTGGAGCCATCCTGTCAAAACCTAAGGAGCACATGGGAAGCTGACCGGCGTGCAAGATGACCCATCCCTTCCTGTTGGGGTGAGTCAGACCCGGGGCCCTGGAGCGGGCGAGAGTGCTGATGTCTGACCCAGGCGAGGGCTGGGTGGGGGCCGCTCTCTGCCTGTCACTGGGGTGAGTGAGGAGGAAGTCGAGAGGCTGAGGTCTGTGGATGAGCACGCAGGCAGGGAAGGCAGCCCCTGCCCCAGACACCTCACACACAGGAGAGGCCTCACGCACAGGCCTTCGGGGTCTCCTGTCCCAGGTCCCCATGCTCTAAGGCCTTGTCGCGTGGTTAGGAGTACCGTGTTTGGGTCAGACGGACCCGAGGTCAAGTCCTGACGGCGCAGCCTCTGCTGTCGGTTTTGTAACCACACACACCCACGCCTCACTCATAACGGGGGTAAGGAGCAGCTGTTGCCAGGGCTGCGGTGTCTGCGAATAAAGCCCCGGGCAACAAACGCAGCGTCCTCACGCGCTAAGCACACGAAACCGCTCTCGGGCCGCGTCTCCTATGCAGAAGGCGATGAGGTTAAGAAGAGCCTCCTCGTGTGGGAAGTCAGAGGCTGAGCCCCGTGGAAGAGGGCTGCCGTGCATGCCCCGTCCTCATGCATTTACTTGTTTGCTTTTGACAGGGTCCTAGGATGTACCAGGCTGGCCACAGACTCAAGATCCTCCTGCCTCAGCCTCCCCAGTGCTGGATTACACCCATGCACCGCGGGGCTGTTTTTGTTTCAGACCCTTGATCCACTCTGCCCCGCCCTGGCACGAGCCCGCTCATCCCCTCACTCGGTGCCTGTTTTGTCTATTCTACCTCAGCCGCCGGGCACTTGTGCTGGGAATCAACAGCGACCCCTTCGGAGATGCTTAAAGCTGCCCCTGAACTGGATGACACTGCAGTCCAAGAACTGCCCCGGGAGGAAGCCCAGCCTGGCTCTCAGCCGGTCAGAAAGGGAGCCAGGCAGAGATGCCAAGCTGGCACCCTCGGGCCGTACCCTGCCAGGGTCCTCACGTCCTGCGGTCACCGCTGCACTGTCCAGAGGACACCAGGGGGCCCCGACTGAGGATCCCTTGCTCTGGTGACTGCGGGACGGGGTCCCAGCTGTAGCACGGGAGCCACACACGGCTGGCACTGCACCAGGAGGCCTGCAAGCCAGCTGACGAGATCGCCTCTCTCTGCTTTACCTGAGGAGCAGCAGCCGGGAGCCCTGGACACACACAGAACCCAGGGAAGGGTTTCCAAAGTCAGCGCCCGAGGGGCTTGTGTGGCCTTGCAGGGCAGCCCAGCTAAGTCCTGAGTGCAGGACACAGGAGGAAGCCTTGTGCCAGCCCGTGCCTCCACCCAGAGTCCCTCTTCAGGGCTGCGTATGATTCCTCCTGGGGCCTGTAGGCTGAGGGTCTAGGGCTGCTTCCCAGGTAGCCAGGGCAGGAGGGTCAGTCCCCGAGGTTGTGTCCCTACACAAGCCCTACCTTAGTCCAGCCTGGGTGCAGCGGGGACTCTGTCCAGCAGGGCCAGTCCCGGAGGCTGGCACAAGGTCCTTCCAGGCCCTCATCACCGAGGGCTCCTATGGGCATGGAGGCACACACCTGTTGTCCCAGCTCCTGGGAGCCTGAGGCAGGAGGGTCCTGGCAAACGCAAGGCCAGCCTGAACTATGCAGCGAGAGCCTGTCTCAACAGAACAGAACACAACACTGACTCCTACCAGGCCGACTCATTCTTCCTGATACAGAGACGAGGCGCACGGGGCCCTTTTGTGGTCGGACTCTGCGGAGTGTTGGAGAGCAGAAACAGACAAGACATGCAGGGAATCCGAGCTAAAAGCAAGAGAACAAACTGTGAGGTTCCCACACACCGAGGTGCATCCTGGGAAAGGCTTCAGAGACGCTTTTCTAGACAACCGCCTTAAATTAGTTTCAACCCAGAGAAATCCACAGGTAATCCTCTCCTGGCTGGCTTCCTCCGGCATTAAAACCCGGAATTACGCAGCTCCACGCTCAGGCTGAGGCTTGTTTTATTTGGCTTAATTAAAAGCACTCAGAGTACCGCGCAGGCCTGGGTGATTTTAAAGATAGAAGTTACGCTCGGGGTCAGAACTAGCAGAACTGGCCGGACTTGACTTCTGTCAAGGTTTCCTCGGAGGGAATTAAAGAAGGAAAGGAGGAGAAGGTCCTGGTGGTTTAGAAACTGAAATCGCAGGAAGCTGAGGCAGGCCTCAGGGCTGCAGATCTGACTCGGACTGGGTTGAGGTGCTTCTGAAGGACTGAGCCGGTCAGACACAGGCCCAGGCCAGATTTCCTGAACGCCGGCCGCAGTTTCGAGGGGTGTTGTAGAAGTCTCAGGATAAAGTTAATGTTGACTTGCCTGACTCTTAAAAAGAAGTAAACACAAAATTGAGCTGCAGGCAGAGCTGTGGGACTACGCTAAAAAGATTGATCATCTCTTTTTTTTTTTTGGTACAGGGAATCAAACTGATGACCTTGCACTTGCCAGGCAGATGCTGTGCCACTGAGCTATATTCCCAGCAGACCGATCATCGCTCTTCCCAAATGACAAGTTTTATTCCTGGGCTACAGATATGACCGATACCTCTTTTTGAGAAGTTATGCAAGGCATGGTGGTGCACTCCTGTGATCCCAGCACTTGGGAGGCTGAGGCAGGAGGATCACCGTGAGTTTGAGGCCAGCTTGGA
>NW_004955403.1:4523118-4589678 GCF_000276665.1 Chinchilla lanigera
AGTCATGCAGCCAGGAGCAGTGGTGCATGCAAATAATCTAGCTACCCAGGAGGCTGAGGCAGGAGGATCACAAATTCAAGTCCAGCCTGGACAACATCGTGAGACCCTGTCTCAAAATAAAACAATTTAAAAGGAGTGGGGATGCAGCTCACTGGGGGGCCTCAGCTCAGTCCTCAGCACTTGCCCCCACACCCAAGCCAATCAACCAAGCAAACACTCTCAGTACTACAGGACAGCTTTAACTGACGTGCAGGAAGCTGCGTGCATGGAAGCAGAAAGCAGGACTCGCATTTTGTTCGGTACAGAGCACTGCGCAGGACCCGATTCAAAGCAAGGACAACTTCATACCCTCGCCCTGGGAGGAGGATGACGGGGCGCGGGACGTGCCGGCTCCCAGCATGGCACCTTTACACCTGAGAAGCAGCAGAATCGGGAAGGTCTCTCTCCCCTCCTTTGCCCTCCGATCTCAAGCCATTCCTGCAGACCTCAGGCCTCCCCCCATGAGAACCCTCTTCGCTTCCTTCCCGGATTTCCTGTCCTGTTCCGTGTGTCCATGCATGCTTCCCATGACTGCAGGCACAGCCATCCACAGGTCTCCCCGACTGTGCGGATCGCATCTCCCCGGAAGGCTGCCCGCCCCGTAGCAGCGACACTCAGTGAATCACACGCGGCTCTGGCCAGGCTGCCTTCCAGCCAGGAACCTAGAGCTGGTGAGGGAAAGACATCTCTCCTTCTGGCAGAATTGACAAATCAGCAATTTTCTAGACTGATGGAAAACCCTCAGCTGGACCCAGCAACATACTTCTAAATAGCACACAGTAAACACAAAGCAACACTCGGAGCAGGGCACGGTAGTGCACTCTGTAATCTCAGCTACTCAGGAGGCTGAGGCAGGACGGTTGACAGTTCAGGCAGCCTAGGCAAGTGAGTGAGACTCTTGTCTCAAAATAAACAAAAAAGAAAAAGAGCTGGATTAGAGCTTAATAAGGCTCCCTGGGTTCCATCCCCAATGCTTCAAATGAAAGAAAAAAACCTTGAAATGAATAAAAAATTACAACACAACACAGCAAAATGAATGACCTCAGTTTTCACATTAAACAACTAGAAGAATAAATTAAACCCATGGTAAACAGGAGGAAGAAAGCCATACTTGGAAAATGAGCAATAATAATCCAAGCTGGAAATAATAGACACACAAATAACAAAACATCTCGTGTAAATTTTTTTTCAGTATGTTGCTAAGCCAGTTTGTGACTTGCTAGCAAAATCTACCAAATCCTCTCACTTCTGTTGAAAGGGATTTGTGGAAGTATTTGCATATGTAGTTTTTTGGGGTTTTTTTTGAGCAGGGTCTCATTATGCAGCACAGGCTGGCCTTGAACTCATGGCAATCCTCCTGCCTCAGCCTCCTGAGAACTGGGATTACAGGCATGCACCACTACATACATCTGTGTATTTAAAACAGAAGCAACACAGTCACTAAAGAAAATGAAACAGGAAAAGTAACAGAATTACTTTTTAATTTAAAGGCTTTCTGAAAATAAAAAAAATAAAGGCTTTGTGGACAGCACAAAGCATTTAAACCAAAAACAAATTTGTTCAGAAGCCACCCATGGGTGGAGGAGGCAGTGTGGGTAGGGTCTGTCCCCAGCACCGGGGTGGTCGAAGCACAGGGCCGGCCACAGTGTCCAGTCCCGGCCCTCCCTGACCACAGGCTGAGCCGCCTCTGTCGCCGGACCGCACCTCTGGAGGTCCCCACGTGCTGTCTGGCGCGTGGCTCAGCTCCGCTCCCCCCACTTGTCTCCCGGGGCAAGTGCAAAATTCGATGAAGAAATGGAAAAGCCCAGCAGGAGGCTCATGTTCCACAATAGGCATCTTTCACCCTCCCAGCTCCCCTGCACCTTAACTGTCCTTCCATTCCCTGACTTGGGGGCTGGGGACTAAGCCTGGCAAGCACAAGGTCCTGAGTTTGATTCCTGGTACTGGAAGAGAAACAAAACAAAAACAAAACATCCCCTGACTTGCCAAGAGAAACCACTACGGACCAAAAGGCTTCTCATGCCAAATGGTCTGAGGGGTACTCAGGCCGGAAGGAGCAGCTCTCTTAAATATTTAAAGGCAGCAGGGGATGGTGGTGCACGCCTGTAATCCTAGCTAGCACTCAGGAGGCTGAGGCAGGAGGACTGCCCTGACTTCCACGCTAGCCCGCACTACATAGCAAGACCCTGTCTCAACAAAACAAAGACATTTAAGGGTAAAGGATTCCGGGAATGTGCGGCTGAGGGTGCTGCTCCAGCCCAGTGGAGCCAGGCAGGTGCTGACACTTGATGCAGTGTAGGCAGACAATCGAGCGACCGGGGTGGGTGGGAGCTGCTCACCACCCCGCAGTTCACAGCCTGAGCCCGGGCAGCGCAGACACAAGGGGACCCCGATATGCTGCCGCAGCGGCCACATTCCGGGCTCGACTCCCCGACCACCTGCGCCTGGGGCCACAGTTCTCCACGAACTGAGGGAACTGAGGGGCTGCGACTTTCGTGGGGTCGACAACACGGGGAAGCATCACCGTTTTCATAGCAGTAAAAGGCGCATCGCGGGGAGTCCCCTGCAACCGCCCCTGCTTGGGGCACGCTCATCCCCCCTCGCCTCGCCCAGCAGCTGCTCTGGAATCCTCTCTCCTGAGGGTCTTCAGTTGCTCCATCCTGGCTGCCTCAGTGTCCTGAATGGATTCAAAACCTTTTGCTTCCACAGTCATCGTGACTTTGGAGAGGGGCCGGGCATCCATGGTGCCAGAGCTGGGAACGGTGGATGAGGAAGGACACAGCCTCAGGTTTTTAGGAGCTGCCTTTCCAGTGGATGGTGCTCGGCAGCAACATTCACTGTATTTTTGATCATATCTCATCAAGAAGATGCTCAGGAAAGAGGATTCCCAAAACTGCTTTAGAAAGGGCCGGGGCCAGGCATGATGGTGCACATCTGCAATCTCAGCAGTTGGGAGACTGAAGCAAGATCACCATGAGTTCGAGGCCAGCCTAGGCTACATAGCAAGACCCTGTGTTTAAAAAAAAAACAGAACACAGCCAAAATTGTGCAGAGCTTGGACACAGCCCTGCAGGCCTCTCCCCCACGGCCTGGCCCGCCACGCTCCTCAGACAGCAAAGGCGATTACAGGGGCCCTTGCTTGGGCTTGGAAGGATTTCCCAGGACCCAGGAAAAAGCCGGGCATCTCAGGCTCTTCGGGGCAGACGGGAGCCTGGAGAGGGCACGGCTGCGCAGGGCCCTAAGCCCCAAGAGCAGCTGTCCTCCTGCCTCCCCGAGACTCAGAGAGGACGTTGGGGACGCCGCTGCCCTCACCCCGCCTGGCCCTTCCCATGCTTTCCCCCTCGGACAGCCGGGCAGGAAGGCCGGGACCTGAGGCCGCCAACTGAGGCAGGCTCACCCTCCTCTCCACCTGCCCGCAAACGGGGCCTTTGGGTTTCTGGGATGACACCTCGCGGCAAACTCCAGAGGCAAGTCTCCCGCCTCCCCGGGGAAAAGTCACTCAGAATAATTCAAATATTTCTCGTTCTCTGATTTGTGTCTCACCTTTATCGTCAGTCCTCCCAGATCTGGTCCCTGTGTCAGGACAGTGAACTCCTATCAAAGACACTCATTAGTCAGAGTAGTAATAGAATGGGACTAAGTTTTTTGGAGGCAGGGTCTGAAGAAGGAGCCCAGGCTGGCCTCCAACTCACAGCGATCCTCCCACCTCAGCCTCCGGAGTCCTGGGATCATGGGTGTGCCCACCACGTCAGCTTTAGTTTTATACTTAGGTAACTCAGGCGATCACAGGCAGGAGTGGTGCTCAAGGTGTAGAGGAGAATCGCCAGCTTTTCCTGTGCAGGGACGGAGGGTAAATATTTGGGTTTTCTGTTTTCTGGTCTTGGCGGCACCTACCCAGCTCCATCCCTGCGGCTCAGGAGCCCCAGGAACGGCAGAAGTGAACGAATGTGGCCCCGTCCCGACCCAGCTGTACGTGGGGCTGAAATTCAGATCTGTATTTTTCACGTGCTTAAAATATTCTTTAAAATATTTTTCAACCACTTGAAAGTTTTAAAAAAAAAAAGGATTCTTCGCTTGCAGATCTCGGAAGCAGCCGCGGCGGAGTGGATTGGGCAGGTGGGAAACCGCTTGCCGCCCGAGCCGGGGTGACGGGTCCACTGGGCCGAGGGCTGAGTCACAGCACCCGGCCGGAGGGCAAATCGCTAGAGGAAGCTGAGCTCTACCCGCTGCTGCCTTGTTTGAATTTGCCCTCGGTAATTGCGCAGAGATTTCTGGAATCCTGGCCTTTCAATTTCCTATTGTTTCTTTTTTTTTGGAAACAGGATCTCGCTCTGTAGTTCAGGCTGGCCTGGAACTCCCGGTGCTCCTCCTGCCTCAGCCTCCTGAGTGCTGAGGTTACATCTGTGAGCCGCTAAGCTCAGCTTCCAAGTTTTCTGGATAAAGCTCTGACCGCAGACTCAAGGGAGCCCAGCCTGGCCCACAGCTCTGATTTCCTTCAAGTTTTGCACTGGGCCTTCAGGGTTACTTGTTTTTCTAGTCCATAGTATTTTCCCAAAGCTTCCTGGTAAAACCACAGCCGGAGATCGCGGGCTCGCTGATCCCGCACCACCGTCAGACCCGGCATCAACAGGAACCGGTCCAGAGCCCGCGGAGTTGAGCCGCTTCCACCGGGAACAGCGGCCCCAACGGTGAACCGCGCAGGGTTCTTCCGCTTGGCTTCTCTGCAGGGAAATTCGGTTCTGAGGGGCAGAAGCGACGGCTTCGGGGCAAAACTCGGACTGAGCGAGAACACGACGCGGACTCAGCCGGTTCTGCCAGGAGCAGCCAGAGGCCAGGGCAGGGCGGGTTCCTCTCACAGCTGCGGTTCCTACGGAAACTCACCCTTTATCTGACATGGGGCTGCTCGCCTCCACTTCCAGCTACTCGGGAGGCTGAGGCAGGAGGATCTGGCGGTGTGGGCCTGCCCTGGGCTACACAGCAAGAGCCTGTCTCCAAGGAAAAGTGTGTGTGTCCTCTTCTGCCAAGTCGTGAAACGGCGCCCCCTGTCGTTGGCACTCCGGCCCTTTGTCTTAGCGCCCGTGTCTCTGGTATGTCCGCTCCTTCAGGGTTAGCGAGATTGACGGGCTCGATTTATTTCTGGGTTTTAGTTTCCAAGACAATTATTCAGAAGTTCAAACCAGCATCTCAAACCTCTTCTGATCCTCTTCCAAAACATTCTTTCCATCCTCATTTACGGCAAACCCTTGATCCCCTCTTTTAAGAAAATAACCCCAATCGATCCTGAAGTGCACAGCGGAGGCCTACCCGAGAGTTACCGTGGCAACTGTCAGCCTAGCTCCAGAAACGCAGGACGCGGGATTCGCGCCTTTGCCATCCCGGCTGACGCACCCCGGTCCTGCCCTTGCGGCCGAAGGCGAGAACCCCCACGCTCCTGCTCCCGCTTGCTTCTTGTGTTGGGGCAGCTGACCCTGGACAAAGAGGCTACCTTCCCTCTCCTTGGAAAGAAAATGTTCGCCCAAACCTTTGAAGGATCATTCTATTCAGAGGCCAGACTTGCCCTCGCTGCGATCCTCCTGCCTCAGCCTCCCGGGTACTGGGATCGCAGGCGTGCGCCCCCACGCTCGGCGACAGAACTTTTGTTCTTTCCTTCCTAGCGCAGGGATGAGCATGTCCTGTCTTGTAACCTCCGTGGTTTTGCAGACAGGGCCAAAGATGCGTTTTGCAAGGTTGCTGGTTTAGGCAGACAAGAGTCTGGATCGGCCTGGACCGGGGCTTCCGGGCGTGGGCCCAGCGCAGGCCCGGATTAATCTCTGTCCTTTGCCACCCCAAGTCCCTTTGCCCCAGCAACTGCCCGCGAGACATCGCCACCCGTGAGGGCTTGGGGCCGAGCTGGGGGGCAGCTCGAGGCCACTGGGCAGCAGATGACAGAGCCAGGGAGCAGGCAGGGGCAGGGGCAGCGGCTGGCAGCGCCCCAGTCTCTGGCTTCAATCCCCCCCCTTGGGCACAGCCTGGGCTTCGGCCCTCTGCCATCCTCCAGGCCTGGGTCTGCACCTGCACGGCATGCCGCCCTCTGCACGGGAGCCACTGGCTTCCCCGGATGGACTCTACAGAAACCAGGCCTGCAGACTCCAGCGAGACGCTCTGCGCCCTCCTGGGCTGCAGCTCCTCAGTCAGGGACCCCAATTACCCTCAGTCTTTTAAAATGATTAAAACTGCTGGGTGTGGTGGCACGCCTGTCAGCCCAGCACTTGGGAGGCTGAGGCAGGGGGATCACCTAGAGTTTAAGGCCAACCTGGCTCTACGTAGCGAGACCCTGTCTCAAACAAACAAACAAAAAATTACTAAAACTGTGTGACAAAGCAGCTTGAGGACTGGGGTGGTGTAAAAAGATACAGAGACACCCACATCAGGAGGAGAAAGGTGGGGCCGGGGATATAGCTGGCAAGTGCAAGGTCCTGAGTTTGATTCCCGGTACCAAAAAAAAAAAAGAGGAGAAAGGTGGAGCTCTTGGTGTTTCTTATCACTGACTCTTATCACGGGACCCATCAGCCCTCCAGGCCCCTGGTCACCAGGAGTCACTCACCCGGGTTGTATTTCCTGGGCTCATTCACGGCTATCTGTGAAAGGGAAAATAATAAAGAGGACTTCAGAGGGGCACACCTGGCCTCTGATTCCTAACAGTTTCTCCTGAAGATTTGGCCTTCTGAATCCCATAGATGTCTTTGTTTGTTTGGGGTTTTTGAGAGACCAGGTCTCACTGTGTAGCCCAGGTTGGTCTTGAGTTTTGAGACGATCCTCCTGCCTCAGCTTCCAGAGTGCTGAGACTATGGACACCCAGCTCTGGATCTCTGCTCTGAGTAGCAGCACTCAGAAGTCTCAACTGGGCAGAGGCCACTGCACTGGGCAGGGAGGGCGGTGAGGGGCCGTCCCACGTGGGAGAGGGCGGGGCGCTGAGCACATCCACACCTCAGCTCTTCAGCAGCTGGGGAAGCGCCGGCACCCTAGGTGCCCCGCAGCCAGCCGGATCTGCCCGGGCCTGTGCGGCGCTTTCTTTTCTCTTTAATACTACACCTTGCTGCAGTTAATCTCAAGGTGCAACAGATCGGAAAAACCCCTTGAAGAGCAGAAAGCCCGCCCTGCAGAGGTCACACCACGTGCGTCAGGCTTCGTTCTGGGTCTCTGTAGTCTGAGTCCCGCAGTAATACCCGGAAACATGGACAACTGATGACCGCAGCTGTCTTTCTACAGTTTGGCGTGATTTGTATCATTCATTTGGGAAGACGCGCGTCCTGAAAGCCACACACGGCTCTGAAAGCCTTGGGTGACGATGCACGCCTGTAATCCCAGCATTTGGGAGGCTGAGGCAGGAGGAACTCTGTCAGTTCAAGGACAACCTGGGCTACATAGTGAGTTCAAAGCCAGCCTGGGCTACAGCCTGGGTTTTGAGAGGTCTCAAAGAATTCCAAAGAAACAAACAAAACCGGGCTGGGGATTTAGCTCAGCGGCAAAAGCGCCTGCCTGGCAAGCACAAGGTCGTGAGTTCGGTTCCCGGTACCCGGGGGGGTGGGAAGTGGGCAAAAACAGAAACAAACAAAACCGTTTCATTGTGCATATTTCACATTACAGGGAAATCCATCAGTCATCGACCCCGGTCCTCCCTAATTTCCCTCTGCACCCGTTTCATATTCTACTTCGCCCTTCGGAAGTTATTTTGCCATTCACACCGTCCCTTCCGGCGGCCAGTTTGGAGCAGGAAGTCTTCAGGGCTCAGTCAGTCCCTTGATTGTTCTGCATTCCTCCCCTCGGCCCATAATTAATGACTATCTACTTGCAGGCCCAAAGAGCGGCTATCTTTTCCATCACTATTTTACCCACTGCACAGGTTTTTCTGGTCGGCCTGGGGACTGTCCTGATGAGTTACTGGGTCAACTTTTTAGGAAGCTGCTAAAATGAGGTCTTTCGTGTACGCACTCCTACACTCATCTTTGGATACAAAACTGTCTCACGCAGTAGGAACTAAAACTTCCTTGGGTGGCTGCTTCCTTTTTATCTGAATCGGGAAGTCTGTCAGGAAAGCGAAGGTCGGGGCGGAGTGCTCGGCTTTCGTGCACAAGGCCCGGGGTTCACGCAAGGATGCAGAAAAGAGACAGAAAAACAGCACGACACATCAGTCCTGCAGCCTCACCGTGGGCTCCGGCCCCTGTCCCATCCCAGACCCCGGATCTCGTCAACCAGGCGGGCACGCACTCGGCCCGGCCCTGCCGGACCCCGGTCCTTCCGCGGGGGCCCCGGGATGAAGTCCCTCCGCGGGGGCCCTCTGGATGGAGCTGGGACTCGGACAGCCTTGAACGAACAGTAGGCCTTGCCTAGAGAAAGGGCGAAGAACCAGCCGCCTCGATTTAGATTCTTCTTACATTGGGTTCCTTTAAAAATACGGATATAACTGGAGAAAGGCGTCTCTGACTCGGGGCGGAGGGCTGTGGAGGTGGGCCTGTCGCACACTGTTCTATGCCCGACAGAAACGAATTCCAGTGGAAATTCGGGAAGGGAACGCGGCAAAACGAATCGGGAGCAGATCTCACGAGATAATTTACACCTACCGCATTCGCGTGCGTGCGTGCCCCCCCCCCACAGGTGTGTGGTGCACGAATATAATCCCATTACTCTGTAGGCTGAGGCAGGAGGGTTGCTTTGAGTTCAAAGCCAGCCTGCATTGCATGACCCTGTCTCAAAAAATCAAAACCAAACTAAACAAAAAATACAAACCTAAACTGGGCGTGGTGGTCCATGCCTGTACTCCCAGCACTTTGGGAAGTCAAGGCAGGGCAACTTAGTAAGGCTCTGTCGGAAATTTTAAGCTGGATATGCAACTCAGTGTGAATGCCCAGGGTTCAAACCCAGACACGCGTGCGTGCGCACACGCACTTCTAACCCCTCAAAAGTGAGAGCTTGTGCCCCTCACGCCCACCACCAAGCCCACCGTGTGCGGAGCCCTGCGGTCGCTCGCTAGACCTCGAGGGCCTGGGTTTGTGAGGAAGGGACACGGAGACGACGGACTGACACCAGAAACCCAGGTTCAAAGTCCGCACTGCCCGGGAAACAGACGTCTGTGCCCACACCAGGCATCCCGCTACCACCCCAGAGCCCTCGGCGCCCTGGGGTCCCGGTGGTGAGGGACAGCGGGTGCAGGTGCGGGGCAGGAAGGCGCAACGAGACCACGGTCCCCGCTCAGGGTCGCGGGTGGGAGGGGACTCACCCGGGAGAGGCTCTGCAGGGAGCTCCGGGCGGGAGGCCGAGCGGCAGCTGCAGGGACCGGGGCTGGCGGTCACAGCGGCCCCGGCATCCGCTGCAGGGCTCCGGGCTCCTCGTTAGCATCCCAATGGGCCCTTAGCAAACTCTAGCCCTCAGCGGTTCCTGGCCTTTGTGATTGTTATAGCTTGCTAATTTCTTAGAGTAGATGGTTTGTTCCTGAACTTCCAAATGCCACTTTATCCGTCGATCCTATTTCTTGATAACTAGTGCTATGGAAATCATTATGGAATTCCACCAAAGAGCAAAGCTAGAAATTCCAGCGGAGCCAATTACCCCCCTCTGAGGTATCTTCCCAAAAGAGTTACGACATCGCACCGCAGTGATCCGTGCGTACCCCAAGTGATACCTTTTAAGACCATAAGGCTGGGGGCTGGGGATAGAGCTCAGTGGCACAAGCGCCTGCCTGGCAAGCACAAGGTCCTGAGTTCGATTCCCAGTACCTAAAAAAGACCATAACACTAAAAGAAGCAAATCAGACACACGAGCTTGCATATCCATAACTTCTCTTACATGAGAAACCTGGAATATAAATAATCCAAAGAACAAAAATGAAAGACCAGCAATAGGACTCGGGGATGGAGATTTTGCCAATGGGAGGGGACCAGGAGGTGCGGGGAGGGAAATCGGTGAAAAAGAAGCTGTGTGTGTGTGTGTGTGTGTGTTTGTGCACTTACGCACGAGTGCATGTGTAGCAGCTCCCCACCAGGAATTTGATCATTATTACAAATACGTACTAATAAAATAAAAGGTAGGGGCTGGGGATTTAGCTTAGTGGCACAGCACCTGCCTGGCAAGCACAAGGTCATGAGTTCGGTTCCAGGTACCGGGGAAAAAAAGTAAATAAATAAATAAAATAAAATAAAAGGTGAAAACAGGGCGTGGTGGCACACCCCTGTAATGCCAGCACTTGGGAGGCTGAGGCAGGAGGATTGCCCTGAGTTCTAGTCCAGCCTAGGCTACAGAGTTTAAGGCCTGACTGAACTACATACACATAGTGAGACCCTGCCTCAAGAAAAGAAAAGGTTAGAAACCACGTTGTCACAGTCCATATGGCTGCTATTTTATTTCAGTCATTCATCCGTTTGTTCATTCATTCATTTGTGCGGAGCTGCCTCGGGCTGAGGGACCTGCCGCACCAGCCCGGAGCACTGACTGATGCCCAGGACGGGAGCTCTTGCTGCCAGGTGACGCTGTGACAGAAACGCCCCATGTCCCGGCATCTCAGTGCCCAGACAGCGGCCCCTGCTGTCCCTCAGGCCCCCTCAGTCCCCGCCGCAGAACAAGGTGCGGAGGTGCCGGGACAGGAGAGGGGAGCCTACCGCCCCACTTCTGGGCAGATCCTGAGTCTCATTTAATAACTAACTTATTTTCTTTTTTGAGACAGGGCCTGTCACTATGTAGTGCAGGCTGCCTTGAACCTGCTGTGATCCTCCTGCCTCAGCCTTCCAAGTGCTAAGATTACAGGTGTGCTCTACCAGGCGCTGTGGGGGATTTATTTCTGCCCCAGGACTCATTCTGCTGCACACTGACTTTTCCCATCCCCTGGATCCGCCCTTTGTGCACCTGCTGGCCAAGCGCCGTTTCCAAGGGGATCAGCAGAGCTCTGCTCTGTCCCCGCCCACCGCGTCCCTCTGGGGTTCCTCTTAGTGGCAGCTGTCAAGGGTCTTGCAGTTTAGAATCATGTGGTGTGGGCGGCAGCCTGGGACGGGGCCCGCATATAATCTGAGGGTTAAAAAATCTCTAATAAACCACACATAATCATTAACCACAGTCATCAGTACCTGGAGAAATTTACTTTTAGGGGAGTGACCCTAATTCCTGAAATAGTCTAAGAGAGGTAACCATGTAAGTCTTCCTAAAACATTTACATACGCGTATTTGATCTACATGACATGTGTGTATAATAATATGAATTTCTATTTGGAAAAATGTATAAAATTTGAGAAAGGAAGTGAACAAATTGCTCTTGCATGGCATAGAAACACAACACTTCCTGGAAGTGCTGAAGGATACATGTCTTTTCCTTTTCTTTCTTTTTTTTTTTTTTTTTTGAGACAGGCTCTCTGTATCCCAGGCTCAAACTCGCACAGATCCTCCTGCCTCAGCCTCTTGAGTGCTGGGATTACAAGTATGTGCCATCATGCCCACCATGAAGGATAAATTTCAAGGTAAGTTTTGTCTTTATTTTATTTGACTTTTGCAGTGCCAGGGTAGATCCTAGGGTTTTGTGTATGCCAGGCAATGCTCTTCCTGGAGACATTGCAGCCCTGGTTGTCTTTTCTGTTGTTTGCTTTTCTGTTGAGAAACTACATACATGGGCTGAACAGGTAGGCATGGGAGAAGCCCTGAGTTCTACCACACCACCCCCAAAACAAACAGAGTCTACAGAAGTCTTTGGAAAGATTCCCATCTAAATTGCAATCCTCCTGCCTCAGCCTCCCAAAGGGCTGGGATTATAGACATGTGCTATGGTGCCAGCTGTATTTCCTATTTTTCCTTTTCTTTTTGGCTTTGTTTTGCTCACAGCACTAGGAGTTGAACCCAGGGCCTTCACACTGAGCTGTAGCCTCAGCCTTTTCTTAATTCTATGTTTTGAGACAGGATCTCGCTAAATCACCCAATTACCCAAACTGGGCCTGAATTTGCAATCCTCCTGTCTCAGCCTCCCAGAGGCTGGGATTATCGGTGCTCTCCGCAGTTCCTATTCTTTCTACTCTTAAAGTCTCCCTCCCACCTTCCCTCCTCCCTCCTTTTCCGAAAGAAGCTGGCTGAGCAGGAGTGTGGGAGGTGAAGGTTGTCACTAACCTTTAGTCCGCAGTGTGGCTCGGTCTGTACCAGGCCCCGAGAGGCTCCCGGCGAACCAGGGGTCCCCGCGCTGAGCAGTGTGAAACCCGAGAGCATCAGGCCGGGGTGAGGGGCGCGCGGGACTCCACTGTATGCGGAGGACAAGCCCAGAGCCCGCTCTGCTCAGAAGCCCAAACAGGAAGGACCATTGTTCCTGGGCAGCGACTTCAAAGCTCCGCAGGGAAGAGCACCTTGCGCCCCGCGGCAGCATTTCTGCACGCAGGGGCCCTGGGTGGGGCCACAGGCTTCCTGCGTTTTCTTCAAAGTGATAACGTCTGCTTTGTTTCTGAGCAGTACAGAGAAAAGCTGCTTGGCCGGGTTGGAAGAAAACAGCCCATTCGGCTTCTTTTCAATTTTTGTGAGCATCTGTGGTCATTTCTCATATGTGGCTGAAAAATGACCGGTGCTGAATGGAATGCCACGTTCTGTTGAGAGAAAACCCTCAGTGCCCTTTCCCAAAACGAGTTCTTAGAAGTCCCTCTTTCCGAGGAAGTTTTGTCCGTGGCTAAGTGTGGCTACAGGTACTTTCCCTGGACGATCCTCTTCCTCACCCCAAAATACTGAAGGTGAACCTCCGGTGTGCTACGCGGTTTGAAGCCGTGAAGTAGAATTCCACTTCCTCTGTTCTTCACGTACAAATACAAATAAATCATTCTTACTTCAGCCGTCTCCTTGAAACAGTATTTTAAACAAAGAAAACTGTCTTAAACCTAAACAATGAAGGGGAAGTCGAGGAAGGAATCCTGGCTAAATGGGTATTTTGGTCTTGAAAGTTTCTTTTTCAGCCTTTTAAGGTTTCTCACGGCTCACGTCTGACAGGAGACAAGCTCTCCAGAATGAGACGGAAAGCGCAAGACACAGAAACAGGGAATTTTGTCTCAGCGTTCCGAGCGAGGCCAGGCCAGCACGTGGAGCAGTTTCAGCCTTGGTGCTCAACAGTGCTAACTTCGCCGGTAAGAAGTTGCTAGATTGCAAACAGAGTTTAAGCGGGAAACAAAGAGACGCCCAAGGCCTCGCAGAATGGATGCAAAAAACCACCTCTCCCTCTACACCGACAGCCACTCAACCACCGACCAAGGGCACTTTGTAAAGGGATCTTGCTTTGTGGTCCTGGGTATCTTTGGGCTTGTGCGCATAATGAGTTTTGCGTGCAATTTGTGAAGAAAGAGAAGTTCTCTGACACTGTAGATTATGGTCTGAACAGCTTTAGTCAAAAGAAGCGCTTTGCAGGACTGTTGACTTAACCTAAGAACAGTGCTATTGCCGAGTCGCCTAATACGGGAATTGGCTAGGACCTTCTTTGTGTCTTCCCTACCGTAAAGGTAGAGGAAGCCCAGAGGGGCGGCACACGTCTGAACACAGGAGGCTGAGGCAGGGGGATGGTGAGTTGGAGGCCAGCCTGGGCTCCACAGCGAGTTCCAGCCCTGCACTCTGAGACCTGTCTCAAACACCAGAAAACAAACAAGCAAACAGGTAGAAGAGGTAAAGTACTTTCAGGAGGAAACGCATGTGGGTTATCATACAAAATCAGCTTGAAATTACACGCTCTGCTTTGGAAGCCGGAGAGTCAGCAGGAATGCAGCAGAGGGAGGAGGGAAGGGCTGTGTCCGGGGCCACACAGCCGAGTCGGACGCGATCGCAGGACGTGCAGTGCAGCTTCCACCTCCCCCCTCCAAAACCCTGGTGTTTCTGCCCATTTTCAGCCTACAAGGTGCACTGGAAACTTATAGGGTTTTATTTATGCTTCGAAATCTTGCAGTAGAAGGGACAACTGAAGGGAGGACATACTTGACTGCAGGATCAGAGTTCTATTAAAAATCCATGGGATTCTTCTTGTTTTGGTTTGGTTTTTTAGACAGGGCCTGATATACAGCCCAGGCTCACTTTGAACTCAATGCATAGGTCAAGCTGGGCTCCAATCCACTGGACTCCTCCTGCCTCAGCCTCTCGAGTGCTGGGATTACAGGTGTGCGCCACTTTGCAGGCAAAAATCCATGGCATTCTTAGAGGAAGAATTTAGAAAGATAAAAAGTACAGTTTAAAAATATTTTACAGTTCACAAAGCCCTTTCATAAAAAATTATCTCATTTGTAGGTTCAGAGAGGCAGCTCCAAAGTTCTGTTCCGAAGTCGTAGCAAGATGACCGATTCCCGTGCACCAGGCCTCAGCCTATTTTTGTTGTTTTTTGTTTTTGTTTGTTTGTTTGTTTTTCTCCAGTACCGGGAATTGAACCCATGACCTTGCGCTTGCCAGGCAGGCGCTGTGCCACTGAGCTAAATCCCCAGCCCCCAGGCCTCAGCCTGGACTGCAGCCTCCTCCCCCACCACCTTCCCCTCCATCTCTCCTCCCCCTCCTCCAGCCTTCTCGGAGGAAGCTGAGCCACAGCAAGGACTGGAAGCTTTCTGAGGACGCATCTAACAGGCTGTTTATCTTTGCATCTGAGTCTAAAGGAAGTCTTCATTGCTCGTGGAGTGGATGAAAGGAATAAAAAAACAGACTGCAACAGAAGAGCCTCTTTTCAGATATTAAGGAAATAAAGCAGATAGAAAGTCGACATTCTAGTGTTTCTGTTTTTGTTCTGGTGTGGGGGACTGATCCCAGCGCAAACTACCGCTCCAGGCTCAATATTACCATGTGTGGAAAATGACTCCGAGCGCCACGTATGACTTAGAAGCTATCGGTCACCCATGGGCCTGCCTGTCCACTCCTCACCTACAGCTCCGTTTACCGTCGGCATCATTAGCCTCCTCAAAGGACACATCATATCATCCACTATTATGGACAGTCTCTCCTAGGTCGGTTATAATTAGCTTGTCCTCCTGTCCTGCCTGCATAGGTGTTAAAATTCATTCTCCAGTGTTGCAGGCTCCCTGCAGCCCGGCAGATAAACACAGTCAGTTACCTATCGCATCGGAGAGAATCTGAGAGTGGCCACTAAGCCATTGTATTTATATCAGTTTTCCTTGTGTGCAGCTGTGGTGTTGCCTCTGCAGATCTCACAGGTCTATCGAAGCACCCGGGGCCTGGTTTGCGCTATCCCACCTGCCTGGCTTGTCTACGACTAGATTTCAGCTGGCTTCGATAAAGCATGTTCATCACTTCAGTGAAGCATGTTTTCATGTGTTTTTTCTACCTGCCTACTTAGGTAGCAAGCCTAGATGCACTGTGCTTTTTTATTTCCAGAGCCTTGGAGTGTGACTGGGTAACTCAGGAAAGGGTCCCCAGCTGGGGAAAGGCAGGGGTCCGGCAGCAGCACCACACCCACGCGCACACACGCACACAGGAAGGCGTTTTATCTCTGCAAAGTCTATCAGTAAACACGCATGACATGGAGGAAAACTGCAAAGTGAACTACTTCCAATTGATCTAAGACTGCTCGAGGCGTTCATTTCCTAAGAAGACGCACCGAGGAAAGAGGGTCAGAGAAGATAGAGATTTTACAAAGCCAACCCCACAAAGTAATAAAGCGCAGGTAGTCAGGGTCCCGGCCACTTCCGCACGGGTTTGGTGGTGCTGGCGGGTGCGGGGAAGGAGAGATGAGACCAGCAGCTGGGCGGGCTCGGGAGGAACGCGCCTCCAGGGGTGGTGACCCGTGCGTGGACGCCCGCCGCGGTCCTGAGCGGGAGCAGCGGCCCTGGCTTCTCCGTGCCGGGACGGAGGCTGCCTCCACCTGGACGCGGAGCCCCGGGTGTTACCGCTGGGGCCACGCGGGACGCCACGCGACGCCCACCTCCCGATCGCGTCGCCGGCCCACGGGACCGCAGGGGCCTCGGCCGGTCCGGTGTGTGCGGGCTGCAGGCGCGGCCCTTCGCACGCGGGTCCCGAGGAATGAAAACAAAACCAGACACAAGCAGGACTTCAAGAGGCGGCCAAGGAGACCTGGAACGTCTGCGCCGGCTTCGCACAAACGGCAGCGACCGCAGAATAAACTCCCTGCTGGCGGTTCAGAGGGCCGGCCCGGCCGCAGGAAGTCACCCCGGCTGTGCCGGCCGGGGACGGGCCGCGGATGGAGACGGGCCGGGGATGGAGACAGGACAGGACGGGGACAGGGACGGGACAGGGGCAGGACGGGGCCTAGGATGGGGACAGGACAGGGACGGGACTGGGGCAGGGACAGGGACGGGGACGGCGCGGGCTGCGGTCCTGGGGTCCCCCGCTCGGCCCTGGGGACGCTGCTCTCCGCTGACCTCCCTCATCCTCACAGGTGCCAGGACTTCTCCCGGAGAGAAAGAACGGCACCGTCACCCTGGGGTGCTCGAGCCCCAGAGGTCCTTGCAGTTCGCGTTTCACAGCTCGGGACCCGCCGGAGCCAGGCGTGGTGGCCGTGCACCCCGCAGACGCGGCCCGCGGAGAGCAGCGAGCGCTGACCCGAGCACCCCGCGCTGCGGCCCGTAAGGGGCGTGGAAGTCTCCGAGATGTGGTTTCCGCAAATCAAAGCCTCCAAGGACCCGGGAGTCTGCTAGGGAATGTGGACCCTAACAGCCCCGCGCCTTCCCGAGGTTTTGTCTCTCTGAGGCGCCAGTCGTCTCCTCAGGCTTAAAAATCATTGGTATTTTTTACATAAATACATTCTAGGCAGAGTCTCCCTGTGTAGCCTGGGCTGGCCTTGAACTTCCTTCAATCCTCCTGCCTCAGGCTCCTGGGTGTTGGGATTACAAGTGACCCTACTCTATATCCCGACTTTCTTTTAAAAATAGTTGGAGTTAGTGCAGGCAAAGAGCTCTTTCTTTTTTTACTTTTTCCTTTTTGTCTTTCTGAGACAGGGTCTCGCTATGCATTTCAGGCTGGATTTGAACTCGCAGGGATCCTCCTGCCTCAACCTCTGGAGTACTGGGATGACAGGTGCGCCCCACCACGCCTGACCAGGCAAAGAGCTCTTGAATGTCAGAAACATCAGGAACCTTTGGAGTAATTCCCACAGCTTGAGAGAATTCAATGCTATCAACCCTGTCCCTTCCAGGTCCCGGAGGTGAGAAAGCCCCATTCCCACCGAGATCGTATGCAGACATGTGATCACCAGAGTGAGGCCTGTGAGAGTGGGAGGAACAGCTTCTCCTGCTGGCCCTCGGCTCGCTCCCCAACCCAGCCGAGCTCCTCCGAGACCAGGGCTGAGAAAGAATGAAGTGGTGTTTTTTGCTTTTTGTTTTGTTTTGTTTTGTTTTGTTTTGTCTTTTTGAGACAGAGTCTCACTATGCAACTCAGGCTGGCCTTGAGCTCACTTTGTAGCCCAGGCTGGCCTTGAACTCGCAGTGATCCTCCTGCCTCAGCTTCCCTAGTGTTGGGATTACAGGCGTGCACCACCGCACCCAGCCAGAAGGGAGGTTTTGCTTTGAAAAAGTCTACAGATGAAGACATTCTGTCACAGCGACCTGACCCACGCAGACCCATGCAGACCCATGCAGACCCATGCAGACCCATGCTAGTGGCACACACCAAGTGTCAGCTACATGTTGGAAGCAGCTTGTGTCCGTCATCAGAATGACTGGGCATGGTGCTTGTAATCCCAGCACTCCAGAGGCTGAGGCAGGAGGATCTCAGTAAATTCGAGCCCAGCCTGGATTACATAGAGAGACTCGACTACAAACAAACACACACACAGATGAATGGATAAAGACAGAAGACAGTGTGGTATTTATACAATTTCTTTTTGGTACCAGGAGTGTTTATATATAATCGAGTACTACTCAGCTATAAAGAAGAAAAAAATCCAGTCACTTGTAGGAAAATGGATGCAGCTTGAGACCAGACTGCTAAGTGAAATAAATGACAAGCAAGCTTGCATACTGACTGCATGGTTTCTCTTACATGAGAAATTTAGAGTATGAATAAATTAAAGAGCAAAATTAAAGACAGTAGCGGGAAATAGGGAAACAGATCCTTCGTAGATGCGGAGAGGACTGAGGGATGACGGAAGGGCAGGGAGGTGGAGCGAACGTCACGCCGTGTTCGGCACTCGCGCCGGCACCCCAACACGCGCACAAGAGTCAGGTGCTGCAATTGTGTATTAACAAAACTAAAAATTTAAAAATATTCCCCCTCCCCCTGCAGTAGTCGTTTTTTTTTTTTCTTCCAGTACCGGGAATCAAACTCATGACCTCGCGCTTGCCAGGCAGCTGCTGTGCCGCTGAGCTAAATCCCCAGCCCCAGCAGTTGGTTTTTAAACACCTGCGGCAGGAAGAGTCCACAGAAAGGCTGCTGACCTAGCTACGCTCCGATGCTGCTCGTCCTGCGGTCTACCTAAAGCCTTGGGAAGTAGAGTTTCAGACTCTGTCTTCCAGGTTGTGTGAAGCCATCTTGGCGAGGCTGAGGGTTAGAGGTCAGGGCTCAGCGAGGCGAGCTAGGCAGTGAACCCACGTGCCCGACACACTCCCGCCCTGACGGTGGGAATGTGTGATCCTGTGTCGTCTGCTTGCCTGTCAGACGCGGAGCACAGATTCTTACCACACAGGGACAGGGCCGTCGGGAGAGGACAGAAACAGTCTCTTTGCCTGGCGCCCGCCACTGATCTTTCCCAACCTCTGTGTGACTGACGGGGTCTTCCTCACTCACCGTCACCTCACAAGTCCCTAACCTTAACCCTCAGCCTCGCCAAGATGGCTTCACACAACCTGGAAGACAGAGTCTGAAACTCTACTTCCCAAGGCTTTAGGTAGACCTGTTACTGGGAGTTAGAGAAGAGAGGATTCACCATCTAATAGATACTGATAAAGCAGGGTGTGGCAGTGCACGCTATAATCCCAGTGCTCTGGGAGGCTGAGGCAGGAGGATCACTAATTGTAGCCCAAAGGATCGCCGAGAGTGTGAGGCCAGCCTGAATTACACAGTGAGACTTTGTTTTAAAAAAAAAACAAAAACCACACAAAGCTGCAAACTTATGCACCCTGCCACTTGGCCACCCTGTGGCCAGTTGTTTCCCTGATGGGGTGGACGGCACTGCTGCACGTTTACAAAGATCGGACACCGCCGTGTGTTCACAAGAGAGTGGCTACCCAGCCTGCACACACGGCTGCATACTGCACCGTGAAAGACGAGGGGGATTTTTCTCCTTGCATGTGAAAGGGTCTCCAAGAACTGTGTTTGAACAAGGGGGACAGCGTTATCCGTGGTGTTTGTGTCTTTGGAGACAGGGTCTTGCTGTGTAGTGCAGGCTGGCCTTGAACTCACAGCAGTCCTCCTGCCTCAGCCTCCCAAATGCTGGGATTACAGGTGTGCGCCACCACGCTTGGCTATAATTAATAATTTGAGTTTGAGCATTTACATTTAGAGTACTATTCAGAGCCTGGCATGGTGGCACTCAGGAGGCTGAAGCAGAGGATCACCATAAGTTCTAGGGCAACCTGGGCTACCTAGTGAGACTATCTAAAAAAATACAACAAAATATAAGAAACGGCTATGTGGGCTTTTTTTTTTTTTTTTTTTGGTATGAACACCTTTTCTATCTGCAAATCAGCACATATATTTGTGAAAATCTCTTCACTTATGGCGGCACCGGGATGCAGGTCCACGGCAGAGCCAGCCCACGATGCCCTGGGCTCTCCTCCAACACATCTTTTAACAAGGCGATAAAACACACAGTACCAGAGGAAACCTGCTCTTCAGTGTGTTACAGCCAGCGCATCATGCACTAACTATTTCCAGTGCCTCATTTTAAAGGAATTTAAAACCTGCTGCTCGGAAGCTTCAGCACGGTGGGGCTGGACACACACCGCGCAGGCTGCAATTACAGTCGCCGTCGTGGTTAGGAAACAAGTCGTCCACGGCGTGGTAAACCGGTCTTTATCATTCGTTGCATCTTCTCTGGGCTTCTTACACAAGGTCCCAGAGTTAGGGAGGGAAAAGAAGCCACAAACTATTTCTCACCTGACAAACGAACGTTCAAATTAAAACAACACCCTCGGGCAGGAGTTGAACCCGGCACTCGGGAGGGTGTTATTTCAAACCTCCCAGGGGGTCTCAGGAGGAATGTGTACAACCACCGGGACTCACCAAGGAAGCCAAGTACTGCTTGCTCTCTGCCGCCTTGGTCCCGTGGGCTGGGTAGGGGCCACCAGGTGTCACAGCCACGGGTGCTGCGCTCCTGCCCCTGCGAGGAAAGATGTGAGACGTTTGTCACTGGGGTCAGAACTGAGTTTGCTGTTTGGGTTTCATAATTGTTTTGTGGTTCTGGGGGATTGAACCTCAGGCCCCAAGCATGCTGGGCTGAGCTCTGCTACTGACCCCCACCTCCAGCCTCCGTGCTTTGAAAATAGACAAACAACACTCGGGAGGCTGAGGCAGGAGGATTGCCACGAGTTCAAGGCAGCCTGGGCTACACAGGGAGACCCTGTCTCAAAGCACCACTACTACCACCAGCGGCAACAACAACAACAGCAGAAAGTAGACATGTGTTTAACATGACACTGACGTTCTTCATATTCCGAGGAGAGCAGTGCTGTGACCTTCACAGCTGAGGAGCAGCCGTTCCCTACCTGTGGACCCTGCTAGTTTTCTATCGCTGCGGCAGAACCCCTGAGACAATGGATTTACAAAGAGAAAAGATTCATTCTGGCTGACGTTGTGGAGGTTCTGGCCAGGGATCTGTGAGCCTGTCGCTTTTGGACTCCAGCTGGGAGTTCTGACCTCCCAGGCTGGAGGTAAAGGAGAGGGAGGAGGAGCCCAGAGCCCCTCCAGTCCCTGGGAGGCCACCTGCAGTGACTTCCGGCTCTTCCGCTGCACCTGGCTCTCCAAGGCGCCACCCCTGGGGACCACGTCATTAACACAGTGGGGGGAGGGGCATCCAAGATCAAAACGGCGGCTGGTCCCCGGTCCCGGAGTTAGCGGGCAGGGGCATCAGGACTGAGCGAGGGCCTGGTGTGGACCTGCCTGGGGTCCCAGTGCAGCCAGAGATCGGTGTTCCAATGGCCTCCGAGACCAGGAAGCCACCTGGAGCAGGAATGTGGCAGTGCGTGCCGCGCCTGGCTCAGACCCCGGCCCTGAGCCAGGGAACATCTGCCCCCCTTCCCCCCTTTTCTGATTTTGGAGGTCTTTGGGGACCCTTACATGGCACCTGGACTTTTGAACACCTCTTGCCCTTACTGACTTGAATTTTCAACCTTGGGGAGTAGGTGCGCCTGCATAGCGCCTCTTCATTCTTTCCCGTCCCTCTCTCCTGCCCTGCTGATAATGTGGTCCCTTCTGCAGGGCCACGGCTGGAGATGAGACAGGGCCTCCTTCTGCAGCTCCCTCTCAGTGGCCTGAAGGAGGCGCCGCCTTTAGCCTGGGTCTCAGGGAGGCTGAATGCCGGCTGTCGCCCTGGGCCAGGACGGGGCCCAGCACCGAGGTCAGACTTGGTCTGGACGCCGTTGTGTGGAGGGATCTGCGATGGTGCACGAGCTTTTCATCCTTTCTGACTCCCTGGTCCCAGGGTTCGAGGCCGGCTGCGCTCCACAGCGAAAGCACAGGCTCCCAGAAACAGGTTGTGGGGGGAACCAACCCTGTCCCCAAAGGAACCAGGCCACCAGGGAGGCCGAGGCCAAGGGCGGGTCGGGCCTTGTGACAGTGCTCGGGTGGTGAGCAGCCCCAGGGTGACAGCGCCTCTGCACTTCCAGACGCTGAGCCAGGCAGTTGGAGGCCCCGGCAGCAACAGGGGGGTGTGAGCAGCCTTTCTTGGTACACACACTGCCAGGGTAGTGACGCTGCACGGCGTCTCGGGGCTTCACAGTGAGGCGTGTGGGACAAGTTTTCGATTTCCCATGTTTTAGATGCAGGATGTCAGGTCTGCTGTGGTCAGTAGTGACGTCACTTTCACAGGCTGAGAATGGCTGAGGCACCCTCTGGGTGTGTCCGTGGTGTCCAGCGTCCCGCTCTGCCAGCCAATGGGCTCGCAGCCTGGGTGGAGTGAGAGGAGGAGGAGGAAACGGCACAGGTTGAGCAAAGCTTGAGCACGCTCATCTGCTGCTGTGGTCCCCCGTGAGCTCCCTAATAGATCCCCTAGCACGACCACACACACACACACACACACACACACACACACACACACACACACACGGGGATCAGAATGTATGGGGAATGTTAAAGTTAAAGACGTTTTACAGGCCAGACCTGCTCCTGTAAAGCGGGTTGTTATCCTTCTGTGGGAGGAGCACGTTTTTCCCGTAAACCAGGGCCAAGCCTGAGACAGGACGTCCTGTAAATTCACAGATTCTATGTTCCACCACCAAGCACCTGAACAGTCCCAGCAACAAACCGTAACACGCTCCCCACTTGAGGGCCTGTGCTCTATGTGTGTACTGTAATTTCTGCCTAATGATCCTCTTCATGCCTCCTAAACACGTACTGCAATGAAAGGCCAGGCCACGAATCTCACTCACCCACACCCTTGAGCACGTTTGTCCCATCGCTCACGCCACTTTCCGAAGCGGCTCTAGAAATCCACTCTCGTGAGCATGACCAGATGTATAGAATGAGGCCGCCAAGCACCACCTAACTGACAGGCAGCTCGAGAAAACGTCGCCCTGGCCTCGTCCACCTTACTCAGTGGATCTGGCACTGCGAGGCCTCTGGCTCTTTCCCAAAGTCAGACTGACCATGGAAGGGAAATGTTTTGAATTGATTCAGGACACTGAGGCAGCCAGGACAGCATAATTAAGGCACTCATAACAGAGAAGCTACAGAACTGCCTCCAAAAGTGGGAAGGACAGAGGATAAGTGTGTTCAAAGCATCAGAAGTACCTTCAAGGGAACTAGTGACAAGTTGTCTTTTACTGTAATAAATTATTTTCTTAAAGAAATTTATTTATTCGCCATATATTTTGATCACAACCTAATACAGATTTCGGTATTGTGAGTGATTCACAATACCAAAGAGAAGCAGAATTGTTTGTCCTTTCTTTTTCTTTTTTTGTTTTTTTTTTGTTTTGTTTTCTGGGAGAGGGTCTCACTATGTAGTTTAGGCTGATCTTGAACTCATTATGTACCCTAGGCTGACGGTGAACTCATGACAATCCTCCTGCCTCAGCCTCCAGAGTGCTGAGATTTCAGGGGTGCACCACCATGCCTGCTCAGAAACTGAACTGTATGAATGAATTCCTCTGATCGGCTCAGTGTTCCTGGAGTTGGATCTCTGCTTTGACAAGACCTAGAGTTGCCGTGGTCTCTCCTGACAATGTAGAGAGCATCGATATCCGTGATGTGAAAGGAATACACCACACAGACCCATTTCCTAACTCAACACGTGTCAGATGCAAAGCACTTGGTGACTTCATAATGATCCTGAGCATTTTGGCAAGATTTAGAAATATAATGGTACTAGCTGCTTGCTCTTAGCATCTCTGGACAAACTAATAAAGGAGTATCTCAGGCTGTAACCTCCCAAATGAGTGGATGGGGAAGGCTGAAATAAAAGAGACACATACTATGATGTTGGCTCCAGGAAGATCAAAACCCTCTAACAGAGTTTGAGATTTTCTGGGGGCTGAGACAAAGAACTTCTCCCGGTGGCCCGTATTTATTTGGTTTTCAGCCAAAGGAAAGGGGGTTCTGAGGAAAGCACGGGAACTGAGCAAGACCTTGGGAGTCAGTACAAAGACTTCTCCAAGTAGCAAATTATGCTCATCAGGAGAAGTATCTTATCTTCAGGTTGACACTTACGCAGGAGTGAGACACCTGCGGCCAGTCTCTATTTAGTTAATTGGGGTTGGAGCCAGGTGTCTTTAGCTGTGGCCTGATCTTGTCCTTTGAGGATCACGGCCTCACAGGCCACCTCACCTGGACCAGTGACTCATAGAGGTTTATTTAGTATGAATCTGCTGTCTGTCTCTGGACAGGGAACCTAGGCCTGGGACAGACTGGCAAGTAGACACAGAAAGCCAATTGATTAATTTAAAATCCTGCTCAGAGCCACTTCATAGTGGTCTCCATCAGAGAAGAATGAGATTGAAGATTGAATTTCCTGGCTCCAGACAACCTGAATACTTCCAAGCCCGTCCCGAAGGAGAATCAGCTTCCCTAGCGCTGTAGGGTTGAAGCTGCTGAGCCTTAGCCCCAAGCCCTCACCATGCGATGGCCTGAATTGCAGCCCAGTTTCAACTCTCAGTCTGGAAGGGCAGCTGAGGTTAAAGCGGGGGTGCTGTCTGGAAAGGAATGGGAATGGTGCCACTCTGACCCCGAGATCCACACCAGCAAAACCTGTGCTTTCTGTTCCTGTGATCTTAGGCTCTGCTGGCCGGGAAGCCTCAGCTCCAGAGGGGAGAGAGAAGGCTTTTGCCAGGAGGCATAATAATGACTCCCTGAACTGGAAGCTAGGGCTCCCCCTGGCCATTTAGGGCTCCTCGAGCCTCTGAATCAAAAGGCCCAGGGGGACGCAGCACTGATGGGGATGATTAATCCAGACTATCAAAGGCAAATTGGGCTGTGACTCCACAAAGGAGGGAAGGAAGCACAGGTTTCAGGTGCGGGAGATCCCTTAGGGCTCCTAGTATTACCATGCGGTTATTAAGGTCATTGGGAAACTACAAAAACGCAATCCAGATGGGATGACAGATAGCCCTGACCCTTCTGGAACGAAGGACGGGTTGCCTACCAGGGAAAGAACCAGGACCTGCTGAGGCACTGGCTAAAGGCCAGGCGAATATAGAATGAACAGTAGAAGAAGGTAGTCAAAAATACCAGCTACAACCACATGACCAATTACAGAAAGGAGGATTATAACTATGAGTATTTCTTATTTTGTTAATATGCTTGTGCATATGCACATATGCATTAAGCAGATAACTTTGTTGTCTTTCTTTGCGTTCCTATACCATGTAATATAACATGCACTTAATCTCAGTACTTAAGGACTGCTGAATCTACATTACAATTTATATAATATCAGCAGAAGAGTAACTATCACCCCCTCAAGATTTTGCCTCCTCTTCTGGGGAGGAAATCAGTGTGTTTTTGGTTGTGCACAGGGCCGTGGTATAATGGCAGGTGGAATTGTGAACTTACTACTGTCTTTATGTGGAAATTGAATATGGTTTAAGGAGATGTGTCTGGCTGTCAGGTTGGCAAGGGGTGGACTGTTAACCGTGATGCTAACCGTGATGTGTGAATTGAGCGGGTGAAGACATGCCCAGCACGCTAACGAAACAGTCCTGGGTGTGTCTGCGGGCTGAGCAGCACTGGGCCCTCCAGCTCTCCAGGGCACAGCCTCTGCTGTGATCTGATCCTGTGAGCCTGCCTCCCGGATCCTTACCCACTATGATCTCCACTCCAAATGAGAAGGAGCCAGGGTGGTGGCCACATCTGTAACCCTACAGCTTGAGAGGCTGACACAGAGAGATCACGTGTTCAAGGTCAACTCAGCAAGACCCTGTCTCGCCATAAAAAGTAACAAGGGCTGGGGATACAGGCCCTCCACAGTGGAGGGCACCTGGCTTCCATCTTCAGTGTCACAAAAGCAAAACAAGAACAAACACCCAACAGAAGCAAGGACAATCCTGAAGGAGAAAGTCCAGGAGTGCTCGTGGTAGCCAACATCACTATGGCCTCATAAATGGGGCTGAGCACCCACTTGCCTCGAAATAGTTGACAGCAAGAGAGACACAAGACGCCGAAATGGGCTTCAAATTCTTGAGGGAGAAAGACGAGAACCTGCCTCAAATTCTTGTACTGAATAATGATGAATTCAAATGATTTTCTTCAAGTCACTCATTCTAATACTTTTTGTCTAAAAGACAAATCACTTTCAGGATATCAGTCGCTACAAACCCTATCTAAATTCTCAATTCCAAAGAGAAAGTCCACAGTGATTTGCCTCATGACCATGGCCTAGAAGACAGTGGTGAGCACAACGTCTCAGGTGGAACAAAAATTCCCAGACACCAGGCTACACCCACACAGGCACAGCCTATCCCATTATGCAGTTTATGCAGGTGAGAGAGACACACCTGTTGAGAGTTCCCCCTGCTTCATCCCTTTCCGAAACAGAAGGTAACTCTGTCCGGTTGAGAACATGTGGGCCCCTTGGAGGCTCCCATCTTGCCACTGAATGAATAATTTGAAGAATTGCTCTGGTCTGGTGTTGAGCCAGGTCTAGCCACCCCTGCCCCATTGGGCCAGGTCCGGGTCTGATGCACAGCCTTGAGATGGAGCCAGCCAGCCTGACTGCAGAGCAGGCCGCTCCTGGCTCGTGGGGATGCAGACACTGGCTCTTCGTGGTCCTGTCCTCAGATGGTTCTCTCTGCAAACATCCACTGCCCAGGCCCTGCGAGCTCACAGGGCACCTCCGGCTCTGAGCTTTCTGCCGCTGAGCTCTCTCCTCGACCCGCCTGGTCACCCTGGACTCTGCTCCCCATGCCCCTGCCGCTCCTCCGAGGGGCTGACTGGGCCCCCCCTCCTCCCGGGAGGGCGGGAGCTCCTGGGCTGTGTCTTGCAGCCACAGGGCCTCTGTGAGCGTCTGGCACCTGGTGTTGTCCCTGTGGTTTGTCACCCGAGGCCCGATGTCTTGGAAACTGTTCACGGGTCTGATCTCTTTGGCCACAGCCAGATGACGAGTTCGTTCTCTCTCAGTCTTTCCTTGCCAGGAGTGGGAGTTCTAAAGTAGCACTTCCAGGGCGGGATGCAGTGGGACCCCAAGGAGTGGAATCATTATGCTGGGCAAACACGCCCTAAGAAAAGTAAAAGATAAAAATAATGTGTCACTGGGAACAGCGGCCACGATGCTTGTGGGGCTGCTGATCTGCGGGCTGTGGTAGGGGCTGTTGAGTCATGGCTGGGAACTGGTAGACTATTTGCTTCCAGGAAACACCTCATAAAGCCAGCACCGCCTGGGGTTCAGACTTGGCGACTGACTTGCAGAGCTGCCACTTACGGACCGCTGGACATTCCACAAGTTAGTCAGTCATGTCCCTGTGTAGTCATACGGCGATGCACACCTGAATATCTGTATGAGTCTTTGAGTCATGGTGTTATTGTGAGGACCGGACTAGATGACAGATGAAAATTACCTGCTACAGTGCCTGGCACAGGGTGGCCCCTCCACAACCCCTGATCCCCTCTTTTATTATCTATCAGGTTAATAAACCCTTAGTTATTGCAGGGTGATCAGGCCCACAATCTCCCCAATGAGTGGACAGCAAAGGCTTAAGTAAATGGACAAATGAAATGATTTTAGGGCTCCAGGAGGGTCCAACTCTCTTACAGAATTCGAGATTCTCTGGGTTAAGACAAAGAACTTTTTTGGGCAGCCCATATTTTTTAGGTTTTCAAACAAAGGTGGGGAATACTCAAGAAAATGCGGGAATCTGAGCAGGACTTTGGGAGAATTTTCCCAAGTAATAAATTATGTCAATCAGGAGAACTACCTTATCTTTAGGTTGGTATTCATTATAGGAGCGTGGAGCCTGCAGCTGCAGTCTCCTTGTGGTTAGTTGGAGTCGGAGCCAAACAGCCTCAGTCGTGGCCTTATCTTGTCCTTTGAGGCATCACAGCTTCACAGGCCAGTACAGGCCTCAGGTGACCAGTGACTCACGGAGGTTCACTTACTATGAGTCAGCTGCCCATCTCCAGACAAGGTGCCTAAGCTTCGGACAGCTCACAAGTACACATGGAAAGCCAATTGGTTAATATTAAATCCTGCTCAAAGCCACTTCATAGTGGTCTCCACCAATCATCCCCTGTGGTCCAACAGACTGGAGCATGTTCCCACCGTGCTTTCACATCTCGGGGAGAAGAGCAGAGGGTCTCGTTATACCTTCCTCCGGGCTTAGGACATGTGCTTTCTTTCTCTCTCTTTTCTTTACATGCACTGTGTGAGAAGGAATGTGTGGTAGGTTCTCCTCTCAGAGCTCCAGGACCCCCAGTGAGGAGGCAGAATGCCCTGGCCGTGACAGCCTCAACCCAGGATGTGACAGGGCCTTAGGAGGAGCCAGGCTGGCTACAGTGACGGATGCCAGCGCCTCGGCTGTGGCCCTCTTTCCCGGCACTGATCCCTGCCCAGGCGCGGCTGAGCCTGCCCTGCAGAGTGCAAGCTGCTCTCCCTCTTCAGGGCTCAGAAGCTGCTGTGCAGAGCAGCTTCGTGAGGAGCAGACAGAGCGCCCCAGAGTCCTGAGCCAGGGCCTGTGGACAGACTGATGGCTGAGGCCGGGCGGGCTGAGCAGAGACCGAAAAGGCTCTGTCTCAGCCTCCTCTGATCTCTGTCCCGGAGCCGGCCAGGAGGCTCTCATCAAGCTCTCAGAGCTGGTCCCAGAAGCCTCAGGAGTTCGCAGAGGGAGAAAGCCGTACCAAGAAGAAAGCCCCGTGAAGGTTAATTATTTTGGTATCTAAAAAAGGTTCTTTGTTGATTTTGTGTGGTCCTAGGGAGTGCTGAGCTATGTCCCCAGCACCTTTAATTTTTAATTTTTTTATTTTGAGGCAGGGTCTTGCTAACTTGCCCAGGCTGGACTTGGATTCGTGATCGTTCCGCCTCAGCCTCCTGAATCGCTAGGATTATAGACATGTGCCAACGTGCCACACAAAAGTTTTACAAAATGCGGTTTTTTACTATAATACAGTAATAAGTGTTTCTGTTTTCTTTCTATTTGTTTCTTTTCAGTACTGAGGATTGAACCTGGAGCAGTTCTACCACTGAACCACAAACCCAGCCTTTTTTATTTCTTATTTTGAGACAGTCTCAGTAAATTGCCCAGGCTGATCTCTCCTTTGCAGTCCTCCTGCCTCAGCCTCCCACGTAGCTGGGATGGCAGGTTTGTGCCACCATGGCAGGCAGGCTTCTTGGCTTTGCTTTTCTTCCTCCCTTCCTTCCTCTTTTCTTTCAAATGCTGGTTTTGTAAAAATGGAGGAAATGTGTGTATCAGCCAAAGAGAGATGTGGCACAGAGCGGCCCCACTGCCCTCCACCTGCCCAGCTCGATCACCTGGATGTGGCTGCATCTTGGGTCCCAGGGCTCTCAGCCAGAGCTGAGCACTGGAGGCCCAGGGTTCACGAAGGTCCGAGCTGTTCGAATGGCTCTGTGGAAGCTCTTTCTAAGCCATGCCTTTGGGCTGTGCCCTTGGGTGAGGGCTGGTGCCAGAAGTGGGAGTGGAGTGAGGGGCTCAGGGAGCTTCCGCCCTCCCATCCTCAACTTTCCCATCTGCACAATGGGAATCACAGCTGTCTCATCAGCTGGATGCTGGGGAGACTTCCAGCTGAGACAGAGACACAGGGTTCGGGGCACAAAGGAGGCCCAAGGAAGACAGGCAGGCAGTGTCAGGGCTGAGGAGAGGACAGACTGTTCCAGGGGCGTAAGGTGAGCAGGCATCACTTCACAGGCTGGGAAACTGAGGCACGGCGCCTTCCTAGCTTCCCGGGCCGCCCTGGAGGAGGAGGGCAGGGTGCTCTCGGCGCTGTTCTCGACCCTTGAATCTGGGCTGTCTCGGGAGGCGCTGGGGCTGGAGGGCGGCCTTGGGCAGGACCCGGGGGTGGGTCTGCGCGCGCTGATACGGGGCCCACCTGCCTTCGACCGGCAGAGCTCGGGGAGTCTGTGCGGCTTTGCTGCCCCCTGGGCGCGCTCAGAAGGGCACTGGCACCCGGCGGGCACCCCGAGCCTTGCCGCGCCCCTGCACCCGGGTGAGTTTGGGACAGCGTGGGCGGGGTCGGGGGCTCCCAGCACCGTGAGAAACAACCCAGACCCAAGGGGCGCCCCGCGAATGTACCCCGCGCGTGGCGGCCAGGCCTCGCAGGCCCCACGGCCGATCGTCCGGCGGAGCGGGACAGCCACGCCCGCGTGGGACCTGGGGACGCCTGGTGGGCAGAGGGGTCGGGCCAGGAGGGCGTCCGGGCGCCCCTGCCCTGCGCGGCGGCAGGACCCCTGCCCCGGACCCTCCCTGGGGCTGCGCCGGGGCCCGCGCCCGGGGTGGAGGAGCGTCCTCCGGGCTGGTGTGGGCTTCTGCCCCTTCCCCCTGCGTAGACAGGAAACCCTGGGCACAAAGCAGAGATGGGGAAAGGGCCCTGATGCGGACACCGCCCGCCAGCTGCGTGATCTGTCTGGCTTCCTGCTGTTAGGGTGAACGGTCTTTCTTAAGTTTCATTTATTTATTTATTTATTTATTTAGTTAGTTAGTTAGTTAGTTTTGAGACAGAGTCTCGCTATACTGCTCAGGCTAGCCTCGAACTCACGGTGACCCTCCTGCCTCAGCCTCCTGAAAGCTGGGGTTACAGATGTGCCCCACCACGCCTGGCCCTGGGCGATCCGTGCATATGCATAAGGCGTCTTACTTTTTTTACTTGCCCTTCCTCTCCCTTCTGCCTCTTGGTCCTTTTTCTCTTTTGCAAAAGATTTCTCTCCCTGTTTCCTGTTGTCTATCTTTGAATTTACTCCTTATTCATAATTTGGGTTTCTCAGATAAGAGAAACCAGGCAATACTGAAGCTTGTGTGTCTGATTATTTCATTGAACATTAAGGTCTCAAGGTACATCCATTCTCCTACAGATGACTCAGGTTTACCCTTCTTTACGGCAGAGTAGTACTCCACAGTGTGTAAAAATCACTTTTTCTTTATCCACTCATCTGCTGATGTACAGATAGCACTCTTCTGAGACTTAGCTATCATGAGTTGTGCTACTACAGACATGGATATCCAGGTATGATGTCTTTCACTCTCTCAGGAAGATACCTAGAAGGGGAATAGCTGGATTGAATGGAATTTCTATTTGGAGATCTTGAGGCATCTTCACACTGATTTCCACAGTGGTTGTACTAGTTTATATCCCCCCAGCAGTGAGAAGCTTCCTTTCCCCCACAGCCTTGCCAGCATTTGTTTTTTGGGGTTTTTTTTTGGTTTTTCCTCCGGTACCAGGAACCGAACTCACGACCTTGCGCTTGCCAGGCAGGCGCTTTGCCGCTGAGCTAAATCCCCAGCCCAGCATTTGTTATTACTTTGTTTCTTGATGATAGCCAGAATGAGCTTTTTCCTCAGGCAAATAGAACCCCTGAGGGCGTGGGCCAGCTTGCCAGCCACATCTGTATCCGTTTGGACTTCAAAAGTGGGCACCATTTTGGTCATAAGAGAACCCTGGTACGTGCGTTATTAATGAGACGTCACCTGCACCCTTCATTGCCCGTGGGTGAGTGAGGGGCAGAGGGCAGAATTCTGAGACTCGCCCGTAATCGGGAGGGGCTGTTCTGGGGAAATCTCCCAGCTCTCTGAATATGGCATGATGCGGGGTCGGGAAGGGCCAGTGAAGGGGAAAATGTTTAGGGAAGGGTGCCGGGCAGGGTGTTAAAGAGTAAAGGAGCGATAGTTCCCACCCGTTTGGGGCTTAGCAGAGGAATTACAGTTTTGCAAAATCCTCACAGCACAATGTACTTGTTAGTAAATAAAATGTAACTTTAAAATCCACTTTAGAATTTTTTTACTTTTTTATTTTAAAAAGAATAAAAAAAAAATCAATAACCAACTAACAAAACAGACAAAAACGAAAAAGGGGGCCCTTAGTATACAAAGGGGAAATAAAATTTCTCTCTCTCTCTCACACACACACACAAAATTAGCTTTAAAAAATCAGTGCGGTCAATGATAAAGCTCAAATGTTGCACTACAAAAGAAAGGCAGCGGTGATCCAGGACGTAGAGGCTGCAGCTAATCGTACGGGTCCCTTTTAATTTTCACTGTCAAGATTTTCGCCCTTCAGGGAACATAAACACTACTAAACGCTTGTCAGCTCTTTCGGAGGCTGGGAAGGTTTGTTTCTCTGCCTGTCTCCGGGAGATAGATGTGGACCTTGGCGTCCTTCCGCAGAGCAGTCGATGCGCCGGACAAGATGGACCGGCAGCTCCCTGGTGCAGTGTATTCAGAGGTGACAGGCAGCGGCCCAGCGTCGTGTTTTCTTCTTTATCCTGCAAACAAGACTTCAGAGCACTCTTACAATGGGAGAAAGGAATGCCAAGGTTAGAAGTTAGGGATGCACGGGCCGGCCGGGAGAGGAGAACAGAGAGCTTGCTTCCAGCGAAGGACGTTTGCTTAGAAAGGAAGGAGCTGCGTCCATCTTAAAGATTTGGAGCATTCCGAAAACGAAAAAGGTCTAAGGCTTTTTTTTTTTTTTTTACAGGCTTAGTTTTTTTTTAGATTAGAATCTGCATTCTTTTTTTTTTTTTTTTTTTTTTGGTTTTTCCCCGGTACTGGGAACCGAGCTCACGACCTTGCGCTTGCCAGGCAGGCGCTTTGCCGCTGAGCTAAATCCCCAGCCCCCAGAATCTGTATTCTTTTACAAAAAATGTTTCAATTCCCCCGGCAGAGGGTGAATGGGGTAGCTCTTTGGATATCAGAGATGGTTGCGACTCTGAAGGTTTTAAAATGTTATCTCATCCTATTTTCTCTTAAGAAAGCAGTAGTTTGAGACTTGAGAGTTAATTAACTTTACGTGGGTCACAGGGATGGAGTGTGGACAGAACCAAAGACAGCACTTTACTTCTGTCTTGTAGGTTTCATTCCAGTATATTATTGAAAGAGACAGGGAGAGAGAGATCAGAGACAGAGAGAGACAGAGAGACAGAGGCAGAGAGACAGACTCATTAAGTCTAAGTGTGCAGGTCCACCGCGGAGCTGCCCCGGTTCCTTCTGTCCAGGCGCCCCCTGCTGGAGCATGTGGGTGACGGAGTCTGTCCTGAAACACGTGGCCACCATTTCCTGTGTGTGGCCCTGGGGCCCTCCAGATGCCAAGGGTGCTCTTGGCAGAAGTAACACGAACTACCTCGACCCTGCTCTTGCTTTTTGTCTTAAGTTCCTTTGAATGCCCATTGAGCACACTTGAACATTTTTTAAACACAGAGTTTCTGGCAGAAGCTATCATGACGCTTAAGACAGGTTTTGATCCCTTCAGTTCTCCTGTTACTTTTATTCCCACAGCCCAGTGCCTCCGGTGTCCGCTCCTGCACAACTGGCCCGAATGAGAGTGACGTGTGGAATCGTTTCTTCTCAGGGCCGGACAGCTCTCATTACGTCCACGGGGTATGGAGGGAATCAAAAGGCCGCGGCTGTCCACCTTCTCTTCTCCTGAGGAAGTGGCAGGGAGCCTGTCTGCACAGAGGTGGCTTGGGGACCTCTCACCGTGCCTGTCGCTGCATGTAAAAGGAGAGCCTGCTCTGTCACTCTGCTCAGTAAATGTTATTAGCATCCCTGCCATCCCTTACAGGAAGCAGGAGTTAGGTGAGGATCAGGGAGTGCAGGAAAAAAATAGGTAGAAATAACACGCACGGTAAAGAACGCAGACCCACAATACAGAGAGAACCCTTGCAGAATAAAAATAAGAAATCAAAGGGCCTGATGCAAAAGTGGGCAGAGATTGGAGCAGTCCCCCCCATCCGCAAGGAGCTACAGAAATGACAAAGGTGCTTACTGGTTCCCGGCACTTCCTAGAGTGTCTGAACTCCCTGCCAGGAAGGCGGCCCTCCAAGGGATGCAGCAGCGAGGCGCTCAGGGACGAGGAACGGGCTCTCTCCTGCAGAAATGTAAACGTGAATCACAAGCACCTTGGGAGCTCCTTCTGAGCTGGGAACATACTTTCCTAGAACCTCCCCGAGAGAGGAAAACAGAAGTCGGGGGTGGTGTACAGAGAAGTTCACAGCTGGATCATTCAAAACAGCCGAACAAAACGTGGAAACAAATAAACGTCTGTCCACCGGAGAGAGGATAAACAAAATGCGGTAGACCCACTTCGCAGGGTACTACTCAGGAAGGAAAAGGAAGGAATTACAGCTGCAGGAGGAAATACAGACGAGCCGCAAGAGCGTCTCGGGAAGATGAAGACAGACACAGGCGCTGCGTGTGCTGAGAGTCTGCTATGCGCCATTCGAGGCAGAGCTGCAGTTGGCAGATCAGTGGGTGTGGGGGGTGGGGGTGGGGTCGCTGGCAAATGGGCACAGGATCTTCTGGGGTGATGGAAGCACCGTAAAACAATGGGGCTGATGGTGTACAATGTATACGCTTATTAAAAATCTTTGTATGGTATACATGAAATAGGTGAATTTTATGGTATATAAGTGATACCTGAGTAAAGCTGACAAGGTAGGTCACAAGCAAGACTGAAGTCAGCTCGGGTGATCTGGTTCGGGGGTGGGTTCCAGGCGGCTCCTGTTGGGCCTGCCCACTTAGGGTTCCCATCTATTATGTGAACTACGGCAAATGTTTCTAATCAGTTCTCTTTTTGCCTGTACTTGACGGATGTAGTCAGCAGTCATTATTAAAAAGAAGTAGCAATTCTCTTTTAAAAACAGGAACAAGAATCGATCATTGATGAGCACGTCAGAGACTGCGTTGGTGTTTGTTCTCTGCCCGCTTGCGCCTGTCACGCTGAGCGTAAGGGACGATGTGGGCTTGCATGGGACGCGTCCGCCAGAACACCAGCATGTAGTGCGGCTCTCTCAGCTGGAAATACGGCGCAGGAAGTATCCTCTGCAAGAATCTGACTTACAGAGCCGTGGGTGCAGAATAATAAAAGCCCTGTCTGAAGAAGAGTGGAGCTAGACACTGGGTCTCGATTGAAGCCGAGCGTCGGTTTTCACAGAAGAGGGCGTGTGAGGCCAGTCGGACGGAGCAGGGCACCGTTCATGGTTTCTCTGATGAGGAAGAGGCTGCGGCGAGTCCTTGGACCGCAGCCCCAACCCATGCTCTCCACCTGACGAGGTGAGGCGGCCCCTCCAGCAGGACCAGGACGCGGGACCGTGCCACAGTAGTCGGCAGGTTCCGGGCGGTTTCTCCCCGCCACTGGCTGTCAGAAGACAATTCCGCCGCTCCTGCTGTGTGGCGCGGGTCAGCCTGGACACCAGCTGCCGTCCCTCCAGCTCAGGCCCGGGTCTGGGAGCTCCGAGGGACGGGCAGCACGCAGAGTGCAGGGGCAGCATGGCCAGGAGCCCACTTGCACTGTTCAGACGTAACAGAGCTTAGAATTAATTTAAGCTAAGCTCTTGGTTTTATTATCTATGAAAATTTGGGATACATTATTAGATACGATTTACTTTTCCTTTACTGCCTCTGTTTTGTTCAACATGAGAAACAAACATAAAAGTGTCTCCAGTCATTTCTGAGCCTGAAAGGAATCTGAAGCGTTGTGGAGCCCTCCGCCTGTGTGCCGGGATGGAGCTGACTGTCTTCCGCTGAAGAGGCCCGAAGCCTCAGGGGTACTGGCAATTGAGGCCCCTGGTCAGTATATGAAGAACACAAGCCAGGCATGGTGGCACACTCTTGTAATCCCAGCACTGGGGAGGCTGAGGCAGGAGGATCTTTGCGAGTTTGAGACCAGCCTGGGCTACAAAGTGAGGCAGGTGGGATTTTTCTGCTGCTTCAGAGTGACAGTGGGTTCAGACACACTGCCGCTCCCGATGGCGCTCCACAGGCTCACTGCAGGGAGTGAATCTGGGGCATAAGAGCAAAGCATGCAATTCATTGTTATTCCATCATTTGGGAGAGGGAGCTTGCTTTTTATTTCTCCTTTTCTTGATGGAGTATTACACATTTGACTTAACCTAATACCTTGAGAATTTTAATTATCGATTTCCTTTCCCCTTTTGGGACTTGCTGTTCTCTCTTCCTAACTTCCTTGTTCTCATCCTTTGAAAACTCTGCTCTTTCCTTGTCATGTGTTGCCTGCATTTTGGGAATCAGATAAGACTGTCTGAGGTCCTTTAACTTGATGTCTAGCTTTTGTGGGCACCTGGCAAGAAGATGAGTGTTTGGAAGAGCTTTCCCATGTCCTTTCACAGTGTTGGAATGAACTCATTCCACCTGTGTCCTCTCCTCTCCTGACCATTTCTCCCGATGTGATGGTCAGTGTATGAGTCTTTTGAATTTTTTTTTTGTGATATTAAAATTCAGATATGCCTGGAAAGAATCATAGTTTATTATGAATGAGGCTCAGGGACAGACCTTGTTTTAAATTTGTTTTTTTGAGACGGGGTCTCTGTAAGTGGCTGGCCATGCTCAGTTTAGGGGAGCCAGCTTTTGATAGGTGGGTGGGGGTCAAGAACAAGAGCGCTGGGCTGGGAATGTGGCTCAGTGGTGAAGGACCTGCCTACCATGATGAAGGCCCTGGACCAATCGCTAGCACTGACACGGCAAGTGAGTTCATCGAGAAAGACACTCACAAGAAAACTGAAAAGCAGGAACAAACAAGGCTTTATTGAGCCGGCTGACGGACAGTCTCTACCCAGGAGCCAGAGATGTCTGCCCTGATTTGGGTCTCATCTTTGGTTTAAGTACATTTTAGGTTTCTATAGTAACCATTACCTCATTTTTGGGACTCTTACAAGAATGCACAAAGTTTATCACAGAGTTTACTTTTCCCAGAAGGTTGGACAGCTGAATTCCAAATGGCCATTGCAGTTTAACTTTTAGCCCACTTCCCAGTCTATCCTGCTTGTTCTGTTACTACTTTATGACTGCTCGAAGTGAGTTAATAACTAACTAACGAGAGTTGGCATCAACTATATCTTAAGTGAACTTTAAGTGACTTTTCTTAAAATGGAATTAAAAACAGGAAATGGAGTCTCTCTTGCCCTGTCACCACCGTAAAACCAAACCAAAAAAGAGACAAATCAAAGCAGAAAACCACCCCAAAGCAAAAATGGAGACCAAAGACCCTTGAGGGCTGTGGCAGCTGGTACAGACATGGTTCCAGTGACGTCGGTGGAAAGACTGCTCATCTGTGGTCTGCCTGCTGACCTTGAGCTGTCCCTTTGGGATCGCTTAGCATTCTGAACCTCGGCTGTCACATTTGAACTTCAGGACAGTAATTCTTCCCTGGTTTCCTAACAGGATTAATAGGAAAGATCTGCACATTGTGAGGTGCTGTGCGAAGTGAAGATACTAAAGGATGAGGGGCTGTTGCCAAGGCAGTGTGTACCCAGGTCACAACTTCAGCAGACCTTGGGTCCCTCTGTGGTCATATTCCAGCGAGACAAGACCCTCAGCATCCACTCATCCCTTCCTGATGTCATTGCGACAAAGCAGCTGCGGGTCTTCTCTCTGATTTTCCTCTCCACATTCATCAGCTTCTGCTCCTGGGGTGGTGGGAAGGGACCGAGTCCAGCCCAGGTCAGATGGTAGCCAGCAGCGTGGGTGTGCAGCTCAGCCTGGCCCCAGATTTCTCAGGATCTTTGGGATAGGATGATGATTTGAGTCCCAATGATCCTTAGTAGCTGTGCCATAGAACAGTGGTCTTCAAAAGGGGGCCATTTGTCCCCTTGTCCCTGAGAAGACACTCAAAGGATGACAGCACCGCTGGTTGGTATAATGGGGGTGGGGGACTGGGATAGCTACTGATGGCATCTCTGGTGGGATGGGCAGGGACACTGCTCACATCAGCATGGCCCCTGCAGCCGGGGTGTCAAGAGGTCTCAGGCCATGAACTGACTCTGGAGGCCAGAGACCAGGCAGGACTGCAGTAGGGCAGAGAGAACTGGCTGCCCGAATGCCAAGAAAGTGGGGTACAAGTTTCAAAAACAAACCGAGAACACCTGATCTTGTGGTTTTTGCCATTTCCTAAATTGAATAATGGGAAGCCGATATTTTAGGTTGAAAAATGAAAGCATTCTTGGAGGGTATGGTTAGGGGAAAGAGAGGGGAGTGCAGGTTGGTGAAGGCATGAACAAACACAAGTGGTGCTGACCGAAATTCTCCCTCGGCCCCTGCCCCGGGAGTCATCCGAATGTTGGAAGCCCTGAATGGGGACAGGGTCACCATTGTGAACAGGTGACCTGTGGCTGAGAAACTTCAGAGAGTAGTTTTGCAAGATGTACAAGAGGATAACTACGATATGACTTACCAAATGCTTTAAAGAAGTAGATTACTATTTTGTTAGTTTGTAATTTATCCTGGCAGTCTGTTTAACCATATGCGTGATCTACTGAATGTGATTTAAATGTTAAGTCCTAATTATGAGACTCTAATTCAAAACAATTTTAGGTAATCCTGTTGAAAATTAAGGCGGATAGAAGCCAGTGAGTTATTCTCTTTAGGGAAAGGCATGTTTATTTTAATTTTGGACCAGGTGTAAGTCTCTCTGAAATCATACCAAGTAGACCTACATTGATAGGAAAAATAAAAGTGCCCAGAACTTTTAAAAGATTACACTCTGTCAACTGGATTGTCCAGATACATGTAACAGCTCTCTGATCTCTTCATAGGTAATTTGGAGATTTTTTAAAAATCTACAGATTTTCGAGGCTTTAAATGCTCAGGATTGATTTTATTGGCTTCAGGAGAGCCTGTCTTGTCTCAACAGGCTCTCTCTGTATAGATTGAATTATTGGGGTTGACTACCTTGGTCAGTGAGCTATGAGGGTCACCACACGTGGCTTTTTGTTTAAATTAATCAGCCTCTGAAAAGAAGACAGTGCAATTCGACCAACAGAGCCGAGGAGAGAAATGAACACATCAAAGCGAGTGTGAGACTCTTTCCCGTTGGCGTGCTCCTCGGACGCAGCTAATACTAACCTCTTGATGTTTCTGTCAGGCAGCTCCATAGATCTCTTTATCCATTGTGGTCTACACAGCAACACCCACCCAGTTATTACTTATCCGCTTACCGTTCTGTGAAACCTTCAATCTGTGTTCAGTCACTGCAGTGTGAGTGATGACAGAGGGGCAACTCGGACCCCGCTCAGGCTCTGGTGGGAGAGGCTGACGGCCAGAACACAGTGGTGCACGATCGAGCTGTCCCCGCCCACCAGGCAGGAGGCTCAGGATGAGGAGGACAGGCCTGGAAGCCACTGAGGACGTGAGGACCCATGCTGACAGGCGCTGATTGCTGGGGTGGCAGCAGGTGGTGGCGGGAAGTGACCTTATTTTGCATACGCTGGAAAGGCGGAGCTGATAAGACTTCCTGGCGTGGGATCAGAGGGAAGAGTTCGGGCTGATTTTAAGGATTTTGGTGAGAAAGCAATGGAGTTGCCACTTCCTGAGGTTGAGAAGATTGGAAAGAACAGGTCTGAGGAGTTGCTGTGTTTTGTTTTGGACGTGATAAATGTGAAATGACAGCTGGACATCCAACAGAAGAGTGACACAGATTGTGACAAACAAGCTTGGAATTCAGAGGACAGTCTGCAGTGCAAATTTCTATGTCAGTCTCCAGCACATAGATGGCATTTTAACACATAAAACTGGGGTGCTCCTCTCTTAGGGCTTCTGCCTAGATGCCCCCCAGGGCCTCATGTGCTCGTAGGCAGGGCTGTGGACAGTGATCAGAGCACAGGAGCGTAGAGCTGACCTGGTGTTAGGGGCGGGGCCTGGTCACTGGCCGTGTGGCCTGGAAGGGTTCAGCTCCTCCCCTCTCTGTGTCTCACTGCCCTGCCATGGACTGTTTCTCCTCGGCGGTGCCCCTCTGTCTCACCACCCTGCCTTGCAGCCAGCCAACTGTAGATTGAAACCTCTACAAACTGTGAGCTAAACGAACCCTTCCTCCTTCATGTTGTGGGTGTTGAGTATTGTATCTCAAAATGGGAAAGGGACAATGTAGACAGCAAGAGGAGAAATGGGCTCATCCCCAAGGTGCTGGGGTGATGATGAAGAGAAACAGTTGGGAGGACTGTGCAGGAGGATCCTCCAGGGTGGGAAGAGAGTCCTTCATGGTCAGAAGGAATCTCTGGGCCAGGTCTCGCAGGGAGCCTGGCTGTGTGAAAGCCTCCCCCTAGGTTTAGGACTCGAGGGCTGGGATTAACCCGCGTGCCTTGGTATGAGGAGCTTTCACTGCAGGCTGAGGTGAAGGACTGAGGAAAGCAGGCTAAGGAGGGCAGGGAGGCGAGGGAGCGGTTGGTGCTTGAGACGCTTGCCTGTGAAAGGGGCAGAGCACGGGCACTGGGTAGATGCTGGACACGGCACTGGGAGAGGCACAGGCGCTGAGTCTGATTTTGTTTTGTTTAGCATGGAGTTGTATCTGAATGCTCGTATGCTAAATAGAAATATTTAGAAACATAATGGTGGCCAGGGAGGGACAATTTCTAGAGAAACGCAGAGAAGAGTGGATTCACTGCACAGATGTAGAAGCTGCCCTTGACCAGATGTGCAACAGGAGCGAAGGCAGTGAGCATGTGTGCATGTGTGCACACACGGGTGTGCGTGTTTGTGTGTGTGCATGTGTGTTTGCGTGTGTGTGAGAGCAGCATGGCTGGCAGGTGAGCTGACAAGGATGTGTTTAGCAGCACACACAGTCACAGCAGAAGCCTTTCCTCCCACCATGGTTAATTTTTCCTGAAGCTGAACACACACTCAGTCTCCGTTGCATGTTAGAATCCATGGAGGGGTTTTGGAAACCAGTGATTCCTTCAGCTCAGATGCCTGGAGTTCTGCACCTAGGTATGAATTCAAAACAAACCCAGAGCTTCGAGAGCCACTGGTCTAGTGGGCAGCATTTTATACCAGCAAAGGGCTGGCAGGTTCGGGAGGGGAGTCGTGCGAGGTGGCTCCCTTGAGAGGAGCTTCACGGGCTGGCTTCACTGTGGGAGGGAGCAGGTAGGGCAAAGGCAGAGTCCTGGGGTGCTGAGGCCCTGTGTGTGCTGGCCCCATGTGGTGGGAGTGACTCTACCTGCTGGCCACGGTCACCAGCAGGTGTCCCAGAGGAGGGCATCGCTGTCACAGGCAGCTTGTGCAGTTGCACTTGTCTTGTGGGTAGGGGGTGACAACTGAGACAGCTTGGCAAGTAGTCGTCTTTGAAAGGGGCCCTTGGGTGTTACCTGGTGACCCCATGTGTGTTGATGTCACAGCTCTGGTCTGGACTGCTTGCTGGAGCTCAGGAGGGCTCCACAGCCAGGGCGGCTCACCAAGGCCCTGAGAAGCAGGTCTATGGACCAGTGCTTTTATTTCTCTGAACTTCTTGTTACACGCACACACACAGTTGGCTCCCAAATACCCGCAGCTTCCTCTAGAAACTGCAGTGAAGTAAACTGCTCTGCTGCTCCTCCTGCAGTGCTCTGATGGCCGGAAGTTCTGGGTGAGTCTTTCCTTCTTGTCCATCTCGTCCTGTCTTCATAGGGCAGCAATGGAAGACCATCAAGACAACCAGAAATGTGGGTCCTTGCAAAAACACGGGCTGCTTGAGGCTGGAGGTGGGGACCAAGTGGTGGGGGAGGAGGGAGAGAGAGAGAGGAGGAGGCGGGAACCTGACAGCAATCCAGAGGCATCATCTGTGCACACCAGCTCCCCACAAGGAGCGCGGTCACCATGCTGCAAACGGAGACTCAAAACAAAAATTTGAGAAAACAAGACACTCAGCATTGCTGGTTGCCATGGCCTATGGAATACTGAATTTTTAAAAGGGGGGGAATAAAAACAGCCTCTTAAGATGTACCTGCATGGGACGAAGACCCTCACTGAGCACATTCTCAGGGAGGACAGAATCTGAGCCCTGGGCCGATGTACCCTCACCAGACCTCACCAAATGAGGTGTCTGGCTTTTTCCTTACCTTACTGATGTTTGGAAAGAGTCCAAAAGGGATTGGCTGGCCCCAAAGGATGGAATATTCTAACTGAATCATATGGATAAAACCTCTTCTTATTGCTGTGGGGCAGCGGGGTCTCGGCTTCTGTCTGCTGTTTCCCATCGGGCTGCACTGTTGCCTCACATGGTTCCATTTGCAATGAATTCTGTCTTTGCTTCTGTAGAAATTAATTAATAAATAAGTAAATTATTAATAAATGCATGGGACTGGGGCAGATTTGAGCAACCTGGCCAATTGCCCTGGAGCTGGCAGCAGTAGGGAGCACACCCACAATGCACTCTTGGGTAGGCAAACAAGTTCAACAAGAAAGGCACTCACAAGAAAACCAAAAGAGCAGGAACAGACAAAGCTTTATTGAGCCAGCTGACGGACAGTCTCTACCCAGGAGCCAGAGAAGATGTCTACCCTGATCTGGGTCTCACTTTCAGTTTAAGTACATTTTAGGTTTCCATAGTAACCATTACCTCATTTTTTGGGACTCTCACAAGAATGCACGAAGTTTATCACAGAGTTTACTTTTCCCAGCAGGTTGGACAGCCGAATTCCAAATGACTGTTGCAGTTTAACTTTTAGCCTACTTCCCAATCTGTCCTGCTTGTTCTGTTCCCATTTTATAACTACTCTGCTTTAAGTGGGATGGTAACTAACCAAGAGGACTGGGGTGAGAATGGAAGATTGCTCAAACCATTATAGGGAATAAGAAAATAATTCTTCAATAACACAGTAGAGATAATACAGAGTTTCACTAGACAAGATGGTAGGAGTTCACCATTGTAATTTCACTGTATATTGTTACCTTCAAATCAGTTGCTCAGACCACCAGACACAAGCATGCAAAGTTGATCAGAACATAAAAAGTTGTTATCATTAACTGTTCATTTCAATACACCATCAGAAACAGCAATACAGTCATCGCAGCTATTCATATATATATTTATATTTTGCCTTCCTTCTTTCTTTTTTCTTCCTTCCCTCATCCCAGTCATTCCTTCCTTTGAGCAATTTCTTTCCCTTTCCTATCATCTAGTGTACATTTGAGTTTCACCTAGTCTTTCAGATTCCTACACCAAGGAGACAATTTGATGTTTACCCATCTGGGTCCGATTTATTTCACTTATGAGTATGGTCTCTACAAAAACCTCGAGATTATCTTTTTAAATAGCTGAGTAATACTCCATTGTATAAAAATACCACATCTTTTCTATCCCTTCCTCTTTCATTCTTACATCTGGTAATCTGAGCAATGTAGTTGACGATAGCGATATGCAACATAACAACCACTGTTGATTTGTATTATTTTGTCTTGAGACCCTGTATCACTTTGAATGTTCTTGCTTTGATTTGTTTATGTTTGTGATACTGGTATGCTGCTACTGTTATGTTTCTTTGTTTGTTTCTCATTTACTGCTTTCTTTAAAATTAAAAAAAAAGAGGACTGGGGTGAAGAGTGGGGTCAACTACAGCTTAAGTGAACTTTGACTTCTCTTCATATGGAGTTAAAACAGAAAATGGAGTCTCTCTTGCCCTGTCACTGGGAGAAGCTAAAATAGGAGCTGAGGGAGGAAGAGGGGTGCGGGCCCAGGTATGGCTCAGAGGTTGCGATTGAAGATCTGCCACCAATCTGAGATGCGGTGCTTTTTGTAGCCATTGCTGTCGTACATATAGTTCAAAAATGTTGTACACATTTTATTTACCTTTTTTGACCACAACTCATTCTGATATTTAATATATAATAAGTACTGACCATTGTGCTAGTCAGTTTTACCTTACTGTAACAAACACCTAAGGTAATAAACTTAAAAAGACGAAAGGTTCATTTCAGCTGATAGTTTGGGGAGTTTCAGTCCATGGGTTGTACACATTTTAAAGGCAAAATCACAGGCAATCTTGCAGCTGAATCGAGGGACAACCCAGCTGGAAGCAATGTCATGAAAGGCCTTGCTCCTAAGCCATCAAGAGCTTGCTGGAGGCCGCCTCAGGGATAGAGACACAGGCCCTGCCTCTTTGCTGCAACTCTGAGCTAGCTAGGGGTGGCAGGGAAGAAAGCCTTTCAAGGAGGGTGTGCTTTGAATCGACAGGACATTTTTACTTGGCAGGGAGGGTTTTAAGCAAGAAGATGCAGATTAGCTTTTTATTTTTTATTTTTTTGGTTCTATTTTCTCGGTGCTGGGATGTAACCCAGGGCCTTGCACACACGAAGCAGGAGTCCTGCTAGGGAGCCGCAGCCTGGCCCTGACAGATTAGCTTTCATCAGCAGATTTAAATGCACTGCCTCTCCCCCTGGGGGCTGGGGGCTCAAACAGCCATTTACTTCAATTATAGGAAACAAAGAACTCTTGGGCTCTCAGAGTGTGGGTTCAGAAGTCTGCGCTACCACACTGCTCCGGGCTGTGAGGAAGATTTTGCAAGGAAAGTCTGAGTAACACTGACATGGGTTGGAGGGAGCAGAATTTCACCTTTACCCTCTCAGGGTTTTTGGCTGGAGCTGAGAATTAAGCTGACATAGGACAGAATCACAGGAGAAAGGTACACCCATTTACGTGTTGCAGGGGACAGGTTTGCATGCTGGGAAAGCACTCTCCCACTGAGTTACATCCCCAGCTCTTCAAAGTAAATTTTGAGACAGTATCTCACTAAGCTGCAGATGCAGGCCTTGAACCTACGATCCTCCTGAGTAATTGGGTTTACAGGCCTGTGCCATTCCACCCAGTGAGATTTATTAATTAGTGGTGTATTGGTTCAAAAAAAGAGGCAAGCATTTACATAACCCTCCATGCTTTCTTACACACTAACTTAGCACTTTTTTTCTTTTTGACAATCACTGTCTGTAAGAAAGAAGAAAAGAATTTACCCTAAAAATCTGTAGTTTAGTCTAAAGAAAGTATGCTGTTATGAGCACAGAATTTTGGCGCTGGAGATGACTTTTGTGTGCCCTCTCCAGCCACCCTCTGAGTGAATCCTCCATAACTGGCCGTTCAGCTGATGTCTGAGTGCCCGGGGATGCTCGGGTGTCCGGGGAGGCCGCCTTTTAGCATGGTGACTGCAGGCCACTGTCCGTCCTGTGGCCCCGGATGCAGCCTTGGACGCAGCTTCGAAGAGCTCAGGACCGCTTCCTACGGCTCCTGACAGCCACGCGAGGGACTGACCCGAGCTGAGAGTCGGTCACGGGCGCCTGTGCTAGTCTGAGCAGCCGGCCTGCAGAAGCTGGAATCTCTTTTCTGCTGTTTCATCTCCCTTAACAGGAAGAGCACCAGGGGGCTGGGGATTTTTAGTTCAGTGGCACAGTGCCTGCCTGGCAAGTGCAAGGTGGTGAGTTCGATTCCCGGTACCGGAAACAAACAAACAACAACCAAAAAAAAAAAAAAAAAAAAAAAAAACAAACAAAAAAAAAAAAAAAAAAAAAAAAAAAGGAAGAGTGCCAGCATTCAGGGACTCACAGGGAGAAATCAAGCGGGTTGCTGTGCTATGGAAGACCTCGGGTGCTGGGCGCGAAGTGGTGGTTATTACCAACCGGAGAACACGCGGCAGAGCCCCAGGGATGCCCAGGTTACGTGGGGGTGCTGCGGCATTGTGTGCAGCCCCGGCCTCGGAGTTGTGCAGGGTGCTACTCACACGTCTCCCTGCCGCGGTCGGAAAATGCGCAAATACAGACACACGCATCCCCGGCCCCTGGGCTCTGAGAAGGGCATTCTCTTAAGTCTGTTCTTATTGCTGGCTCAGGTGAGGACTTCAGAATTCAGGCTTCCAGAGCAGCACGAAAAATCGGAAGACAGGGAGCCCCGGCACTGAAACATCGCTGTAACACAGGGCCTTCAAGTTGTTATTCAGAAATAGAACGAGGGTGCAGGGTCTGGATACCCCGCGGGAAAGGCCTGCCAGCCTCGCTCGCCCGCTGCGGGTCCCGAGGGGCGCAGGCAGCCCAGCCCCCACGCGAGAGCGCAGGATCTGGATTTTAGGGAACTGAGAATTGGCGGAGGTGCTGGGCAGGCCACCGCCTAATCCGGTTCAGCAGTAAGCATCTCTGAACTCCGGGCTCTGCCCTTTTCCCGCCCAGACGCGGAAGGGAAGCTGGGCTGGCTTTCAAGCCGAGACTCGCAGCCCGAGGAGACCTGCATGTGGTCAGTACGCGCTGGATGCTGCGCAGGATCGTTGGTGTAGAGAAAGATCCTCAGGATCGCTAGTGCGAGAAAGATCCTCAGGATCGCTGGTGCGAGAAAGATCCTCAGCATTGCTGATGCAGAGAAATATCCTCAGGATCTCCAATGCAGAGAAAGATCCTCAAGATCATTGGTGCAGAGAAAGATCCTCAGGATCATTGGTGCAGAGAAAGATCCTCAGGATCTCCGGTGCAGAGAAAGATCCTCAGGGAGCTAAGTGCCGGTGGGCGCCCTCCAGGCACCGGGTCCGTGCGCTGCTGGCAGGGCGGCTGGCGTCCCTGGCCCTCACCGCGAGCTGCTCGCTGTCGGGTGTCAGTGACTCTCGCTTTACCTCTCATTTCTCAACTCTGAAACTCAAGGTCTGGCGAGCTCGCCTCCCAAGTCCATTTGGACATCACTTCAGCACCAGCAGTATCGTGCGGTCCTTTGCTAAGGCCGTCGGCATACGGTGGGGACCTGGTGAGGGGTGGACGGTTAAACCGCGGGGCTAGCGTGCACAGGCTGTGAGAGGCTCCAACGGTTCCACGCAGCCGTCCTTTGGCTGAGGGTCCCGAGTTCCCGTGGTAAAGCCTGGGCTCAGCCTGACTGTGTGGGAGGCGGGGCCTCGGGAGACCCTGGGGTCCTGGGCCGCCAGCGCTCCCTCTGCTGCTTCCCTGCTGGAGGTGCAGGCCCTTTGCTGTGCCTCACGCGCCTGTGGGATGCACTCCCTGGCCAGGGCTTGTGCTCTCAGACTGTTCTGTGGGCCTTAATAATCTTTTCCCTGTCCAAGTTAGGACCAAGGTGTTTTGTCACAGCGATGGAAAGCCACGACCACACGTGCCTGAGACCCCGGGGACTTTCGGCTTTGCACTGCACAGAATCCTGAGGGCCAGATGCGGGATAAGCAGAAGCCGAGTCCTGTGCTCTGTGGCTGTGGTGGTCATGAGAGCGCGTGAGTCAGGCCGCGTGGAACGAGGACCACGGCTGCGTCCCTGCGGGCGTCCCGGTGTGCTGTCCTCTGCGCTCACCCAGGAAGCTGGAGAGGGTGCAGGAGATTTCACAGCCTCTTTCACGGCCACCTCACAGGGCCAAGCCCTTCCCTGAGAGTGAATTAACGTCACCACCTCGGCAGCCAGATGACGTTTAATGAGCTCAGCTGAGCCGGCCGCATCTTCACTGCTAACCATGTGCACAGGGAATTTATTTCACAGACTGAGGGCCGCTTTCCCCAGCCCTGTCCCAAGGGGGGCGACAGGCTGAGGACTTGGTCTCTGCTCCTTCCTCCAATGAATGGCATATATATATATATAAAATTTATATTTTAATTTTTTTGGTGGGGGAAGTTGAACCCAGAACTTTCATACTGACTTATATCCTCCTCCCTTGTTTTACTTTTTAGTTTTGAGACAGGCTCTCTCTAAATTGCTAAATTGCCAGTGCTGGACTGGAATTTGTAATCCTCCTGCTTCAGCCTCTCAGAGTACTGGGATTACACGACAAGCACCACCACATCTGGCTGCATTTATACCTTTGACAAATATCTGTCAGATACGCATTTCCAGGTCTCCTCACCTGGTCTGCCTGCCCTACTGTTCAGCTGTCCTGTGGTATCAGGCTGCCCTGGTTTTTGCGGACGAGTGGTTAGGTAACATTGGGTGGGTGATTACTTCTACTTTATTCTTTTGCAAGACTGTCATAGCTTTTCAAATGCCTATGCCTTCCAGAACAGACAAGAGACACAACTGTCTGTGTCCACAAAACACTGTGCTGGGCTTTCGCTAGGAATCCCAGGGACGTTTTCAATCAGTTTGGGGAGGACGTATGTCCCTACTGTGTCCCACGATTTCTGAATGAACGAACTGTTCGTTCATCTGTGCTTTTGCAAATATGGAGAGAGAAGCGGGGACACTTCCCCTGGGGTTCCTAATGGAATCACAGTGGTGTCCACCGTCTTATCATCAGGGAAACGATCTCCTTTGCTCCCTAGCTTCAGGCTGACCCAGTCTTCACCGTATTTGAAAACCTCCGCCTCTCCGTGGGACCCGGCAGTGGACAATCGAGGGCCGAGCCTCCCTCAGGCAAACTCCAGGGAGCCTATGAGCTGCCGGGGAGAGCAGGTCTCTTAGCTTAGTGACCTGACCCACGGTCCAGAGCCCTGTGGAGAGGCCGGGACATGGGACATCTTCCAGAGCCCCTCAGGGGGGGAAACTCTTGCTAAAGAAGGATTTGTACTATTCTCCCTCTTTTAGTTTATTTAAAAATTTCTTTTAAAATTTTTATTTTTATTAGCACATGTCTGCAGCCAGATTACATTCACCACAGGGTCCGTGTGCACAGCTCAGTTTAATTTTTTTAATTCTCCTTGTGAAACTCTGTATTATCTCTAATGTTTGGTCTAATAATTATTTTCTTATTCTCTTTAATGGTTTGAACAATCGTCCATTCTTTTTGTTTTGTTTTTTCTTCCAGTACCAGGAATCAAACTCACGACCTTGCGCTTGCCAGGCAAGTGCTTTGCTGCTGAGCTAAATCCCCAGCCCTCCAGTATCTATCTTTTCTTTTGCTCTTTAATTTATTCACACTGTAGGTTTAACTGCGAGACATGTAAAGCTTGTGCGTTTGATTTATTTCACTTGACGTTATGGTTTCAAAGAGCATCCATCTTCCTACAAATGAGTCAAGTTTACCCTTCTTTAGGGCAGTGTAGTCCTCTAGCGTGTGTAAACACTGCCCTTCCTTTCCTCATTCGTCGGTGGAGGGACAGATAGGTCACTTCCAAGATTCAGCTGCAAGTTGTGCTGCTGTAAACACGGTGTGCCCGGGGCAGTGTGATACGGTCACGTTCACCCTTCGGGATCACAGCGGGAAGGGGAAGAGCTGTGCAGCCCTCTCTGAGCGGGTCTGTGCGTTTCTCCCTTGCTTCTCTGAGTCTCACTGCAGCCGGCTGTCCCAGGGGAGGGACCCCCAGGGTGGGATGACGACACGCACCGTGACATCTCCTGTGCTGGGGGACAGGAGCTGGGGACAGCTACGGACTGCACTGTAACAACTCTCAGGTTTCCTATTGCGAACCTACAAACAACCCAGCAGCCTGGCTTTGGTGCTTTGCAGCTGCAGTTGTTAGCACAGTAAATATCTCTTCCTAGGAAAGCTTTCCCACCCACCAGTCAGAGCAGAAGTTCGAGTCTCAAGGACTTCTCTTTCTAGCACAGTTTATTGGCATTTATTTCTGCTGGAGCTTGGGACGGAAGGAGAAAGTGCAGGTGACTGAGACCCGGGCGGCGCTCGCTCGCCACTCCCCACCTGCAGGGTCTCCCGGCTCCAGCCGGAGGCTCCTGCCCCAGTGCGAGTGTGTGGTGCCGGGCTCCCTCTGGCAGAGGCTGGCCCTGGTGCAGAGCGCTCTGTTCTGGGGTGCTGGGGCTCTCTCCATGCTCATCTCCTGTTTGCTTTTGTCCTGTCAGTCACACGGCTCTCACTGTGGTTATCTGTAGGTTAGGACTGCCAGCGGAGCATCAGGACGGAGGAACTGACCCACCCGCTGCAGGCAGAGCTGGACTCCGGAGGGCACTGGGTCAGCGTCCTCCTTCTCTGTCTCCCAGCCCGTCCCGCAGACCTCGCTCGGTGGCTGACTGTGGGTCTAGCAATCCAGTACTTAGTGTTAGCTGGGTCCTGTGCCCGCACACAGGCTGAACACTGTGGGCAGGGCTGGTCGGTGCTCCAGGTGACCAGGCCAGAGGTCACAGACCGACTTCTCAGGTTAAGCAGCGTCCGAGCTTCCTCCCAGGACCAGAGCTCAGGATGGGGGTACAGGAGGTGACTCAGGGCTGAGTGTGACCTGGCGGGGTTCAGGGAGACTGAACAGGAACAAGCTCACAGCTGTCCACACCACCAGGGTCTACTTTTTCTAATGTGGTATTGGGATTTGAACCTAGGGTCTTCACTTTGAGCTATATCCCCAGACTTCTAAAAAATATTCTTTAACTTTTGAGACAGGGTCTTACTAAGTGGTCCAGGCTGAGTTTGAATCTGGGATCATCTTGCCTCAGCCTCCCAGAGCACTGGGATTATAGGTGTGCACCACTATGCCCGACTTACACCAGGTTCTAAAGAGCTATTCATTAAAAAGACAGACAAAAGAATTCATGCTGAGAAGTTAACAATATGGGGAAAATGGCAAATAATACTTTCTTAGCAGACCTGTTCATGAAAGTCTTTAGTTCAATCAGGAGGGTTCATCAGCAACTGTCTGCTACAGGCTTTGACTTGCTTCATTATAGATGTGGAGTCAATTAAGTAATTTCTGTGAGTCCCAGCTCTGCCCTTTGGCCATTCCGTGGCCAATAGAGCTGAGCACACCCTGTCTCTACAAGCCGAGAGCCCGACGGTGTGGAAGGTGGCAACGCTCTGGATCTGTGTCCTAAGGATTTGCCGTGCGAACTGTGTGTGGGGAGATCATGGGTGCAGCAGCTGGGCGAGCGCATAGCAGCAGGGAGTGTGCAAGGAGGTCGAGTGTAGGGCTTCTGGCTATTATCAGGGACCAAGGTGATGAGATGAAAGTTTCTTGAAGGTGCAGTTTTCTTCAAAGTACAGCTTTTGCCGGCATGGTGGCGTACACCTGTAATCCCAGCACTTGAGAAGCTGAGGCAGGAGGATCCCTGTGAGTTCAAGGCCAGCCTGGACTACATATCGAGATCTCGTCTCAGAAAACCAAAACAAAAAAAGTTTCCATACATTGATTTTAAACATTTCTGGCTACTAGCCTTCTGCAGCGTCCTTTGTTCAGGATCAGGGTTGGGTGCTATGAGTGTGACCTGTCCTCTTCGGCTCACAGAGGGGAGCAGAGGGAACCGGGAGCATAGGCAGCCGTGCTGAGGAGCAGCCCTCTTGGTGCAGTTTCCTTTCCCATGAGCACGGCGCCCAGGCTGTAGGAGGCTGCTGCGGCAGAGCTCATTGCCCTGAGAGGCCTGTGGACCTGCTGGGGATGGAAGCACTTGGGCAGGAGGGTCTGTCTGGGGACCCTGCTTTCTGGCTCGCATCAGCTGATGTGAGAATGTTCCAAGAGTTAAACATTGAAGCCAGTGCTTTCTCTAGTCCAGCTGTAGAAACACTTTCCTAAGGAGGATCATGAATAGATCAGACGGTAATAACACCTACGTGAAAAACATGGACCTAAGAAAAAGCTCACTGAGGAATTTCGAGAGGGAGAAAAGTATAAATAAGAAGGACACAGAGTTCAGGTGAAATCAATATCTGCAATATTCCCCTCTCCTACACCAAGTGAAATATTTCAATAAGAGGAAATCTAAGGGTAAATTCTTATGCTGAGTTTGTAATTAAGTGTAAAGTCTTTTGTGAGCACAGAAGTCAGTCTGCTGTTACTATCATGCAATAGCATCTGTTGGGCAAATGTAGAAGCAAAAGGTTTACTTGGCTTACAGTTGCGGGGGTTCAGGACATGGTGTCGGTATCATCTTGGCTGTGACCAGGCCTCCTGGTGGTAGCCTTGTGGTGGTGGCATGCGTGTCACAGGGAGAGGTCACAGGGCCAGACAGTAAGCCAGAGGAGGGTGGAGTTCCACAAGCAATGCATTGACCCAGTTGCGGCAAGCCCTTCCCTTATGGCCTCCGACTGGTCCAAGACCTTTGTGGTTATCACACTGAGGCCCAGGCTGCCTGCTTAGGAGTTCTGGGGCAACATGGTCAAGCTGTACCCTAACAATCTCTTTTGAATGTTCTTTGCTGCCCTTAGTCAATATTGGTGAATTACCATTATACCATAGCGTACCTGTTCAGAGTTGCACCATATTCAACTGGAGAGAGAGTGTGTGGTGAGGCTCGTATTCTTTGAGTTTTTGCAGTTGTGTTCAGCTTCTCTGGATGTTGTCAGGTACGTTCTTCTGGTGTTGCACGAGTAATAACAAAGACACTGGATAATATTTATGTATGCTTCATTCAGGCGACAGTCCACTGGCGATCATTTCTTGAACTCTGAGGCAATTACAGATGGAATGTCTCCTTCGTTACCATCATTGTGTGGCCCAAAGTTTTCCAAATGGCTCATGAGACCATGATGCAACCTTGAATCAAAATTTTACCAAGTTCCCTGCATTCAATAAGGTTTATCCATATTGTGGGAATAAAGCCTCACGGAGACTCGATGTGTTTTTAATTTAATCTTCTAAATTACTCACCCTGATGGCTTGTCCTTGGATAACACCAAATTACATAAGTACCTCTTCCGCTATTAAAAAAAAATCGATGACTGCTAGGTTTCCCAAGGAGATCTTGTTTGCTTTTTCAAAGCCAGTGAGATGGACTTCAAAATTGAATTTCACCTTTGTATTAGTCTAAAATCTGTGCTGGGGCTGGGCTGGTGCTCTGTGGTACAGCAGATGAGGTTCTGAGTTCATCTCCCTTGCCACCATGAGAAAAAAATCAAAACCAAGCCAAATCACAACTGAAGCACTTCTTTATGAAATTATGTGAAAGGAGATCATGACCAGTGGTGGCCATGGGGTTCAGGAAGTGAACCCCCAGCATCTGGTGTATGACATTCCGAGAGGACTTGGAACTCACTTCAGAATCAAGGATTCTTTTGAGGTAGGGGCACTGGTAGAAGAAAATAAAGACAGGCAGAGAGAAGGAAATGTAATTTTAAAATTGTACTGTTTTGTTTTGTATTTTTGCAACAGGGCCTTGCTATGTAGCCCAGGCTGGCCTTGAACATGCAGTGATCCTCTTGTCTCAGCCTCTTGAGGGCTGGGATTACAGGCTGTGCCACCATGCCAGCTAAAGTTGTACTTTTAAGAAAACTGCACCTTCAAGAAACAATCACATTTCCCCAAGATAACAATGCCTTTTTCACTCCAGGCCTGTTTTCCTGTCCAGACTCCTCACTCCTACATCCTCAAGCTCCCATTGCTTTGGGGGTGTGAACTGAAATCCCGTCTCCTCCCAGAGGGGACCTCCTGTCTGGTGACCCCCTGACCTTCCCTTGTTCCTCCCCTCTCAGCGGAGGGAGAGGCTTTCTGGACAGTCCCCTGGACTACCTGACAGGATGCACCAAAAGAGGACATTGGGCTTTGGTCTTCTCAATGAAACTTCATTAACCAGAGAAGACTCCACCCATTACCAATAGAAAGGCTGACATCTGCCATTGAGCTGGGCACACTTTTGTCACACACCACTGTCTTTTATTTTGGCCCCATGGAGAATATTCTATAGTCTAGGATCTGTGGTGCCACACAGAGTTTTTCCTAGGCCATCCAATGAGGTGTGATCAAAATATATGGTGGATATTTACAGTAAAAATTTATTATAGTAAAGTAGGCATTGCCATGAACTCTGCTCAGAATCTTCCCTCCCACTTGGAACACACTCATCCCAGTGCACTGCCATGTTCTCTCTCTCTCTCTTTTTTTCATTTGACACTTTCTGGAGCAGGTCTGGAAGTCCTCTTTCCTGAGGGTTTTTATTCATGTGATCCAGACTACAGAGAATGCTGCTGCTGCTGCGCGCCACCCGAGAGAGAAGCAGGCTTACAGAAACACGGCGCTGTGTCCTCATCCCCCATAGCCACAGGGTCTGAGACCGTGTGCTTCTGGCTCTGCTCCAAAGTCAAAACGACCAGGGAAGGGAAACATTTTGAATCAGTTCAGGACATTGAGACAGCGATGACATCACAACTAAAGACCCTCAGGAAAGAGAACTTCCAGAACTGCTCCAGAAAGTGGAGAAAATGATGGGAGAAGTGCGTTTGAAGGAAGGGGGAGGATTAGGAGGAAAACTCATGGCAATGTGCTTTTACTGTAAAAATTTTTAAAGGGTTAAACACTCACTGTATGTTTCAACCACACCTGGTAAGCTACCTGAGCCCACTGGGTTCTCCTAAGTCGTCCGATATTCCCGCAACATTCCCTATTATCCCTGTCCTGTGCAGAAACAGAATGTGCTCGTTTTTCAGTCCCGGCGGGCAGTGAGTAATCACACTCCTGTGACTGCCTGTGCCGTGGTCCGTGCTCTTTTCTCATGCAAATGTATTTGTAGGCACTTTGCAGGGAGAGAGTGAATACTCTCCCGGCAGCCAGGGATAGAAAGTCTCCATCTACACACTCACAAATCACCCTTTCCTCTCTAGCGCTTCTCTTTCTATCAGCCAACAATGGCTCCTGACTGCTAAATGTCATTAATTAAAAAATAAATCTCATAAAGATGGACTGAAGTAGCCTAAAATTAGAAGAGAAATCCTAGTTGAAGTCTAAAGGCTTCTGACACTGAGAGAACGTAGAAAGGTCGTTCCTACCTCAGAGGGGCCCTTTCCTCACTTCCCTGGAGGAACTCTTGCTCTGTGCTGGAAAGCTGTTGTATCTGCCTCTTTACTTTGCAGGGAACTGGCTGGACCAGGCTCCAGCAGGCCACTGTGACTGTGAAGCCATCCGGCACCCGTCACCACCCTGCTTGAGGTCACTGGTGCCATCCTGCACACTCTGTCCTGGGGACCAGGGGGACGGTGTCGGGTCAGCCGTAAACCCACTCAGGGCCTTGTACTTGGCTGTTCTAGCCATTTCAGTTTGGACACATCACAGCACGTGTCTGTATCTTCTCTTGCTTATCTTTACTTGTGTTGCAGGCCTCTCGCAAAACAGAGCCCAGGGCTCTGGGTGCTTCCACTGCTTTGGGCTGAGCGTGGCAACCTTTTTAATGTGAGACTTTGTGTTGCCGCTTCTTCCTGACATGCTGAGATGGAGGAAAGTGAACTGCTGCGGCCGGCTGTGTGTGGTCTCTGCCCTCCTCCTCAATAGTGGTTTTTGACAAGCTGGCTCTAGAAAATTTGGGTGCCCCTGATCGACTCAGCCTCTTTTGCTTTTTTTTTATGGGGCTCATCCTGTAGCTGGGTGATATTTCTCTACAGTCTGCAATTCACGTTGGGTGCACACATAGGCGGGCGAAGGAAAGGCTTAGGCATCGGTAGAATACAGCTGTCTTCAGGACAGAATCACTTTAGGATATATGAACTTACTGGTGTCAGAATGTACTTTGTTTTACTGTGCAGGGCATCTGTGCAGTGTCACGGCGTGCAGGGCGTGGTTTCAAGGGCAGCTCACCCCAGAATCTGTGACCTGCTGCTTAACCACTAGTGTGAACTTGGGCGGATTACCTCAGCTCTCTAAGCCTTAGCTAAAATGATAAGAATAACTGTCATGTTCTTGTAAGAATTACAGTTGATGTACAAAAGCTTTTTTTATCATTTCTGGCATAGAGTAGGTATTTAACAAACTATATATTTTTAACAATGAGACTATTTAGGAGAACGCAAGAATTTCTGTGAATTAGAAGGTTATAAGGAGTAAAATAATATGGCATCCTGATTTTATTTACTGTGGAAGAAGTTCTGTCAGTTCTTAGTGTAAATGCCAGCCATATTTACTTTCACATTGAATTTTAGATGATTTGTGATCATCTTTGTTCTAATTATTAGCTACTTTATTTAGAAGAAGCTCTAGCATTGAATTATGTAGTGTAATATCTATCAGCAATCATCTCTACTGGCTTTCTTTGTTGATATTATATCATACCAGCAGGAGTAAGTCTAGTAGCTGGCGGACTTCTGGGCATGTTTCTAGCCAAGTCTCTTGAGGTATCTTGTGCAAAGAAAGAACACACTTAACACAGATACAGGCACTGTGAGCTTTAAAGAAACATGAATCACTTGATGAAAAAATAAAACTTGGATCCTCCAACCTTGTTACTAATAGAAGTGCCTCCCAGTGGGCAGGCCCGGCTGGCTCACAGACTGAGCATTTCCTTGTGACAGCTGTCCATTGTCTTGGTCTCCTGGTGCTGGAGGTCAGGACCTCTCCTTCCATAACTGTGACATCTACAGCGTCACAACCACAAAGGTCCACACTACCTGTCTCTTCCTCACATTCCACTGCTGGCCTTTGGAGGAAAGGAAAATGGGTTATTCAAGACAAGCACCGAAGGAGAGGAGGCCTTGGCCTCAAATCTTCGGCTCACTTTGTTTGGGTGTGCCAGGGCTCCCATTTTGAGAGAACGGGAAGGAATGTGGCGAGACAACAGATAAGGAGATCCCCATATCATGTCACCTCCAGCTACTCTGGGCCTCTTCTCTTCTGAACTCCCGCATTTCTGACAAAGACATTCGTTTTTCATCCTCTTAGCTGAGGAGTGGAGGGGTGGTAATTCTTGCTTTCAGCCTGAGGAAATTGGAGAAGCAGCTGTCTTAAAAAAAACATTTTTCAAGATCTGCAATATCTTTCCTTTTAGGTTACAGCAGCTGAGATGAGACTGAGACATTAACACAAAATCCCTGAAAGTGTCACCATCCTTAAGCTTGGCATGTAACCTATGGGAAAGCAGCAGAGGGTCACAGGTCTTGCTGATGAGGATTACAAATTTTGTGGGCTGAGCTGGGTGTGGGGGTGCACGCCTAGGATCTCAGAAGTCTGGAAGGCTAAGCGGGGAGGATCGTGAGTTCAAGCCCAACCTGGGCAACTTGGCAACTTAGTGAGATCCTGTCGCAAAACAAACAAATTTTTTTTTAAAAAAGAGAAAAGGATTGGAGATGGAGCTCTGGGCAAAGGCCTTGCGTTCAGTGTCCCTCCCACCTTGGGAACAATGACTAATTGATACGAACTCAAGTGTTCAGTGTCCCCACCTTACCTGAGAGGGCACTGGAGGACCATCTTAGTTTCAGAAGCCTCAGGTGTGGTCTAAGCCCTCTAGACAGAGGAGACACTCTGAGCTGTCCTACATTTCACTACACATTTCCTAAGGATAAAAGTTTGTGTGTGCGTGCATTAGTCACTAACAAGCTACTCTCAACAGAAAAGATTGATTTATCTTTTTATTTTTTCTTTAAGGTACTTTTATTCTTTATTTCAAGGTTCATTTTTATTATTTATTTGAAGGTGTACTGCATGGTATATTCTTCAATTTATGTAAAAACCTGAACTCTAAACTTATCATGGCCACCACCAAGCTGCAGAGCCTTCTGGGTCTGGACTTCTGGGACTGTTGACCTCCACTAACTGGAAGCAATTACTTCTACCTAGGGCGGGCTCTTCGACCCACACTCCTGCCCTTGAGATAATTCTACCCTTTTCATTTGCAACTAATGCAGGCTTGAGGCAGGCTTGAAGAAATAAAGATAGGTAGAAAGGAGACAATCTCATGTTTTCGTCTCATGCATTTCCTTAAAATTCTTGGTGAGGCCCCTGCCCAGCTCTGTACATGGAACATGGTCATTTAGGAAAATTTGAAAAAAAAACCCCAAAACAAGGTTTATTAGCTCTGAACCGACCCATCTCATCCCCTCATGATTGAGGACACCAAGATGAGAGAAGTGACAGTGGCCTTCAGGGTCTGTGGAGATGCCCCGCGTTCAAAGTGTCCAGGGTCAGGAGCGACACCCAGAGGTCTCCAAGTCACCTCCCCCGGGTGCAGGGGGAGCAGAGTCTGGCGAGCTCCCCAGGATGAGGTCCCCTCCCCAGCATAAGTGGCACCAAGCAAGAGAGATTGATTGTCTCACGGGACCTAACTGTCCCTGAACCGTGAGGACTCCTCTGGGGCCGAGAACCAGGACTGAGGCGAGATGGAGCGGGCACCTGGGTCATCTGCAGTCTCCACCTTGGTCTTGTGAGCCCAGGGCGAGCCCTTGTTGCTGTGCTGGAGCTTTTCCTGCTCCCTCACCCTTTCCCACCAACCCTGCCCCCGCCTCTCATAGCCATGCCTGGAGTTCTCCAGGCTGAGTCCTGAGTTGCCACCATGGCCCGGGTTGGGGGTCCCATCTCCTCTTTGGGGGCCTCCTTAGATCCTATCTGGTGACAGGTTCTATGTCCACATCCCCCTGCCCCCAAGTGAGAAAAATGCTCTTATCTCTGGGTCTGTAAGTATTTTCCAACTCTTGCTAGCCCTGTTGGTGGTAGCTGGGAGAACTTGGCCTGAGCTGGGATCCAGACCTTCGCTGGTAGCTTCGGCCTGGCTCAGCTGACCCTGACATGCAGAGGCTGCTTGGTCTCAGTTCAACATGGCGCTGCTTGACCATGATTCAGCCTCTCCTGGTTCTTGTCCTACACAAGGAGCATCATCAGTCGACCTTCCATGGAGACGTCAGAGGCTCAGCCAGTCCTTTCTGGAGCGGGCTGTATTCCAGTGGACAGGATGTGAACACGGACCAGGGTATCACACAAGGATGATTCACAGCTTTCACGGGGAAACTTAGAAGTGGAAACTCAGATTTTCTTCCAGAGGGCAGAGAAAGCTGAGGATCAAACGGAAGACTTAATTATAGGGCCCCTGGAACTTCAAAGGAGGATGACTTTTTGACCCTGGCAGGTCTACTTTACAAAATGCAGAACTCCACCTGGGAAGTGGGTGGGATAATAGGTAGAGACATCTGGGTCAGAACGCGTGAAAATCTTAAATTCGCACATTTCCCTGAATCCTGCCCTTTCCCTCCTTTTTGAAGTCTTGCTTTAGGCAGCGTAGAGCAGTGTCACTGCTTATAGACAATGTAGGTGTGGTCACACCTGCCTTAGTTGCCAAACCCACCATGTAATCTACCCCATCTACCCCGGCTCTCCACTTACCTGTCCTGGTCCTCAGTAAGGGTCGCATCACAACGTAGACGGGGAGTGCTGGTCCCGCAGAGCCAGGAAAGGGACCGCAGGATTATGTCAACACACCTACTGTGGGAATCGAATGAGTATATCCAGGGCTGGATTCCAAAGGTGCTGGCTCAGTGGGAAGAAAAAATAAAACAGGAATCAGAGACATTTTACTGCTGTGAGATTACTCTACCTTGACACAGGGTTTGGTGCTCTGACGGGAAGTAGAGACGGAGAGTTAGTCTTCTGTGCTGGATCTTAGAACTTGGAGAGGGGTGGTTCACGCTGGGGGACATAAAAAGTAACCAGAACTTCCACGACAATGAAGAAAGCATGAACAGGTCAGAGGATTTAGACTGGGTTGAGGATGAAAGGCCAGACCACCAGGTAAGCTCTGTGGGCTGGCTGGACTGGGGGAATCTCCCCGCCAGGTGCCCAAGGATTCGGGATTCTGGTTAGGGTACAGAAAGCTGAAGAGGGCACACTTCCAAACTTGTAAGAACAACGGTCATAACAGCCACACTCTGGGAAATCTGCAGATTCATAGCTTTTGTTGAACCCAGGAAGAGTAGAGGTTCCAGGGCAAGAAACTAACCCAAATCAGGAAAGACAGACATTTTCAGGGACACATGGGCATGAAGGTTTGTCTGTCTGGGACAGAGAACACCATGCATCAGCTAGCGAATGCTAAGGATCAACAGCCTCTTGCTGCCGGGAGAGGGGACAGTTTGGGGAGATTGTAGACTGTCCCTGAGGCACAGCACACTCAGGATCCTAAAGCAATCAGAGGAGGAGCAATTGAGATAAATCAGTCCTTGCCTGAAACCACCTCCTACTCTGAACACAGGCAATGCTAGGAGGATTCTGTGCCTAGGATAAACAGGGGTAACAATCGCAGCAATGATGATTTAAAACCCAGCTCAAATTCTAGTCAGATTGGTTCAATCACCCTGAAATAATGGGCGCGCTTAACTCTCAGAAGCAAGGTGAAGGCAGGCGTGGCAGTGACACAAGTCGGAGAGGAAGCCAGGCACCTTGGATTCAGAGAGGTCTGTGGACACAGAGCCTGGTGCTCCCGGGGGACAGAAGAGACGGGGAGTGCATGTGGGCACCTCACAGTGTGCACCCACAAACAGGGAGACACGTGGGTGGCTGGGAAGCTAAAAGTGGCCTCCTTGTTCAGTCCACAAATCTGAGCTAGCTCTCAACCCATCCCCTGAGTGGGGAGAGGCCCAGTTCCCACGGCGCAGGACCCCGAGCCAACCCCAGCAGCACTTACAAAGACTGTACGCTTTTGGTTTCACCCAAAGGGATGTAGGACTACTTACTTGAAGCATTATGCTTTGAAAAAGTACTTCTGGGTATTTTGGAGTTAGGATTATAATCCAAATATTTTGTTAATTGTTGGACGCAGGGTTCAAGTTGCCATGGATGCCTGGGGACCTGAAACACCGTCCTGGCTACTCTGTTATGGGAGGATTGTGCGTGTGTGTGCGCGTGTGTGTGCGTGCCTGCGCGTGCGTGTGCGTGCGTGTGTGTTTGTGTCTGTGGGGCATTTACGTGGTGCAAGGGATCTAAGGTTTGTTCTTCTGTGAGGATTGTGTCCAGCTGGAAGCAGAGGAGCAGATGTTTGGGACAATGCCTGCATAAGCCAAGCCTAACAGCTACCCTTGTTCAGTCCCCGCACTGACGCTCAGGAGGTGGCTACCACCGCTCCTGGGTGCACTGGTCCTGTGAGGGGCACCCTCTCGGGAAGCTGGTGACAGCAGCACCTCCTCCAAAGTCCTGCTGTGTTTCCTCTTCCCAAGCAGCTGGCAAGGAGCTCTGCCGAATGATCAGCAGCTTGCCATCTCTCTCCCACCCCCTGGCAAAGTCCTTGCTATCTTCTCCTGGTTCCGTAAATAGGATTGTTCTAAGTGTCTGGGGCGGCCTTTTGGATGGCTATATCGAACTTCTGTTCACTCAGATCTGTGTTTCTCTGAGGTTCCCTAAGAAGGTCTAACGATAGAGCTGTGTGGTCCAGTGTGGCAGCGCTGGCCACACGTGGCTCTTGAAATGTGAATTGTTTAGGGTAAAATACACCTACAGTTTCAGCTAGTGCACGGCCCTGGGCACATTGCATGGCTCAACAGTCGTGTGGGTGTAGCGGCTACCGCACGTGAAGGTACACATGGAGAACATTTTCATGGTGCAGAAAGCTCTGTCGCACAGCACTGCTGCAGAGCTTGGGACCACTCTTGATTCTAGGTGACTTGTCAGAGGCCTTGATTCTCCACTGCATGTGCCTCCCTGCTGCAAGAGGCAAAGTGGTATGCGTAAACAGAACTTCAGTAGGCACGCTCATATCCCCAGATTTCCCAAGAACAGGCTCAATGTGTACGCTAGGTTATAAACTGAGAGAACCCCGTACCCTCATGTTCTTTGCATGGTGCCGCTCATTAAAAATTAAGAGTTAGCATTTATTGTTCAGAATCTCCATGCCAGGTACTTGATACACACTGCACTGATTTAACCCTGACAGTGACACTGTGAATCGGGTACTGTCCCCATTCCTTGGATAATACACCGGTGGCTCAGGAAATACAAGCTGCATACCCCAGATGATGTGCCAAGTGCACGGGAAGGAGATCTTGCAAGTTCTGAAGAACACACTTTCTACCACACTGTGCAGTAACAGCTTAGACGTAGCCAAGGAGTTGGCAACAAATATAAGATGGTTCACATGCCTGGAGCTTCTGTTGAAAGCAATTTTTATTTCTCTGCAAGGTCTCCTGCCTCGATACTTTCCTTCCCCTCCCTGCCTTGAGAACTCCTTCTGGAAGGCACTAGTTATACAGACTTTGATCACCGGGGGATGAAACATTCACGTACAGTGTTACAGAAAACTACCAATACTTCTCCTGGTTCCGCCCACTATTTGTCCCCCCCTTTTTTAAATTTTTGTTTCTTTTTTTGTCTTTTTGAGACAGGGTCTCGCTATGCAGTTCAGGCTGGCCTTGAACTCATTCTGTAGCCCAGGCTGGTCTCGAACTCACAAGGATCCTCCTGCCTCAGCCTCTTGAGTGCTGGGAATATAGGCATGTGCCACCACGCCCGGCTCTGTTTCTTCCCCTTTTTGATTTAAAATATAGGCATGGACTTGAATATTTCTAATAACAAGCAGTACACAGGGCCGGGTCTCTACAAATCTAAGAAGTGGACTGCACCAAAGTGTAGATGACTGCAAGAGCTGTGAAATAAGGCTGCTCCCCACCCTCAGAGGAGTTCTCTGTGGTGGGTTGACAACTGGTGTTCAGCTTGTAACACTCAGCTGAGCTGAACCAGCGTGGTGCTCGGTGTGGGAGCCCACTTGAGGATTGCTGCTGGCGGCATAAGAAGCGAAACTGGAGAGGAAGAGGAGAAGCTGTGGGAAGCTGTAGGGAGCTTTTGGTTCTCCTGGAGGAATTTTTCAAGCTGGCTTTCCTGATGAAGTTGGCTATTCTCATCGCTGAAGGAGCTTGGGACTTTGCTATCACTGAGAGCGGCTTTGGTTCACTTTGGGGCAGTTCTGGTCCTCACTTGGAGCATCACTTACTAGCTCCAGAGGGGAAGATGGTACACTGCTCAGTCTCCTGGAGAAGCTTGTCACCTTGGCTTTCCTGGTGGGAACTTGGCCTTCCTGTCATCGGAGGAGCTTGGGACCTCACTGTTGCTGAGGATGGCTGTGGTACCTTTCGGGGGAACTTTGGTTCTTACTTTGAGTGTTGCTTCCTGGCTCCAGTGCAGATCCCTCAGTCTGCTAGCACAGATCCTACATCCTGCTGGCACAGACTTTCCAGCTTCTACCACTAACCTCTGGGCCTTCCCAGTGCAGATCCGTGAATCAGGCTTGCATGAGATGTTGTCATGGGCTCTAGGCCTCCAGCTGGACTTGTGCAGGACATCACCATGGGATCCAGACCCTCAGCCAGCTGGATCCTTTGGTCTTTAGTGTGTGGACAGATTTCTTGCACTCTCTTTGTATAGGATTCTTTGGGTGACTATTATAAAATAATGTTATAAAATATGTGTCCTGTATTGTATTGTTCCCCTTGCAAAACTCCAAACTACAACACCCCCTACTCCTTCTGTTGGTGAAGTTTTGTGGCCCAGCCTACAAAACACGCTGGTGGCCTGTTTCCTACCTGTCTTATGGTTCTGGCGAATGCTTTCAAAGAATAGAGAAGTTTCTTCTCCTATCCATCATTAAAAAGTGCCTCCACGATGAATTGGTTGCTTATCATCTGCTCGGCAGCCTGAACTTTAAATGACCTTTCTGTCCTTCTATTGCAGCTGTTGTGTTCGATTTTATACAGAAAATATGAAGGGACGAGAATTTGAAGCCAAAGTTTTTATTGAGGCACACATGGACTCAGCAGCTGCCGTTACAAGGGTCGCATCAAATACCAACACTGGAGAAAGCCCCAGGGGTCTATTTTCTAATCCAGCCTTGGAGGAGCTCTCCAGTGGAGTCGGTCTATGGCAGTGCAGGCTGGCTAAGATTTAGATGACCCATTTCCCTTATCTAATGAATTCAGGCCCCGAAAACCGTGCAAAAGCTTTGAACAGACAAGGCCCCAAGAGAGCTGATGTGAAACTGAAAGACAGCTGGCGCAGACCCAGGGCCTCTCGAGTTTAGCTCCGGAAGCCGCAAACTTGCACAGATGCGAGGCTGTCAGAATGAAGACTCCAGCAGGAAGATCGTCAAAATATTGCCTTTAGATGGAGAACTTCACGCCGAAAGCCTTTCCTGCACAGAGAGGATCCTTCGTTGGAAATAAAGAACACAATGACATTTTTACAGCCATTTCCACTCTGCTAGGATAAAATAAGTGAGAATGTTTCCATTGCTGTCAGGATAGGTTTGAAAAATCCAATTAATTTGGAAGCGTATTTGAAAAATTTTTAAATGCTCGAATTTTATTCCTGGAAATTAAACCACTTTGGTGTGGGTTCGTTTCTCAAGCTGTCTCTTCCCAATTCCTTTGACTTTAGAAACCAGCAGGATAATTTAACACTTGGTTTCCTGGTGTGGAGAGAGCCTTGTGGGGTTGTTTCTGCCGAAGCACTTTTAGCAAATTAATAGGTAGAGAAACCAAAGTCATTGACCGTGGGATTTTCCAGCAATAAACTACATCATCAGTTATAATTTTATACCTTTTGAAGCAAACAAAACCCAAACTAAATGGAATTTATGGAACAACTGAAGTTTTACTGATGGGAAGATACCTAGCATTAACGCTATGGTGTGCTGAGCAGTAATTACAGGGCTTGTTGTATTTATTAGATTGTAAGGTTTTGGCTATGTTTTCAAAGCCTCCCTTTCAGGGCTGTTCACCTTGCTCGCCACAAAATCCTTCAAACCACGTAGGTTGGGGGGTGGGGGGAGCTGTTCCATGGCAGAGTGTGTGCTTAGCAAGTGTTAGGCATAAATTGAATCCCAGCATCGAAACAAAACAACAGCCCCTCCCCCCCCAAAATCAACACGAAACAAAGCACCTCTGTATTTATTTTTAATTGCATGGAATTTGCCAGCTACTTTCCATCATCTTCATTTTAAAATTTATTTTACCTTTTAGAATTTTGTGACTTCTTTGAGGGGCCTAACACAAAGTGCTCAGTATACTAACTCCTTAAACCAAAATGCATTTGCAGAATGACGATGGGGTGTGCTCATCTCCCAGGACTCAGGGAAGAGCACAATACCTCCTCTGGCCAGCCTGGGTCTGCGCTTCCTCACCTGTGCTGGTCTCCAGGGCGGAGCTCTCCAGTGGGTGGGGTCCCTCTCCGGCTCAGGAAGGAGCCTTTGACGTCATGGGCCGGGGCTTAGGCCAATCACGCCATTAAGGACTCTGGTTCTTCCCTTTTAAAAACACTTCTGCTTTTCACAGCGGTCACATTCCTGTGGGCAGCTGGTGCACACACGACCGTCTTTATTCCTCTCGTCCCCTTTCCTTCCTCCCTGACCCTCCATCTCTTGGTCCTGTTTCCTTTCTCCAAAGGCTCTCCCTCCTGTTCCCTATGATCTGTCTTGTAGTCTGCTCTTTCATGTATTTGTACCTGGGGTTCCTCATGCAAGAGAAAGCGTGATATTTACACCTGTGCATCTGCTTCAGTTCACTTAACGTCATGACCTCAAGGTGCATCCATTTTCCTTCAGATGACTCGCATTTGTCCTTTTTTATGGCAGAGTAGTGCTCCACGGTGTGTCACTACCCCATTTTCTTTATCCACCCACCTGCCGATGGACATGTAGGCTGGAGTTGTGCTGCTATAGGAGTGCTGGTCCTCTCCCCTTCTGCGAGGCGCCCTGCTGATGATCCCGGGGTGAAGCTCTTCAGCCAGTCTTGGCAAAGGAGACAAGGACTCCATTGTCTGAGATTAATCAACACACCACCCCAAGATGGGCCAGGTCCCTCGGCCACCGGGGTTTGGTCAAACAGCTGTGGACACCGGCCTGTAAAGTCTGCCTTGCAGGTTTGCAGTGTGCAGCGTTTCTTAGGTTCCCTTGATTGTTTGTTTGTTTTTTGTCTTTTTTTGAGACAGGGTCTCACTATACAGTTTGGGCTGGCCTTGAGCTCACTTTGTAGCCCAGGTGGCCTCCGACTCACAACCATCCTCCTGCCTCAGCCTCCCGAGTGCTGAGATTGCAGGCATTTGCCACCATGCCCGGTGTCTCAGGCTCGGTTGAGCCCTGGAGATCTGCACATTTAGGGTATGGAGTTACGGACACACTGATCTACATGATTAAATTCACATCCTTATTCCTGCCTGCAGTGCTTTTATGAGAGAACTCAGACTCCAGCCGCTAGCTATGGATTGGTGTCAGAAATGCAGCCTAGCAATAATACACGTATTGCTTTTCCTGTATCTTACAAGGTTTTGCGTATTTGAAAGTCTTCACTATTTGTCTTTGTGAGTAGGATTTTTCCACTCCAGTGTCTTCTCACCTTTCCAAGTCCAGATCAGAAACCCATCTCCTCAGCAGCCTCTGGCCCATGTGTTCCTCCGGCCTCTGGCATAGAATTCTTTCATTGTTTTGATGCAAAACATTACAGTGATTTTTAACTGGGCTCCTGGTGCTTTGAAAGGAGGGTCATCTTTGTAGCTCTGGAATGTGAGGACTGGGGTCAGATGTCGCTCAGTTGAACTGTTCATTTAGTCCGTGTTCATGAAGGTTTAAGATCAACACATTTCTGTACTTTTTATGCTCAGAAATATTAAAGACTTCAGTAATTAAGTGCAAAATCTTTACCTAATGGCTCAGATAGTTCTTGAATCAATATTTCAGAATCTGAGCTGTAAAATTCTTTAAATTTTATTTTTCTGATTCGTGCTGTCTAATTTTAAAGTTCAAAACCATAAAATCAAATATAGGCTTTCTAATGAGGTTCTGGCAGCAAGAAGTTCAGCTGACAATGGGCAGGATTGAGAACACCTTCTTTTTTTTTTTTTTTTTGGTTTTGGTTTTTCTCCGGTACCGGGAACTGAACTCATGACCTTGCGCTTGCCAGGCAGGCGCTTTGCCAGTGAGCTAAATCCCCAGCCCCGAGAACACCTTCTTTACGAGGACTGTCGGCACCCTGGAAGCGTCATTCCTGAGGTTCACAAGCACCTGTGTCTGTCATGACAAATCTTCAAAAGCACACACAGGAGCTGTGTAATACACTCAAGCTGACGTCAAAACATAGAAGAGGCTGTAGGTAACTTTCTCGAGCACGTCAAAGGTTCAGAATAACTTAGGTGAATTTCTGATTGAATAAAAGACATTTAAAAAATTATATTTTTGAATTTTTTATTTCTTTGAGACAGGGTCTTGCTATGTAGCCCAGGCTGTCCTCAAAATTACAGCAATCCTCCTGCCTCAGCCTCCCGAGTGCTGGGATGAGAGGCGTGAGCCACCATGCCTGCTTACCTCTATTTTTTAACTGATTCATAATGACATAATCATTGCACTTGCTCATGTGGTGTTATGTTGAGTTTTGCACCTGAATATGTTGTACAATGTTTAAAGCAGGTCTAACGTGTCTGTCTCTTCAAATAGACACGTCATTTCATTATGGTGAAAGCATTGTCAACCCAGTCCTTTCCCCTTTCCCCTTTCCCCTTCCCCCCTCCTCCCCTTTCCTCTCCCCCTTTCCTCTCCCCCCTCCTC
>NW_004955403.1:4589933-4615116 GCF_000276665.1 Chinchilla lanigera
TGCCTTGCCTGCTGGTGTACCCTGCACACGGTTGTCTTCCATGCTCACCCTGCTGTGCACAGCACACTGGAGTTTCTGCTCCCGGCACTTCAGCACCCGGTGACACGTGTCCCCGCCTCTCCTCCCCAGTCTCTGCAGCTCCACACCACTGTCCGCTCTTGACTGTGAGAGCTACTTCTAAACCCTGAACATGCAGGTGCGGTCACCTAGACTTGTCTCTCTATGCCTGGCTTATTGAATTAGCTTCATGGTCTTCCATCTTGTCCACATTGCCAACAATGGCAGGATTTCATTCTTTCTCAGGGCTGAATAGTATTCTATTATGGATAGTTACCCACGTTTTCTGTACCCATTCACAGGGACAGGTCTTTAAAGAGTTCATGAGCTCCTTCACATAAACCCATTATTCAGTAAAATGTGAGTTCTGAATATTTTTTCTCTCAAAACACATGGAGTATATATTTTGCTGTTCTATGTATTTGTCTATTTATTTCTGTTATGCAACTCAGCATGTACTTTTCAGTGCTTCCAAATTTCCCTTGGAGTAGTTCTCCCTCCCACACTGTGACAGCTGTGGGTGACTCCTCACTCTCTTGAGTGATGGTCAGGGTGAAAGGTGACCCATGGGGGGACCCCAGGAAAACTGCCCATCAGTTCTAGGGGAGGGGTCCCGGCCCCTGTGCTTTCAAACCTTTGCTGTTAGGACCCCGCATTCTTCCTGCCAGTCCCCTTACTTCTGTCTCTTGCAAAGAGCCCCACAGGCGAGGCAGGCCAGGTCCTCCCATCCTCGGCTTCTTTCCAGTCGTGCTTGAAAATCACATCTCTGTCCACTTCCTTCTTTTCACTTCATGTGGATTTTACCGTTTCTTATATAGGGCGAGGTCCATAAGTGAAGTCAGCATCATTCTTTTTATTGGCTGCAGATGCAGTCAGTTTTCGAATGTCACATTCAAGTTCCTTTGTGTTGCCCCGCCCACCTCCAGCAGACCAAGTGGTCTTTTGGGAGGGAGCCGTGCCCTCTCTACACCGTGTGTTTGTGAAAAGACAGCGTCGCTGCTGCTTGTTGAGATTCCTTCCTCAGGGTTACAAGCGCCTGCGTAGGAGCAGGCTTTCCAAAGTAGGACACGTGTCCGCTGGGTTTCAGAACAACACGGTAAAGGAGACGCATTTTCCACACTCGGTGAATTGCGGGTTTTCCTTACTGCTTTCTTCTTGGGAAACTTGTGCTATTTTGTCTTAGGGGCACAGGCAAATGCTTACAATCTGGGAACAAAGAGAGAAAAGCAGTTGTGTGTCTGCTCCAACCTCTATACACTATGGCAAGGACTCGAGCCCCTTCACAGTGTGAAGGAGACAGGGGGTATTTAGATGCAGGCAAGAAGGCGGAGATGTGACCGGGGCTGACATGTCTGCCGCACTTGAACTCTGGACCCACAGGTCGAGTCGGTACTTCTCCAGGTAGTCACCAGAAAATCCCTGCGTGGGCTGTGAAGTACAAACGCCTTTAGAATGTCAAGCTTCTGTTCTTCAAAGGAAAGAAAATCCTTCTGGAATATTAAATGGACTTATGCAGGGAAGATTTTTGGCTAAAAGGAGATCAAATATTTCCTTTTATCCAAAGCTCGTTTTGTCCCCGCTGGTGAAAAGATCCCGGCTGCGGCTGGAGACCACAAAGGCGCTCAATAGCTCGGTTAATGACAGAGCACGGCCGGCGTGGTCGCCTGCCTCCGCTGCGGCTGCAGAAGCCTCCGCCTTGGTTTTCTTCTGTACTTTTTCTTTTCGGCAATTATAGAACTTGACTAATAAGGGTTTGAAAATTGTAGAGGTTTTTCCTGTATTACATCCATCTCTGGGAGGCAAGGTTGCCCACTGGTGTTAAAAGCAGGTACATGAACGTGTATGGTGGATAATATGCAGAAATGCAACGATTTCTTTCTTTCTCTTGGGGATTGTTGAAAGCTCTGAGCTGAAAGATGTCCCGGGGAACATTCCAGGTGGAATGCATTAGTATCCTGGGCTGCTGAAATAAAGTCCCACGCTCAGAGGGCTGGAAATAATAGAAATAGGGGCTCTAGCTCTGCGTGGAGGTGTGATCAGGCTGGGTCCTGTGGGGGCTGGGGGGAAGGAGATGACCCAGCTCCGCCACCCTTGAGCAAGGCCACCTTTTCCCCGGGCCTTGGCAGAGACCCACCAGGTCGTGCCTGTCTGTCTCTAAGTCTCTCCTTCCCGAGGACGCCAAGCATTTGGGTGAGGATCTGCCCCCTGTTGGTGTTTTGATTGAATTACTTCTGCAGAGACCCCTCGGTCCAAATTAGGCCCTATGTGGAGGCACTGAGGGGAGAACCTCTTCACAGGAGTTCGGGGGAAACGTAATTTGACCCATAGGGCACAATGGTGCTTTAATGGAAGAAGACACTATTTTTGTTCTGGTGGAGGTGGACTAGAGGATAATAGAATGTGGACTGTTCTACATCCCCTCCCCTCCCCTCCCCTCCCCTCCTCTCTTGAGCATTTACTCAGCCATGGTCAGACAAAGGATGCCAAGCAGTGGGTTTGCACTAGAGCAGCTCCTTTTAGAACAGTAACTTGTGGGCTATCACCACATTCATTCCTGCTGTGGCACTGGCTGGACACCCACTGTCTCAGGGGACGGTTGTGACAGAGCCATTCATGGAGATAACTGGAATCTTTCCTGATGTTGTTTCAAAATAAAGTAAGTGTCTCCATGCGGAAGAGAGTCTTAGAATAGGCACATTTTCATGAAGTCTTAAATTTTCTGGAAGAAATATGCTTCCCAGAGTAGAAAACAATTGTGAAAAAAATCCCTGTGAGCCCAACTGTGCTACAAGTAAATAACACAGTCGCAGTGAAGAAAGGGAAGACGAAGCCAGTCGAAGAGATTTCGGGAAGCAGTATTTTGGCTTTACACTGTGATGTTAAACACGAAGAACTCTGCACAAACACTGTACTCTAGTTACTAAGTTTGGTTCTTTCAGAGGATGAGCCAATAATTCTGACACCATCTTAAGTGTATTTTGGAGGCGTTGGGGATGTAGCTTAGCGGTGCAGCACCTGCCTGGCAAGAGTGAGGTCCTGAGTTCGATTCCCAGTACCACCCCCCACAATGTATATTTTTGGATGCAACAAATAAGTAAATCTTAGATAATTTCTCGTGGTTGGGGGAAGAAGTTCTAAGTGAGGCACTGGAGAAGTCAAGAATGAACCTTCGGATATTGCCCTGGAATTGGACACAGGGATGGACAAGTATCATGGTGCATAAGGTAGTGCTCATCCTGCCCGCACACTCCGTCCTCCTGTAAGTGTGTGTGACCTCCACAGCCTGTGAGTGTGCCAGTGAGTGTGCACACTGAGGGAAGTTAAAAGTGCAGAGGGAGTTTGGTTTGCTGGTCTTCACATCTACAAATGGAGATTATTCTGGATTACCCGTGTGGCCCAAGGCAGTCACAAACCGCATTATAAGTGAAAGAGGGAGGCGGGGGTGGGCACCGGAGTGACGCACGGTGAGAAAGACTCCGCAGATGCTGCTGGCTCGGAGGGTCCAAAACGACCCTGGAGCAACTTGGAGAAGGTCCAAGGTGAAAGGCCAGAGCTGAAGTGAGTGACAACAGTTGCAGATTATAACTGATAAAATAAAATACTCATGTGTCCATGATGATTTAAATATTTGAATAGATAAAGGGAGGAAAAGAAGTAATACTTCCATAACAGAAGAAATCGAATGAATAAATGTTAAATAAGTGAGATACCCACCACACTCCCCCTGGCGAGCGCTGCAAAGATGATCGTTGCCCGTGATACCCAGCAATGGGCGCCAGAGCCTGTCTGGGCAAGAGTGTGACGAGAAACAAAACGTTTGCGCGGCTTGAAATGATCTCCCTTGAGGTATTTATTGACTAGAAAGTGGAAATAGAAACTGAAAAGTGGAGAACCTGGCAGGAAACACCTTAACCCAGCGCCCAGGTTAACATCGCCCGAAGTAAGCCAGGTGGGCACCCTGTTCCTTGGGCCCTGTCACCATGGTGCACGGAGGAGGGTCCCAGCTCACTCCCATGGGATTCGTGGCAAGAGTGTTCCTCCTCTGCTGGATCATGAGAACACACGCAGCCAACTTCGAGGGCCATTCCAAGCACACACACACACGCACATATGCGCGCACACACACACACACACACACACACACACACACACTGTCCAGTGTGTTTAAATGAGTGGAAACCACCAGAAATATGGAAAGACTGTGGAACACGGTGAATTGAAGGACTCTACGAACACAGGGCCACCAAATGCAGTGACAGGTACTGCATCACCCTGGACCAGAAAGGACCCTGGAGCAAAGCTGGGGCCGTCAGTGTGAGGTCTCGAGCGTGGGGGTCCCGCTGTCCCAGTTACGCACAAGAAGTGAGGGCCAGCAGAAGTTGCGTGAAGGGCACGCAAGAGCTCTGGATGTTCCTGAAACAGTTCTCTAAGTCTATTTTTTTTTAAGGAAAAAAAATTAAGCAGTATAGATTGAAGAATCTATTAAGGTTCTTCACAAGTCTGAAATGCTCCAGGACCTGAAACTTTCTGAGCATTTGATGCCACTGATGGAAAATTCCATACCTGACCTCAGACCAGGGGACAGGTCAGGGACAGGTCAGTCAAAACTTAGGTACACTAAAGATACTGCATAAAGTGGCTTCCACTTGTGTGTATAAGCTGTATAGAAAGCACAAATGGAATTCGTATTTAGACTTGGGGACTGTCTTTCAGATAGCTCACTATGCACACGCACATATTCCAAAATCTGAAAGATAAGAAAAGAAATCTGAACCATTCCGGTCAAGCACTTGGGAGAAATTTTCAGCCTGTACCTTGCAGCAGTGCAGACAGGGGAACTCAGGGGTTCACTGAGAAGAGGCCATTGGGAAAGAGTTCGGGGCAGAGGTGAACGGTCTGCTCAGCTGCCATGACAAAGAACCGGAGCCTGGGTGGTTTAAACAGCAGAAAGTTCTCCAGGCTGGAAGTACGAAGCACTCTCTTTGAGGTGCTCCTCACTGTGGCCTCACTTGGCCATCCCTCTGCACGCTCCTGGCTTCCCTTCTGCTTCACTTAGGGACATCAGCTCTATTAAATAAGCCCATGACCTTATTTAACCTTAATCACCCCTGCAGAGGCCCTTACAGTCATCTCTCACTATATTGCAGATCACTTATTGAGGCTTCACTGCATCACGGGTTTTTTTTTAAAAAAATATATCTAATCCTGTATTGTGGAGATTTTGCTATATCACTGGGTTTTGCGGTATATAGGTATTTATGTAATATTTATGATTTTAATTATTTTTGGCTAAGAAATTTAAAACAACATAAAAATATAAAAATGTTAATTCAAATATACTAAAAGAATATTAAATGGAAATAAAATGCATCAGTGGATGAATACCATACTGTACACAATGGAAATGCAGTGCACCACTACCACTTGCACAAGTTTGCCAATGTGAGGTTGTACATGGCACACTATTGGCTGATGGAGTAGAAGGCAACCAACCACAGCACTGGGTTCTGTATCCTGGGTGCTGATTGGCTCAGTGACCATAGCATCAGTCTGCTTGCTCTCCCGCACTGTGTCCATACATTCAGCATCTCTCCTTGTCCATTTCACATCGAGTACCCACATAGAATTTTACATGTTGTTGAAATTGCATAGGTTTAAGAGTGCAGAAAGGGTTTAAGAGCATATGAAGTGTTTATAAGAGTGTGGGAAAGGTTAATAAGAGAGTGGGAAAAGTTTACAGGAGTGTGGGAAGGGTTTATAAAACCTTAAAATATATATACATAATAAAATAAATTAACGCCACTGCTTCGCAGATTTTCGCCTATTGCGGGGGTCTCTGGAACAGAACTCCCTTGATAGGTGAGGGATCACCGTACAGTTCCACTGGGGGTTAGGACTTCGACCTAGGAACTTTGGGGGTGTGTGTGTAAAATTCAGTCCACAGGAGGCGGCTGGTTATGAAGGATCTTAAGGATGAGCGGCTTACGAGCTCTGGTTGGTAGAAATGTTGAGTGTGCGGAAGGGCTGTGGTGGTAACACTAGGAAGGGAAAGCGGAACCACGTTACTGCTGGCACAGAGCATCCAAGATGAGTTACAAGGCTGCTGCTGCCGGGACATCCAGAAAGCTGAGTTAAGTGAAGGCACGGCAAGGAGAATAGTAAGAGGCAGAAAGAAAGACCTCACTGCTATAAGCACTGCCTTAGGATCTAACACTAAGCATTGCTACATGCAGAGTCACGGATGATTCTCAAGTACGGTGTTCAGACACTACGCTTGTAGCTGGGAAAGCTTTTCGAAATGGGAATTTAAAGACCTGAGAGAGGTCTACCTAGACCTTGAGTTTTAGGAGTCTTCTATCTGGAGTTGATTTGTAGAGATGATGTCTGAGGAGACAGGAGTGAGTAAAGACCCTTCAGGGTACGTGAAAGGGAAAAGGAGCCCTCAGGATATCAGAGCCGGTGGCCCGGGAGTTCTGCCTCCTTTCTGGCCAGATGCTTGAGGTGTTTTAGAAGAGATCCTTTGATGTTGCCGAGGCATTATAGAAGATGAGATCTGGGGAAAGACCACAGAATGTGGCAAACTTGTAGTCACCCATGATTAGAGACCTGAAGATTTATCTGAAAAATAAATGTAATACAAAAAAGAGAATGCAAAAGTGAACCTTCCCATCTGTTCCTCTCAAGTTTCACTGCTCCTGTGTGAGGTGGGTTTGCAGGGAGAGGCCTGTTCCATTCTAAATGCGGGTGCTGTTCATAACACGGCCCTGCATTTGACAACGTTCAGTTATTTCATTTAAAACACCAGCAGAGGCATTTTACAGTGGCCCCTGGCTCCCCCTGAATTCACTGGATTCCTGTAGCTCATAGGATAATTGCTGAGAGAAGTAGCAGTTTGAATCACTGAGTTGTGTAAGAGCTGTATGCTTTATGACTTTTTCATGTCATAAAACAAAGCTAAATTTTCCTTACAGTTGGAAAAAGCTTTAGATCGAGATAAACCTGACCTCAGGCTCCAAGTTTATGGGCCCCATTTATTCTCTCTGTAAATTCTTGGTGCAGCTCTGTGTGAATCCTCCCATGGGGTGTGAAATCTTATTTTCGTCAGGTGTTCATGTCTTTTCATGTAATTAAGCAATTATTTTTAAATGGATTAAAAATTTTAGGAGGCTTTGAAAGATGTTAGCAAAAAAAGCACTGTGCTGTATTTATGTTGTGTCTTAATCCTAGTTGTTCAGAGCATGTTTATCAGAGGACAATACTGCAAATATTAGCATTTCTGCTTTGCACACATATTATGGGATGCCCCTAAGTGATGCTGACAGCTAAAGACAGGGCATTCCAAACCAGAGCTTTTATCAGTTTGGTTTCTTTGTTCTCCACTAACACCTTTCCTTTTCTTTCATCTCCCCAGTACAAATAAATCCGTGTAAATATTTTGGAGACATAATATTGAATATGTGCTGCCTCAATTCTTAATTATTTTTGGAAGTGCTGTTGGAGAGCTGCGATAGTTGCTATGGGTTACCGGCCTGCTCCGTTTTCTGTAATCCATGCAGCATCTTGCGGTCTCATTCCACCAGCCTTCTTAAAATTGCATAAACACAGAACTGAAGGAAAAGTCATAGTTTTGCAACACAGATACAGCTTGAAGACAAATCTACATTCTCCTCTTTCAAGGAACTTCATCTGTCCACTGTGCAGTCTCCCTACAGGGACACGTTGTTCACGGAGGGATCATTTCACCAGGGAAAACACAAAGGAGAATACAACCGTTCCGGGTGCCCACTTTAATCTACTCAGTGGCAAGGAATAATGAGCTTCCCAGGTCTTGTGCAGTGTCAGGTTCTCCTCGTGCAGAGGCCGCGTACCCTTTTCTTGATGTCTCCGTGAGTTTAAACAGACGGGAAGCGCTGTGTGTGGTGATGCTGTCGGTAGAGGACAGCGTTCACACGCCTGTCAGATACTCACTGGGTTGGGAATCGAGGGACAGGAACGGAGTGATTTCCCCTGCCTGAGGAACAGCTTCCCAACAGCAGGCTCACCTGAAGGAACTCAGATCTCACAAGGTAATGTCCACAGTCACACTAGTTCAGCAAGAGGGAAGATCTCAGGTGAGCTGGGCTGGATTGCCGCTGGGCCAGTGAGGATGGAGATTGCAGGGGAACAAGATGGACTTGGGCACCCTGTCCCCCACATCCAGATGCAGGCGCGTAGAAACGACCGGGAGCATGGGACACTGAGGGATGTACTGTGGCGGAGATGAGATACACGTGTCCACAGCTAGGAAGAACACAGCTGCGGGGTACTGAAGGGAGCTCAGACGGGGGTCTTCCAGCTCTTTGCATCTGCCCGGTGCAGGGAGGAAGAGTACTGAGCCGGGACCACACTGGAAACTGGGCTCCATGGCTTTTACTCGTGGTGGGAGGCTGCAAAGACACTGGCTGAAGGGGCTTGGAGAACCAGGAGAACCGGGATTAGCTTCAGGGCAGGACCGAGGAAAAGCTGTGCATTGGTTTTCACCTCACTGCAGAGGGTCTGAACTTCTAACCAGTTTCTGAACTGGTTTTCCTAAGGGTTGTGCAGATGGTTTTCCGGCAGACTGCTGGATTATAAAGAGTGGGTAGATTAGACAGAGGGAGACTACTTCCTCCTGAAAATGTGCCTGCAATCCCCAGCTGTAGGCCAGGTGTGATGGCGCACTCCTGTAATCCCAGCACTTGCGAGGCTGAGGCAGGAGGATCACCACAAGTATGAGGCCAGCCTGGGGCACATAGTGAGTTCAAGGCCAGTCTGTACTATATTGTAAGACCCTGTCTCAAAAACAAAAACAAAAACAAAAACCAAAAAAAACCCAAACTGTAAATCATATCAAGACTGTAAACTAAACACTGTTTGAAGAGAGAATTAATACATTGGAAGATAGCATTGAAACTTTACCCAGAACACTGTATTAGAGAGAGAAAAAGAGCTAAGAGCATGAGAGAACAGCTAAGAGCAAGAGAAATCAGAATGAGTGTTCTTATGGATGCCTAGAAGCTGTCCAGGAAAAACCGAGGTTGGAAGTGAAGAGGTGGTTGATGAGAACTGGAGAAAGCTATTCAGGCTGCTCTGATACTGTCTAACGGAGGAGCTGAGGACTATTAATTTAACTAGACAGGATGGAGTTCAGCTTTGAGATGAGAAATACATTTGTGCAATAATCAAGGATAAAGAGTGCATTTATATTTAGACATGCATAGTGAGAATGGAAAATAGCAACTGTAAAAAAGAAAATGCTGCAACTTAGGAAAGACAGACTACTGGCAAGAGAATGCTAATTAAGCTGATGTTAAATGTCTGTTAGTAGATGCCAGGAGACAAAGGAGGATAATATTCATAAAGTACTGGGACAAAAGCATCACTCAAAATTGAGGAGAAAATAAGTCACTTAGAAAAGATGATATCATTTTTCTGCCCACTGATTTTGCTGAAGTAACTAAAGAAGGATGTGTTTCAGTAAAACACAATAAACCTGAAAAAATGGAGAAGGAAATGCACAAAACAGTGTGAATTGGATTTTCGGGGACTTAATCAGTCAGGGTTTACTACAGAAACAGATATAACACAAAATGTACAAATGTATAAGAAATTACAAGATTGGCTCATGATGGTCAGCCAAAGAGTTGTATGAAGAAGCATGCAGAGGGTGTCTGCACATTGAAGACTGAAGGAATCAGTGACGTTCTGGAGCTCACTGCAGTGTCCCATATGAGTCCACATCAGGAGGCTGATGGGTCTGGCTGAAGAATCTACAGTGAAAGCTGAAGAGTCCCAGGAGGAAGCCCAACAGTCTGCACCAGAAGCCAGGAGACAGACGTGCAAGCTGAAGGCAAAGACTGGAGCTCCTCCCAAGAATCAGCAATCGGGGTGGGTCTTAGCACCCACACCATCTCAATGTCCTCCTCACACAGGCTGAGGATGTTTACAAAGTGAGGACCTTGGCCCCTTGGTGAATCACTTAGTTAGACTTTTAAACTTCTCAAGGTGACACAATGAATAGCGTCTTAGGATAAGGGCATGTCCTCTACACCCCAGGATGTAGAACTGCTGAGTTACTTAGTTAAGCTTCTGGACTTCTCAAGTTGACACAATGTGTCAATCATTACAGGTACTAAGAAAATATTTGTTATAAAATCAGAATTGTATTACACAAGTGATTTTCCTTCGGGTTGGTTATTACTTAGCATCATTTAATTATACCTTAGCTAACGAAAAACCCTCCCCATTATTTGCTAAATCAGAATGTCTTTCAAAACATGAAGGGCTTCCATGAATACCTATCTCACTTTATCAATTTCTAGTCCTACAGTTAATTGGGATATCCATTTAAAAGCAGCTTGCTTTTCAGTTCTTAGTGCTATTATCCACCAAGGTTTATATGAGGAAGTTTTAATTAGCACTGAAATAACTCTGAAAATAGTAGACATAGTTAAATCTCATTGACCACTAGTTTACAGCTGATAATTTATATTTTGTAGTTTATAGTTTTTAGGGAAAATAATTAAAGTTGGCTTGAAAGTAGGAAGACCCACACATGTGTGCACACACACAGATGCTGGCATGCACACGCCTACAGGAGGGAAGAGTGCGGTGAGAGCTATTTCAGGAAAGAGCTGCTAGGTGGTATTTTGGGTCAAGAGAAGTCTGCCAAGTGAGAGAAAAGGACAAGACATTGAGAGTTGGATTAGGTCTGATGTGCACATCACAAAACTATTTTTAAGAGAATGGAAAGTAAAAGGCATTGGCTACAGCCAACTTGATGTGTAGATATCACATAGCTTTCTGACAATAAATAGTTGGGGTTGGCCTGAAATAAACATCTATTCGGTTCTTCCTGGGGTCTGACACATCTGTTAGGTGCTGAGGAGGAATTCAAAACAATAAGATGAGGGCCAGGGATATAGCTCAGTGGCACAGCACCTGCTTGGCATGTGCAAGGACATGAGTTCGATTCCCGGTACCAAAGTGGGGAAAAACCCACAGTAAGATGAAACTCTTGGTGTCCAAGGCAGTAAGTGGGGGGACAGGTGGTGAGGTAATTTTGCAAGGCATTCCAATGTTGTGATTAATAAAGGTGCTTGGAGAACCGGAGAGAGGAGAATTAAGTTCCAGTTAGCGAAGTGTGTGAGAGGACTGGTTTAATTGGACTTTGAAGGATGGGTAAGAATATTTATATCAGGCAATGGCAGTGGACAACCTACGCAAGGAAGTAAAGGTCAGAGGCAAGAGAAAAATAAAACTGAAAACACAGTTGAACATTTTCTCAGGTTTTCCTGTTTACTTCCTGTGCAAGATAAGGACTCATCTCTGGAAAGGATTTTACCAGTTCCCCAGAAAAGAGAACACAGGTTCATCTCAACAGAAGCGACGTCATTTATATATATCACTCAGTGCCTAGTTTTTTAAAAAAAACTTTCCTTTCATGAAATATATGACACTTGGTAGATCTAGCTCACTCATTTTACTTTTCTGCTTATTCATGTTTCATTGATGGACCACTGATTTTTTTTTTTTTTTTTTTGTACTGGGAATCAAACTCATGACCTTGTACTTACCAGGCAGGCACTGTGATGCTGAGCTATACCCCCGGCTCTCTTAAATACTTTTTAACATTACAAACAATACTTGAAACAGCCTCCTACGTGTTTCCATGTGGACATGTGCAGGTTTCTCGAAAACAGACCCAGAAAGGGACTGACTGCAGCACAGCATGTGTGTAAGTCCCATTTTCCAGATATGGGCTTTCAGACATCTTTCTCTCGCTGCTTCCTCCCCTGCCCTATGCCATTTCTTTTCTTGACAGTCACTCCATAGCTTTGAATCACATTCGCTAATTTTCAAAGTAGAAGGCTGAGCCGTGGGAGGTGGGAATGAGAGCTAAAAAGAGGAGGCGAGCACAAACAGGAAGCAATTACACTGGGCCCTCTATGGTTCCTCCGCAGGCATCTGGCACTGGGGCGCTGTCCCCCATTGTCTCCAGGAGTGGGTAGTGCGGTGTTGCGGTGGAGAATTTGGGCAGCAGCGGGGGTGCCCCGTGAGGCTGGTGGGCGTCCTTCGATCGGAGCCCTGGCCCTCAGACCATGAGTTCACACCTAGGCCTGCGTCCAACCGACCTCTCCTCTCTGCTCCCTCTCTGACGTTCAGTCTTCTGCTTAAAAAGTGAGATGCCAAAGAAAGAGAAGACAATAAAATGATAATAACAATAATCACCTCTGGATATTGCGAAGCTTTTACAAGGAAAACTGGCTGAAAGTGGTGCCTACATATACTTACAGCTAGATGTTTTCTAAACGCTTTCACTCCGTGCCTTCGTTTCCGCTCTCTCGGTTTTGGTCTCATACAGCCCTTTCAGAGGACAGGCAGCTCGTCTTTAGCACTGTGTTTATCTGGGCCCGCCTCGCAGCTGGGCAGACTGACAGGGACACTCGAGGATTTCCCCACATTGGCTCGGGCAGGGACAGCCCTACCAGTCTGGAGTCCTACTTAGTCATTGTGCTCTTCAGCATCAGAGCCATGCTGGTCCCCATGCCCAGGGTGGACTCCAAGTAGATTTAAAAATCAGCTAGAATCCCCAAGAGTCTCCAATCCCTCCGCTGTTAAGCTATGTCTTTGTATTTTAGATAAGTACTTCCTCTTAAAAACTCAGCTTTACTACTTTATGTCTATTCTCTTAATGTCATCCTATTCAGTTTGGCTTTTCTTGAATTCTGGTTTTGACTCCAATATTCAGCATGTACATTATTCCTCTTTTGTTGTGTGTTACTACAGTGAAACACTCGAGTCTGCTAACTTATGCAGAGAAGAGACTTACTTAGCTCCCGTGTTGGAGGTTCAGCCTCCAGACCAGTCATCCCTTCTGGTTTGGCTTCTGCTGAGGCCCCTACTGGTGGCCCATTGTGGCCAGGGCACACGTGGGAGCAAAAGGGCACCCTGAACTTGTGCAGAGAGGAAGCAGGGGCCAGGCTCACTCGTTCAATGACATCCAAAGGCGCACAAAAGGTCACACACAGCTACCTCATCTCCCAGGTCCTGAGGACCACTGCTTGCCCCACCCTGAATGGGAGATGTTCAATGTGCAATCGTAGAAACTTGCTCTGTATTTCTTGTTTTGCTTTACAGAGTGGAGAGACAGAAGAGAGAGTAACCATAATAAATACATTAAATAAAATACACGGCTTACATGGCCTTAAGCGCTGTGGAATAAAATAGGGGAGAGAAGGGAATATTGGCAGAGGCGAGTGGTGGTGACCCTAAGGCGTGCCTGCCGCAGCGGGCTGTGTGTGTCATGGAAAGCTCTGAAATGCTCGCCCTCACTGGGCTAGGGGGTGGTATTCAACACGGTTGTCAGGGGAAGTCTGCAGTGAGACAGTGAGTTCAAAGCGAGGCTCAGGAACAGCTTGAAGGAAAAGAGGGAGCGGATTATGCCAAAATCTCAGGGAGAAATTTTCAGGTACCAGTAGGTCCTACGTTCCTAGAACAGTGCTGAGTACATGGTAGGCGGTCAGTAAGTGCTAATCAAATAGAAAGAACACATTTCAGGCTAGCACTGGTAGGGAGATGCGAATGTAGCTGCTTCCTAAGTCATACTGATAGTGTGAGGTCACCTTGAATTTCCACAATCCATTGATCATGAGTTTCAGTCTTTGACATTGTGATAATATGTTATTTTTCACAGATATTTTAGTGGGAAACTGAGAAAGGGTGATTCAGGGACGGTTAGGTGCCATTTTATGCTAGACATATATTTTTTCTTTTTCTCTTTTCTTTTTGGTACCAGGAATCAAACTCCTCGAACTCACCCCTGCCAGGCAGGCGCTGTGCCGCTGAGCTACATCCCCGGCTCCTATGCTAGATATGTTAAGTTGTCTTTAAACATGATCAATTGTCAGCCAAGTCACGGGTAAATATATTGATCAGGGTCCTGAAGTGCAGGACTGAGAAGTCCTTTCATCAGCTCTCACCATTCTTTCTGTGAACCACTGTCCAGGTGTATGCCACTATCGTCATTCCACAGGACTGGTGCCCATCCTGTGTCTCTCCGTCTGCCACAGACAGAGTGGGTAAGATTGGTTAACACCGTGCTAGACTGCAGACCAAGAATAGCAGTGCAAGAGTGTGTGGAACACTTATTATGCACTGGGCACTCTGTTAAGTTTATTGTAAGCCACGTTTTATTTTGCAGATTTCACCACTGTTATTTCTTTTCGTAACCACTGAGGTCATAAAGCTTGCAAGTGATGCCTGCATTTGAGCCTGGAAAATCCAGCTCTGAAGTCTGGCCACTGATGCCTCTTAACTGTTGCCCTGAGTAACAGGAAGGAGGAAAACAAATGTGGACGTGATCTCATCCTTCCTTATAAAGGAGGATTTTTAATCCTCTTTTCTAAAGAAGAAAATGTAAAACAATAGAGAACCCTACATGACTTATATACCTGCATTGTAGTTATCTTTATTTTTTGGGAAAAATGCTGTGATGTCTTTCCCTTTCTGAGAATGATACATGATTCCAAAAACCTATTGATGGCCAATAAGTGCAAAGACCCAGGGTAAACACAAGTCTCCCAGTACTTTCTGAAAAGTAGAAATCCAGCTGCTTATTTACAGCTCCGCGTAAGTGCCGGTTGTCCGGACCTGAGAGTAGGTGTGTGGCCACAGCTCCCCTGACCTGCTGCCGATGTGCTGTCTTTGATCTTCTGGCCCCTTTGCTAGGTTCTCATGCGATCTAATCTCGCTGCCCCTGAAGTGAAAGCAATTTTCATGTTTTATATTTAATCCTTTTGAGGCACTCAGCCAGGTGGTGAATTAATTACTTTTGTAGGCTGAGAAAGGATCTCTGCTTAGGTGTTATATTCAGCTAAAGTTAGAAATTCTTCTTTGAAGTCTGCCTGGATACCATTTAGGGTTTTATTTAACCAAACCTATGCATCAAAAGCAGAGCAGTATGGCTTAGTTGCTGACTAAATGTTGTTGGAGAAAAATTACTTTAATTGCTGATAAAACCACGCAGGGTTTTGTAAACGGATTTTTGTTTGTAAACGGATTTCTTCCTGGTCAATGACAAATTTCCTTAGAGGTACTGTGGTTAGAGGGTGTTTGCAATTGGAGGAAAAGGAGAACAGTCTAGTTTGAAGATTATAGAATTTACCTAGCGGGCTTCAGCACACACTGAACAAATATTGCAGCAGTTTGTAGCATTTCCCCGAGGGGGAGAGGTGGAAAGAGGGAAGCTAAGACAGCTCTGGATTTGAAACTAGGGAACACAATTCTAAATCTTGTTTGTAGCACTAACTCAACTTTTCCTTGAGTAAACTCCTGTAATATTGCTCAATCTCAGGAAAAAGAGAATAGTTCTCCTTCCTCAAAGTTATTCTAGGAAGCTAACACTTTGTGTGTCATGGGTAGGCACTTCAAACATGCTTCAGACCCTCCAAATACTCCGCAAATCACTGTAATTGTGATCCGAGGCCCTCATTACAGTTGGGGAGGATATGGGTGTCCCTAACTTCCTTACAAACCCAGAGAGAGAGAGAGGGAGAGAGACTGCATTTTAGAAGTCCTGGACCCCATCATCTGGAACGATGCAGAGAACTCTGCTCTCTGACAAATACCTTCCCCGTGAGTTCCTCTTCAATAGAAAGCGATGTGGTAATAGAAGAGAGGCTTCTCTTAAATCAAGTGCATGCATCTCCCGGCATGATTGAGTGCAAACCTTGGCTATGTAAGCATTTTCAGGAGAAGGTCATTGTGTGTGGAATTAATTTTCATTCTTGACTCAACAATCCCTGTTGGTCATCAGAGCTTGGACAGAATCCCATCTGTTCAGTTAGAGACTCACCTGATTGATGGAGAAGGATTGATAGGAGGTAGGGATAAAGTTCTGCACCTGCAAATAAATTATTTAAGTGTCTTTCAGCTCTGGGAAGAAACTAAGCCTCTGTCTAGACATATAAAGTGGAAAGTGAAAGCTTTTATCTGGATATGGCTAAATAAGGAAAGCCCTGGGATACTGTGTGAGAGAGAATTGCAGTGAATGTTTATTTTCAAAAGCTTTATTGCCGTAAAGACACATTGCCACTAATCTCCCTAAGAATCCTACCCCTTATAGTGAACTTACTTATCCCGTCCTTGCCACTTTCCGCAGCAGTTCTGGAAGTGCTCTCTCAGTGTCTTTAGCTGGGTTGTCATGACTGCCTCCATGTTCTGAGCTGATTCAAAACATTTCCCTTCCATGGTCGTTTTGACTTTGGGGAAGAGCCATAAATTGCGTGGTGCCAGATCTGGCGAATAAGGCGGATGGGGACACAGTGTCAGGTTTCTATGAGTCGACCTTTCTGTTGGACGGCCCTTGACAGCAGCATTCACGGCAGTATGGATCACACCTGGTGAAGACACTCAGGAGAGAGGACATCCAGAACTGCTTCAGAAAGTGGCATGGATGATGGGATGAATGCGTTTAAAATGCACATGTGGGTGGAGGGTATTTTGAGGAAGTTTAATGGGAATGTGTATTCTACTATAATAGATTTTAAGAAATGAAATATTCACTCTATATTTTGATCATACCTCATATTCCGCACATAATAGATGCCCAACAAACTGCATGAATTAAGGAAATAGGTATTTTTTTCTTCCTTGAATTATCTAGATTGTGCTCCCTTCCTAGGTGTAGGTTCAGTACACATAAGCATTAAAACCTATGCCCCTATCCCTCTGTTTTTCACTCCACCCTTAGGTGCTTCTACTAGCAAATAAGTAGCCACATCTTGTTCTGTATAGATTTTGTTCTAAAAAGACTTTACATATAACACACAGATCCAATTTATATTTTCAGCTGTCCACATTCTACTCCAGAAGATGCTAAAACAGACCGCACCCCACTCTCCCTCCCACACTCAAGGGTCGCCTTTCATCATCCACACCTGAGTGCACTTATCCTGCTCTGGTGGAAAGTGATTCCAGTATTTCAAGAACCAGTATTGAAATATCTGAACGCGTAAGTCCAAGGAAGCTGAGTTCCACTTCAAATCTGACCTAAAAGGAATTCATATTTTAAGGTATAGAATTTCAGAAATACTTATAAAATCTCATTTAAAATGTATAAATAAGACGGACAGCTGGAGTTTTACTTACACCTAAAGTCTAGGAGACAATTGGTGTGAGCTCTGTTGTGCTTGGCCTTTCTTTCCAGCGTGTCTGTACCAGCATTAGACAGTGACGGATGACAGCAAACTCCTGAGCAGCTAGCAAAATATCGAGGATGAAGCACCGTTATCTGTCCTGCCTTACAGGGGCTGCCAGCCCAACACAGACTGGACACGGAGACCCTCTACATACGCGGTGAAATGCTGTAAGAGCACAAGTAAACAGTCGCTGAAGGTGAAGCCAGGTGGGATTTGTTTTTTTTTCCTTGAGAGGGGAAGGAAAGAAGAAATGAAAGAGGCGGGTGGAGGAGCTGTCTTTTGCAAGGGCCTCTCGGGACCCACATGGTGGCAGAAGGAAAGGGTGAGGCATCGCATTGCCCGGTGTGCGGTCCCTGCTCTCCAGACACGATTAATCTTGGTCCTTTTATTTGGAGACTGACTACGGACATTTCTCCAGACTCCCCGAGCGGGGCTGCCGCCATGCTGCGGCTCCTATATTTTAGTTTTTGGAAAGCTCTTCCTCTCTGACGCTCTTCCTTCAGCACTAGCTAGGGACTTACTCTGCCTCCTCCCGCCCCAGTTCCCCACAATTTGGCTATTGCTTTCTCTGTTTCTTTAACAATTTTGTGCACATTACAACAGCATTATGTTCTCTTGTCCCAGTGTTCTGGTGAAGTGCCCTCAGGATCATGCCCACTTAGAAAATTTGTTTAATTGCATTGGACTGATTATTTATATTTTCCAATGTCTTGGGATTTTGAGGTAATTATGGTGGTTGAGGAAACTGCACCCACTTTCACAGCCCTACTTCTCAGAAGTGGTGGGCAGCCAGATATAGACAACTTCCTTCCGTCCTGCATAGCAGCACCACCACCCACATAGGCGAGGAGAGGCACTGTTATTCTCAGTTTCCTTAAATTGAAGTGGGCTTTTGGTATTGGCTTTGGCCGACAAAATGTAGCAAGTGACATTGTGTGGTGTCAAGAGGCAGCACCTTGACTGACGGCAATGGCCCCGCTGCTGTGTAAGGCACCAGCCCTGTGGAAATACCCAGCTCTGCTTCCTGGGAGATGGATGGAATAGAGAACTGTCCTGGCTGACATCCCTGTGCACCCTGCCTGTCAATACCTGGCACTGTAATATAGGCAGTGGCTGTGTCAAGCCACTGAGATTTTGGTTGATTTTTATGAAGCAGCAGATCACTGTATGCTAGGATTGAAATGCCCCCAAGAACCACACGCCAGTCTTACTTATGGGACCATGGTTGAGAAAAACTGGCGTGAAAGCATTTGATACCATCAAAACCCAGGGACTGAATAGAAACACAGGCCTTTGATGACAAATGTGGTGTGCATTAGCTGCAATGCAGAGCACTGACGAGAAGAAACCACCGTGTTTATGATTTCAGGCAGTACAGTGACAATTCACAGCTCTTATCGTACCCTCCCAATAAGCGGCGTTTAGGAGAGTTCAGTGGTGCGTGGAAGCACGAGGGAGGGAGCAGCTTGTGCCATCTGAGAAATGGTACAAAAATAGCATTCCCTGAAACAGCCCCAAATAGTAACTAAAATGCACAAGTGGTCGTGTAGTTCCCAAATAAGTAAATATTTAAATGTCTCAATGTTGACAAGTGCTAGTCTTCCTTTGTGGGAGGGCGGGGTTTATGACGCGGATTCGCACACAATGCAAGTGAGTCTGCTGCCCCTGCAGGAAGGAGGTGAGGGCGTTAGGCTCAGAGTAGATGCCAGACATTGGCCAACTGGATGAAGCCCATTGCCCTGCTGCGTTCTTCAATCTGCTGAGCTCTACCACACATTTTGTCCTAGATACTAAAAACATACAGCAAATAACTGAAAGTGTTTTTGTAGAACACGGAGGATGCTCAGCCCACCATATATTAAAAGCCCTTACACAGCCAACTGGCCCCTGTGGGTCAGTGGCTCCATTACACAGCTGTGCAGGACAGCATCTGCAGAAATTCACTGAGCACAAAATTCTTTCCCACCTACTGGACAACTGGAACATGGCGCGTGCAGGGCGGTGGGGCAAGATTACCCATCAGGGACATCCCTGGGCAGCTGGCAGGGCCCAGCTTTGGGATGAACCTAGTTAGCACCCTGTTCTCAGTACTGAAAAAGCAATTTTCTTCCTGAAATTGGAAATGAATGTGATGTTCCTGAAGGGAAACATTTAATAATAACCAAGTCAAGGCATAAGGGCCTTGCTTTCCTTCTGTGACCTTGGTCCTAATGCATTCATTGCCCCAGACTCTGCTCTTCACTGAGCTGGGGTTCAGAGACTGAATCACTAAGTCTGGAGCTGTGGTGCCCTCCCACCCCCGCTTCTTGTGAACTACTGCTAAAAAGTCTCACAGACATTTTTGTTTCATTTCTTTTTTTTAAACTGAGATTGTGGTCTACTAACATCACTCCATCCTAAAAGAGATAATTCACTTTTTAATGAGTTAAGGTTAAATCCTGGTCAATATATTTTACTATATATATTACAGTTAATTAATTATTTAAAACTGAGCTACAGGATATATGTTGATAGTTGATAAAAACATTGTTCTGTAAAATATATCACTATCAAAGGAAACAATTATAATTTTAAAGAAATATATTAGATATTCAGACAATTCAATCTCATTATTATAAAATCATTAAATAAATACACTACTTTATAGATCTCAAAGAGGACTGGATAAAAAAGATGTGGTATTTTTATGCAATGGACTATTATTCAGCTATGAAGAAAGATAAACTTGAGACTTTTATAGGTAAATGGATGCAGCTAGAGACCATACTCATAAGTGAAGTAAATCAGACTCACATTTGTCAATATCATATTGTCTCCCTAGTGTAAGAAACTGAAAGAGTAAATAAGATCCAAAAAGTATAATAGATATTGTGAAAGGGAAAGAAACTGCTCAAAAGGAAAGAACAACTAGGATGGGGAAAAAGAGAAAAGAAGGAAGGAAAAAAATGTATATACATATACTCAAGATAGCTAAGATAATTGTAATAATAATTTCTATTTGTTCATGAAAAGGAACATTTAGTGTTTATATTGTTTGATCAATCTTGAATGCCTATATTTGGTAATCTGAGCAACTACTTTGAAGATAACAATAACCACTGTTAATTTTCTATCATCTTGTTTTGAAATTCTGTATTTAATTTTTAAAAATTATCTTTAAAAAAGAGAAAGAATAAAGAAAAACCTAAGATTAGATTAGTGGAAGAATTGTTTTTAACTGTTTAATAAAGACCTCAAGAAAAGAACTAAAAAAAATTTCAAGGCTCTGAAAAAAACCATCTCAAATGATCTTACAATGTTTTGTAAAATTTTAACAAGAAAAAGGGGATATGTTTAAATAAAGGCTAGCTCAGTACTTTTTTCTCTGTTTGTTGTATTTTGAGCTTTGGTTGAACAGAACTCCACACAGCACAATGGTGGAATCTTGAACTCACCTATTCTAACTTCCTTCCCAAGAGGGAGTCTCTCCTCTGACATTTTTGATAAGTAGTCTTGCAGCTTGAAGTTATTTTCACAGGCAGAGAACCAAAAGAAGGAATTAATTCCTCACAAGACAGGACACTTCACTGTTTGACAATTTAAATTTGCACTGAATTTTCTTACCAAGAATCCTGGTTCTGGCCGACAGAGCAGGCTCCTTTTTTATAATGTAGCCCTTCAAATATTTGTCAGAAATGATTATGGCACTGGCAGATCTGCCTTTTAGAAAAATCATTTTTGCCCCTGTGTGGAATTTACTGAGAAGACAGAAGTGAAGGGAATTAGAAAAGGAGCGAGACAGACAAGATGAAAGAAAGGTTAAAAAGTGACAGCTCCTTGCTTTCCATCTCTGGGGGTCCCGTTTATTCCATTTCTGAGCTGCATTTGTGGTGGTGAGAAGAATTAACCATTTGGGAACCAGTTTTAATTACATTCTTACTACACACAAATACACAAAAATCCTTGAGATGAATTAAAGATTTAAGAATAAAAATAGAACCATTAAAATTAGTATTAGAAAAGCTAAATCAAAAATTTTTTAAAGTACTAGAAAATTACAGTATATATATATTTTTAAGTGCTTAGAGTAAGACAGCCAGTTTGTAGTATGACATTGAAATAAAACCATGGGAAGAGATGGTTAAATTCAGTCATTTAGCAAGTGTGTACCTACAAACCCAAGGATATAAGCAGTAAGATATTTCTTTTAACTTAATCAACATGTAGACTTATTCGAGTTGGTGCTTCCTTCTCTTTTTGCACTAAAATTAGAGAGGTTTAGTGGTAGCTGGAGAACCAAGTGGGTGGATGGAGTGGGGAAAGAGAAGGGATCCAAATATCAGTGCTTTTGATTTCCAGGGAATTTCTCACATTGCTGTTCTTGGTTTCCAGGCCCACGGATGGTCCCAGAAGTCAGGTAGTTCTTTCTGTGGTCCCAGGTCCTGCCACCTCCGCAGGGTCTAGCTAGCAGCAGCTCTGAAACTGTCTCTTGCTGAGCTCTTGCTGATGGTGGGGACCCCCAAGCTTGCTCCTGAGTCTCCACTCTTTCTCTTCTGTCCCACCCATCCTCTTCTGTTTCCTGCTAAATGTACTTTGATGGTACATTAACACTCTAAGTATTAAAAAAAATCATAAAACAGTTAACATTTCCTTAAAGGCATGAAGTCTTGTTCTTTAAAGCCTCTTGGGAAAAATATATTTGTTATGCTTTGGATCTAAAATGACTCCTCAAAATCTCATGTGTTGGAGGGTGAGTGGATCTGCCAGGCCTTGTACTCATTGGATTTATCAATCGGTGAGTTCAGTAGATAAATGCAATGTGAGGAGGCGGGGCCTGTTGGAGGTGGTCCCTGAAGGTGTGGTCTGGAAGGGCGAATTCTTGTTCCCAGCTCCCCAAGCCCCTGCTTCTGGGCTGCCATAGGGTGAGTACTTTTTTTTCCACCACATCCCTCAGACTTCCCATTTCTGGCTTGCAGCGAACCACTCATGTACTGCAATCTCTAAAAACCAAGACCCAAAATAAACTTTTTCAAGTTGTCAGGTATTTTGTCACAGCAGTGGGAAAGTGACCAATACAGAAATCGTACCAGGAGTTTGGGTTATTACTGTGATTGTACATGACCGTGTGGTTCAGAAGTTAGACCTGGTTTGTAGGAGGAGTTTGGAAAGGTTTGGATGTGAGGGACAGAGAAGCCCCAGAATGTTGAGTGGTTCTTGATGCGCAATATTAATTGGAGCTCAGAAAACCAAAATTCTCATAGAAAAACAGATGGTAAAGACCAGACTCAAGAGGTTTCAGGTGGGAACAAGTATCCCATAGGCACTTGGACTCCTGGCCATGTGTGTTATGGTCAAGCAGAAAATTTGTCTACATTTTGCCCATGTCTTGAGTCTTTGTATGAGGTGGAGAGGAAGTGTGGTGTGGTAATTAATCTAGTGGAGGAAATTTCAAGGCTTCCCAGCATTCATGCTGAAGCATGGGTCCTGCTGGCTGCTCTTAGAGAGCTCTACAGTAAGAATCAGGAGAAAAGAACAGAGCTGAATGATTTGAAAAATTTGCAGTTTAATTCCAGAAAGAAAATATTTGTAAAGGGGTGATAAAGGAGAGTGTGACTGCTAATAATATTAGCATCATTATAAAGAAACCAAATACTTTGCACCAGGACAATAGGAATGACGCCTTGAGGGCATCTCAGGAGTTGGCCAAATGTCTCCCTCTATAGGCTCAAGGACGCAAAACTAAAGTTTTCACTTGCGAAGAGAGACCCCTTTGTGCTCAAGAAGCAATGTCTACACAACCGGTTTCCCAGAATTCATTTCACTGTGCTGAGCTACTGCAGAATTCAGAGGCTGCAGTAGCCATGGTCCAAGGAGGCCTACCTACTTCTGAAGCTGACCTTGGCAGCATCCATGTAATGCTGCATGGAGAAAGCAAGAGTTATGGGATTGGCGGGGGTTCCACTCAGATTTGAGAAGAACGCCTGTGAGGCCAGGAAAACAAATGTGACAGTATCATAATTCCTGCCCGGAGCCCATGAGAAGACAGCATATGAAACTGTGAGAGTAAAGCTGAAAATGCGTGGAGACCTCAGGAAACTGGTGATCCCAGGAATATGGAAGGGCTGCTGAGGAAAACTGCAGGCAGTGAGTAGAAGCAGCCACAGACAGAGGTCATGTGGGCTGCAACTAGTAAGGCCGCAGAGGTGGGGCTACTGAAGCCCTTTGACACTCACATCTCATCACAATTGCTTTGGGTGCTGGACACGGAGAGACAAGATTGAATGTTTGCTTTGCTGGGTTTCATTCTTGCATGGTCTAATTTCTGTCTCTTCCCTTATTGCTCCTTCCTGGAATGGGAATATTTATCCTGTGATATGGTATGCTGCAAGTGTTTAACGTTCTTTTTGATTTTTACATGATCTCACAGGTAAGAGTTTGCCTTGAGTCTCAGAGAGAGACTTCGGACTTGGACTTTTCAGCATTTTAGAAACTGTTAAGGCTTTGGCAATTCTTAGAGATGGGCTAAATGCATTTTGCATAATGAGGTGGGCATGAGCCTTTTGGGAAGCAGGGAGGAATGTTATGGTTTAGATCTAAAATGTTCCATATCACAAATCTCCTTGGGGCCTGGTTGGAAGGGGTAGGTCACTAAGAGCATGACCTAGAGGGTGGTATCTCCATCCCTGGCTCCCCTTTTTCTCTCTGCTTCCTGGTTGCTGTATTGTGAACAGATTTCCTCCCCCATGCCATCGTGCCATGCCACTTCTGCCTTGGATCCTCCTGACCATAAACTGAACCCACTTAAACTGTGAGCAGAAATCAGCTTCTCTTCCTTTACATTGCAGGTGTTGGGTATTTTGTTCCAGTGATAGGAAAGACTAAAATTTAAAGAAATGAAGAAAAGCTCAAAGGTGAGTTTTCCATGTTTGAACAGACTTAGCATTCACATCATGCTACATCTGTAATTTCAAATTTCTGTATAGAAAAGAAACATGCCAAAAAGTCTTGGGAAATTAAAAATACAACTGTGGAGGAAATTATTACAATCTTTATGACAAACAGAGACAGTGTCTACCCATTGCAAAGCAAAAGACAACACCCTAGTGAAATATTGGCAAAGAATATGACTGAGCAATTTAGAGGAAGAAACCTACATAAAATTGAATGTGAAAAGCTTCTTCATTAGAAATGTTAAAAATATAAGCTAAAATAACAAGTAATAATAACTAATAAAATAATAATAAAAAATAACGAGTGTTTTATCAGTCATTTTGGTTTTCTTTTAAAGTGTGAGACTCCATATTGAAGGCTGGAAATAGTGTGAGACAAGTTTTTTGCCTCAGGCACAAAATTTAATGAGGTACTCCAAAACTCAGTAATAAGGATTAGTGGTGCTTTGGTACAGATTTGTGCAAAAAACTATAATGAAGAAAATATTACAATTTTAAGCAAAGAAAGTATCCAGTCCTGCACTTAAATGACCTTAAGCTGGCCCTGCAAACATGAGCAAATGTCAGGAGAAGTGAGCACACATAGTGCCCTGGATGGTAGCTTGGCAATCTACATGCAAAACTGAAATGTGCATCGCTCTGGGCGTGAGAGTCCTACCTTTGACATTTGTCATAATAGAATGATAAATGAGTGAAGGTGTCACATATTTCAACACTTTAAAGGTGTAAAATAATGAAAATATGGCAATTTTGTTGAAATAAATTAAGTCCTAGTCACTCATCAGAATGATACTGAGAAATTAAAAATGATGTCTACATGTGTGCTTTTACACAGAAACCTTAGTCATCCTATCTAAGGACCTGAAAAAAATGCCTTTCCTCGCCTTTCCTTTCCTTTCCTTTCCTTTCCTTTCCTTTCCTTTCCTTTCCTTTCCTTTCCTTTCCTTTCCTCTCCTCTCCTCTCCTCTCCTCTCCTCT
>NW_004955403.1:4615336-4629635 GCF_000276665.1 Chinchilla lanigera
TTTTCTCTCTTTTCTTTTTTTTATTCTTTCTGTGTTACAGTGATTAAACACTCAGCCTCACATATTCTAGGCAAGCATTCTACCACTGACTACCAATTTAGCTGCCTTCATTCTTTGTAAACAAAATAGTAACAAAAAAGTTTGTGTTTTACATACACACAACTCTACTTGTCTGTCAGCTGCTTTCTTAACTATCTATATTTCTGAAGGAAAAATTTTAAAAAATACATCCCAGTCAGAGGTGGTGGCACACGCTTGTAATTCCAGCATTGAGGGGTTGCTGAGGCAGGAAGATCTTTGTGATTTCAAGGCCTCTCTGGGGTACACAGTAAGTTCAAGGCCAGCCTGAACTACTTAGCATACCCTGTCTCAAAAAAACAGACAAACCTCCCAAAATATTATTTCTGAAACGATAGAATTCTGGGTCATATTTTTTCTTTGTTTACTGTCTGTACTGGTGACATCTTTTCTACTGCAAAAGTTATTTCTACCAAGTTGGGAGAGGAGGAAGAACTCCCCATTAAAAGGAAAATTACAGTACAGAAATCCTGAGTTGTGGAAAAACCTCAGAAAGCTGTTTCACATTGCGCCCGTGGGAGATGGCATCCACAGTGACCTGGGAGGGATTATGCTGCTCTCCAGGATGTCTCCTGAGGTCTCCTTCTTCACTTTGTTTTGAACAAATACACATGCAGATTCTGAATTTTACCCTGCTGGCCCTTAAATGCTGCAATTATAGGATTCCAATTCCACCCCAAGCAGGGATCTCTTGTGATTAAAGCATCTCAAGTTCAGAGTTAAGCATTCTGCCTGCTAATCCTCCCATCACAATTGCGATCAGGACAGAACAAGCCCAGACCAGGTACCAGCACCTTGGGGGCATCCGCTGTCCCAGCAGCCCTTCAAGGCAGCATCAAGAGAGCGCTGAGCAGCGTGAAGGTCTCCAAGGATGTCCAGGCAGGGGGACGAAGACCAAGGCCTTCAGCAGAGGGAGGGAGATCACTGGCCACTGTCAGGGGCCATGTAGACGTCAAACCCGGGCATCCGCCCACAAAGGACGCTAAGAGAACCGACACGAGGGGGCAAGAACTACCTCCGAATCTTGACAAGGGTAGCTTACGTGAAAAGCATTGTGAAGAGAAGGTCGGACAGGTAGAAAAAGCTACGAGCTTTTAAAAAGCCATCAGGGAGGAAGAAACTGACATTTTACACCGAAAGGAACGGTCACAAGGAAACAGTCTCGGGGACTGACCGGGACCCAAGACAGAAAGCGATGTGCGCACAGATGAGCTGGGTCTCTTTCTTTCTTTCTTTTTTTTTTTTTTTGGTTTTTCTCCGGTACCGGAAATCGAACTCACGACCTTGCGCTTGCCAGGCAGGCGCTTTGCCGCTGAGCTAAATCCCCAGCCCCAAGCTGGGTCTCTTTCTGATACTCCGCTTGCGATGCTCAGGCCCTGCGACCCTGCCTGGCAGAAGCTCCCATCAGGCGAGGCTGGCGATTCTGCTCCCCACCATGGGTGGAGAAGTGGGGAGCCCTGGTCTCGCCCCACGTGGCCCCGAGGCCCTTCTCCCCAGACCCCATCAGGGAAAGAGCGCAATAGGTGAGAGCAAGACAGGGAAAGAGGGCGGAGGGGCGGGTTGTGCGGACGACTTTTTAGCTCTGGCAAGAGTGGGAGTGAGCTCATTTGTTGGGAATGAGGGAGCGTGCAGAATGAAGGCAGGAAAACAGCGGGGAAGTTTTGGATGAACTGTTGGAAGATGCTTATTAGGAGATCAAGAAGAGATGAACTGCGTTTTGGTGAGGGGCATTAATAACATAATTAAACCGTGGAATGAAGTTTGGGCTTTAGGAAAAGGAAGTAAAGATGATTCTCCCCAATTAAAATTAATGAGATGAATTTTACCTGCGGTGGCCACAATATGCTTGCTAATGACTACCTTAAAAGGCCCCGCTGGGAGTGCAGTTCACCTCGCTGCGGATTTCAAGCCATCCATCCCAAATTTTACTGAGTTGTCTGAACTTCTCTACTTACCTGGTGTGTTGGTTTTGGGGTTTTTGCAAGGGGAAACAATATAATACAGGACACATATTTCATAAGATTATAATAGTCACCCAAAGAATCATATACGAAGAGTGCAGGAAATCTGTCCACACACTAATACCACAGAATCCAGCTGAGGGCCTGGATCCCAAAGCAACGCCCTGCATGAGTTCAGCTAAAGACCTAGAGCCTATCACAGCGCCTTGCATGAGTCCAGCCGGATTCCTTGGTCTTAGTGTGTGGACAGATCTCCGGCACTCTTTGTCTGTGAAATAGCCCGTGACAATGTCTCATACAGGCCTGTTTCACAGATCCACACTGGGAAGGCCCAGAGGTCAGTGCTGGAAGCTATAAAGTCTGTGCCAGCGGGATGAAGGATCTGTGCTATCATGCTGAGGGATCTGCACTGGAGCCAGGAAGTGACACTTAAAGTGAGGACCAGAGCTCCCCTAAAGTGAACTGAAGCCATTCTCAGTGACAACAAGGTCCCAAGCTCCTCCTCCGATGAGAACAGCTGAATTCATCAGGAAAACCAGCACGACAAGCTCCTCCAGGAGAACCAACAGATCCTTAGAGCTTCTCAACAGCTTCCAATAGGCTTTCAACAGCTTCTACCAGCTCCCAACATTCTCTCACGGCTCCCAACAGCCTCTCCCCTTCTTCGTCAGTTCTGCCTCTTATGCTGCTGGCAACAGACCTCAGGTGGGCTCCCACACCCAGCACCACACTGGTTCAGTTCAGCTGAGTGTTGTTACAAGTTGACCACCAGTTGTCAATCCACCACACCCGGTGCCCTACAAGCAGATAGAAAAAAGAGAAAAAGAAAAAATACAGCCTCTGGCTATAATCAGGCTACTCAGAAACAGAAAAATAAGAGCTTCCAGATCTTTCAATACCCGGGCAAAGGGCAGTTTTCAATTTATTTAAGGTAACTTTTCCCCAAGTGATTGTCCTGCTTGGCCCGCAGCCAGGACCCGCCAGATGTTAATCCTGGGGAGCGCAGGGCCGGGTGTCCCTCAGACTTGGGTTCCCCTGAGGTTGGCCTGGCTTTGCTCTGCGCTCATGGTTGGCAATCTGTCCCGGGCCCTGAGAGGAGGACTCGCTGTCAGATGTCGCCTTGGACTCTGGTTCTAAGTGTGACTTGAACCTTGTTAGAAAACCATGTCCTCTATGTGTTATTCTGTGCGTATAAACGGAACCGTGAAAGGGGCACACACACTGCAGAAATTCACCAGCAGGAGCCGCACCGCCGTCTGCCCTGTGCACCGCTTCCCCGGGCAGGCAGCTGCATCCGACGGGTGAAGAGGCGGGAGCTGGAAATCCCCAGGCTGGGCCAGGGCTGAGCAGACAGTGGAGGCCTGTCTCCGCCTGTCCGAGCTGTGTCCGCGGCCCCAGTAGTCCTTCCACATTCTGATCACTCCTTTGTTCTTAGTGACTCTGAGGACTATGCACTTCCCTGGACGCTCTGTCTTCTGACGGTTTCTGCTGAGTTCATTTCCCAAAACCCGCCCGCCACACGCCTTCCTCACCGGCTCCCCCGAAGTCGTTCTCTCTTCACTCGGTCATGCCCGGCATCGTTTCCGCGCCCTCTCCTCTCTGCTCCGGGGCATTTATGCATCACCCGCCTTCACGGATTACCTCTCAGAGATGCGCTTCAGAGCTCACTTGCGTTATAACCTCGCTGGCGTCTCATTCTGTTCGTAAAGGTTTTTATCCGTATGGCTGTTTCTCACTCAAAGGAGACTAATTAGATACATACACGTTAATGGTAAGTGTGAGGTTTCCATTCCAATTCTGGAGTTAAATAAGTTCCATCAGGAATACCACCTCGGTCTTTTCCATATTGATCCGTATCTTTTCTCCTAATTGCACTCATAGTGTGTGATGAACCCAAAAGGTCTTCGTAAGGCAGCCACTCTGAACTACATAATACATTTTGACGGCTAGCTCTCTGCCCATATGTTGCAGTGAAATACATTAAACTATGTAGCTGCAGTTTTCCCTACCTTTGCAATTTACAGAGAGAAAGGTAAGAAAGGTAAAAGTCATAAATTTAAGGAGAATAAAGACTTAGAAAAAAGCATCCAGGTTTAAAAAGTCTTCTCTCTATTAAAAAAACATTCAATGTCATTCAAAAATGGAGCTGGGTGCCATTTTAAGTTTGCATGTATAATATGGAAATTTATTTTCTTTTTTCACACAGTTGTAAGGACCGAGTCCAATGCCTCACACATGCTAGGCAAACTCCCTACCACTGGTGTGCATTCCCAACCCTTTAAAAATTGTTTTTAAGTTTTTGATACAGGGTTTCATTAAGTAGCCCAGGCTGGTCTCAGTCATCATCCTCCTGCCTCAGCCTCCTGAAGTGTGTTTACAGCACAGGTGTGTGCCACCATGCCCACCAACATTTACCCTTTTTGTTTGAGAGTGTTTCACTATGCAGTCCAGGCTGGCCTTGAACTCATTTGTAGCCCAGGCTGGCCTCGAACTCACAGTGATCCTCCTGCCTCAGCCTCCTGAGTACTGGGATTGCAGGTGTGCGCCACCACACCTGGCCAAAATTTACTTTTCAAATGTAGAAATGGCAGGATAGTTTGTGGTTAGACAGTACTAATTTTAGTTGCTAGGAAGTTCTGGAATAATTCATAAAATCTATCACCTGCAGTTTTCTGCAGACCTAGTAAAAGTTTCAAGACACTTTCAGACTTTTCCTTTCTGCATGGTATCACCTTACCACTGTCACCCTTCACTGGGTGAAGGTACTGGTCACCCTTCACTGCAGTGGTTGAAATGTTAGAGTCAACCCTAGAAAACTTTGTCTTAGTCTTTATAATTCAGTTTCCTGTCAACCATCACGAGGGCTATGTCCTCAGTGTGTCAAAAACCAGTAATACCTTGCTCATGAACGCTTCTATTTGTGAACAGTTCAGTTCATGAATGGAAGTGATTTTGCCTCCATTTGTGAACTCTGCATCAGTGATGACCAAGGCCATCCTCCCCAGAACCTGGAACCAGGGGAGTTCGTGAACCGAGGCAGCACCGTACTATTGTTTCGTGGTAAATAGCATTTAAGTTAAACTGAAACGCACGATAGCCTCTCTCCTTGACATACAAAAATGTAAAAAATGTAATTGACACATTTTCCAAATAAAGCTAAATAAATAAGGTTCACAACATGAAATTCTTAGTGTATGACATGTTCCTCTCAAAATGTTGTTAAAGTAACTTATCTCACAGGGAGAAAAGAATCCTTGTCTGCTAAATGCCAAGTTAGGATATTTCTGTTACGTTGTATGGTAAATAGAATCAGTCAAAAGCTGGAAATCATAAGGTAATTTAAAAGTAAGTCTGTCTTCAACCAGAAAAAACAAAAGAATGCTTGCATTTTCCGATTTTTATATAGAATTGTATGCAATATATAAATTTTCTAAATTTGCTCATATTGTGAACACATTCTTTATTTAACAAAGAAGAGCCCACATTATTCTAAAATGTTATAGATACTTTTGTCTGTTGCATTTCATCCTTTAGCCTAAATTAATTTGGAATGATTAGGGAACATAATCTGAGATCATGGTTAAGAAAAGACCACTATGAACCAAATCTAACAGAAATGTTCTAATTATTCCCTGAATACAATCACCATGTGGGTTTTAAAAAGCCATGTGGAATTGCAATCCTACATACTGTAGCAGAAAGCTCTGAGGGATTAGAATTTGTCCTTTGCAAATCTGGTCTTTGATCTTGGAGACTTTGAATGGTGTGTCAGAAGTGAGGTCTGTCCGGCATGCTGCTTGTATTCCAATAGGTGAGCATTATGCTTGCGGACGGTCAGAAGCTCATCAATAAGATCATTGTGCTGTAAGAATGGGGAAGCACAATTATTCTCTGCAGCTGCTGTAAAGACTCACCTAAAATATTATTAGCAGAATCCGGCCCTTTGTTTTCTTTCCTGCGTCTCTGCCATCCCCGACCATATACAGGAGGGAGATTTCAAAATGGAAATCCTCCTATTTCCGTTTGCACAGGCATTCACTCCCACGGATGTTCTCTATTTACCCCCAGGAACAAGGCTGTCTGAACCCCACCTCCGCCTCTAGAATGATGATAATAGCATATGGCGCATCTGTCTCTCCCCATAGGAATTCTGCTAACTGGCTCCAGACGTCCAGCCGCTGCAACCTTTGAGGATGTCTGGCCTAGAACTGTTTTTAGCCTCCTGAAAAGTTCTCCCACTCTCCACCTCCGGGACACAGCGAGCCGCTTGGTGTCAACACTGCGCTAATTATGTGAGGATACTGACTGGCTAATCATTAAAGGAGTCTTGTTAATGATAGTCTTCAAGAGCCTTGCACATCAATTAAAAGGTGATGCAATTATTTCCCTGACAGCTTCTGTATCAAAAAATGATTGCTCTTTGGGAAGCGGTGATGTTCAGGCATGGCCAAGCTATTTCCAACTGTGCCTTTATTTCAGTGTTTAGTACTTAGTGGAGGAAAAAAGTTAATTGAAATATGAAAAATGTGGAGTAAGGAATTACAGTAATTTACCAAGTAATGTTGACTCCAGTCACTTTTACAACTAGAATTTGCTGAAACACCTGGCAATTACTTATATGTTGCAAAAAATTGTTGGGTTGGCTGATCAATAAAACATTACCTCTCTGGAAGCATTTTTAAAACACCAAGTGAAAAAAGAAAAAGGCTATAAACGCACTGAATTTTATCTCCACTGAATATGTAAATCCCACCGAGCAGTTAGCTTTAAACATTTATTGACTCTAGTATTTTCAGGAGAATCAACAGAAAATCAGTGTTTTTCTACATATGTGCCCCTGCCGAGGGAAGACCCATTTCACTTGTCTGAAGTGTTTGCATGTCCCAAAGCGATGGTTCCGACTGTACCTAGTTCATTAACATGTTTACCAACTGAGGTGTAACTAAATGAGCGATGAATTTAAACCGTGCCCTCCAACAGGTATGTGGAAGAGCACCTAAACAGCAATTTAAATGCATTTGTTTCTGTAAAATAAACTTGTAATTGATTTGGCTTGTATTCAAGCCCTGGCTTACCTGATTCAGCACCACTTCATTACCATGACTTTATTTAGCGTCTCTTTCTTGACCAGCGTGGCTCCCCTATGCCATTTTGTAAAAGGAAAAAGACCCCCCCAAATCTTATTTTAGATTACAGTGATAACAGTTAGTACTTTATAGACATGAAGAACTGTTACTTTTAGTTGACAAAGGGAAAAGTTATCTCTGTATCTAAATAGGATAGCTATGTTCCATTAGCACAAAAAGTGTTGAAGTAAATCTGTAGAAATATTGAATACGGTTTTGAAAAGACTCAGGAAAGAAAGGCTGTTGCTTAAGGAGACTTTTATTAATAACGTTTCAGCGACTTTTTGTTATTTTTGACGTTCCCTCTGTTAGGGAGCACAATGAGCTGTATCTTACAAAGCATGAAGGCGGTGGGAACTTGCGTGTTTTTACGGAGGATGAGAGAGTGACCAACAACTTTGATCACTGAATCGTTCTCATTAAAATCCTTCTATTGCTGTTTCTCTCCTTAACTGTCCAAATCCTTATCTATGGTTCCAAATTAGAAGACTGGACTACCTGTTCTATTATTCTTTTTCTCTTTTACACCTACTCTTTAACACATTATGAACGATCTCAAATACTGCTGAAGTACTTCTAAGAGCCAGCTCTCTCCATGTGAGTTCTACCAGGAATTTCCCACCCCTCTCTTACAGTCCCCGACCTTCTCAGACCACGGGAGATAGCTGCGCCCCTCCCCAGCAAGAATTATTTATAGTCCTCATGCTAGACATCCTCAGTCTCTTTATAGAAAGGTATTCCTCTTGGTTCATCGTTATTATTTCTTAGAAATGCTCTATCACAGGAAGAACAAATTCGAAAGTAACAGAAAAATTTTGGGAACCTTGGTGTGGAGGAATGCTGTGTAGAGGGCAGCTCTTGGAACTCTGGAGGGAGGACAGTGGAGGATGAAGAAGACAGGAGTCAATGTACAAAAGCTGAGGTCAGGTGGAGTCCTCTCTCCTGATGAGAGAAGGAACTACCCAGCACCTGCAGCACGTTTATTTATACAATCAGCATAGGAATAAATTCATGGGGAGTGTAAGGGGAAGGTCGGTTCTGGGACAGGAAGAATATCTAATCTGTAGCAGAACAGCATGCCTTGGTGGCTTCATGGGGAACAGGAGGAAACTGTCTATATTATCTCAAGCGAAGGTCAAGTTACTTTGTGCATCAGTCCCTAAGCTGTGCATGCCAAACTCGTGAGAGGCAGTAGCCTTGTCCTAGATACCCAAGGTACAGACAGCTTTGCCCCCAACAGAGGAAAGTATGGGGCTGGTTCCCCATACATGATGTGAGCTCCATGGTCTGTGTGCAAAGAAGGGTAGCAATGCAATGGAGCCTGGGGAGCAGCAGGGTAAAGAGCAGAAAGGGAAGAGATGGCACAAGAAATGCAAGCAGTAAAGAGCAGAGTGTTCCAGGCCCTTCCTGTAGGACAAGGAGGTGAGCAGTGCAGAGCCCAGGGAGGAAGACACTTTCACCACCAGGTTCTAAACACACGCCTTGCAAAGGTGCACAGATGGTGAAGGAGTCTCAGGTGAGATTGCATACCCCTTTCCTCATTTCAGTGATGGCTATTTGAGCGTCTGAGTTCTTCAAGGACAGGAAACGCATCTGTCGTGGCACAGTACCTGGCTATGTAGTGTGAGTGTTAAACAAAAACTATTGCCAGGGGAGAAAATGGAAGACAACAGAGAGGACTAGTGAGTCTCTTCTTTTCACTTGTTCCTTATCGCTCTTAAGAAACTAGGTTTAAAATATTAATTACACTAATTTATTTTGTACACATTCCTGAAACTCATTCAACATACAGAGAAAAAGTCTATTTCTTTTTTTCTCCATAGCTAGGTCTTGTTGGTATTGAAGGACAGATATTTTAAGTGGATTCTCTATCTTGTAGAAAATTAGTATTCTGAGAGAGTTTGACAGGGTGAAAAAGTAAATATACTGAAGCTTCTTGGGGATAAATGAAGGATAATTTGCTTTGTGAAGGCAAAAAGTCTTCAGAAAAGAATGCAAAAGGATACTAGATATACATACTTGTAGACAGGCATTATTTTTCTGTGTGTTTTGCTGGAGTCATAAAGCCATACCAATCTTGAGACAATAAATATCTTCTAGTGTAATTCCTAGTAAGCAAACCAGGGTGAAGCTAAGTTGGTTGACCTATCCAGCACAGGATAGCTAAAGTGTTGCAAGGGGGGAATTGATACTAAGTTTTTTGACTCCAAAACTAGTAATCACAAAAGAGTGATTTGATGGTAAAAATATTTTAATAATAAATTAAGGAATGTATCCATCTATATCTCACCAAGTATAAGAAACATAAAAAGTGGAGAGAAATAGTCAAGGATCCATAATAAATTAGGTAAAATCTTAAAGTTTGGGAAATGGGCTTTAAGAAGCATAGTTATTAAGTCTTCGGGGAAACTTAAGTAGAAACTTCAGGTACATATGGTGTTATATGTGGAATGGTAACTAGGTGTATGGCTTTCACCAAGGTCAGAAGCTGAGGATACAAAAGATGTTACCTACTAAATAAACATGTGTTTTCCTATGGGCAATTTAATTCATTAGGGCAACTTAAATATCTATGGGAAATATTGAACAGGAAAACAGAATTTGATGATCTTGGTCAATGGTGACATCAAATTTTTGTGAATTATCAAGTTTTTTCCTGATGCTCTTCCTAGATATTTGAACATAATCTTTGACTGATGTACCTGGGGTATAATGGGCAATGTGTGTGGTTGTTGCCCCTGGCTTCTGACGTAGAGATCTGAAGTCCCCTGAGGTCTCCTGAGTAGCAAGGCAGAAGACGTTATCTTTTGGTTAAATTGAGTGCCATACACAGTTCCTAAACCTGCAGAATTTCCTGGTGAAAGGAGTATCTTTTGTTTCAAGCCTTTAGTTCATGGCTACACCTGAGCTCAGGTAATGAGGTAGTTTAGGGTGAGACCCTAGGGAGGCCCAGGATGGAGCCGATCACCAGGAAGACCGAGTGTTTAGGAGATCAGAGAGCTGGAACTTGTAGTCCCACCGCCAACCTGCAGGGCAGGGAAGGAGGGGCTGAAGATCAAGCTTCATAAGCAGTGTTGGACAACCAAACTGAGGAGTGCCTGGGTAGCTGCACATGTGGGGGTTCCTGGAGGGTGGGCGCCCTGCGAGGGCGTGGGAGCTTCGTGCCCCTTCCACACTCTTGGCCCGTGTGGTTCTTCCACCTGGCTTCTTTGCAGTGATGTCTATAATAACCCAGCAAGTGCAAGCATGGTGTTTCCCTGAGTTCTGAGAGCCTCGCCAGGAAGTCAGACACACCTGAGTGTCTCAGGCACCCCAGCTGCGAGGTTCAACCTACAAAGGCCAGTGAAGGACACAGGCATACACTGAGGCTTGCAACTGCATTGAACTGGAGGACAGTCTTGTGGAGCTGGGCCCTCAGCCTGTGGATCTGGTGCTGTCTCCAGGGAGAGAATATCAGAGCTGAGTGGGAGGACATCCAGCTCGTGTCCCCTGGAGAGTGTGCTGCCGAGTTCTCCCCTGTGCTCAGGGAAACCCTCCAGTATCTGCTGTCAGAATTATTACATTGAGGCTGTGAGTAGAGAATAGAAGAAACATCTTCCCCTCTACTTCTGCAGTTCCTAAAAGTTGCAGCATCTAGATAGTCATGCATCTACTTTGTTTTGGGAAAACAAAAGTTTCCTAGAATGGTATAATAAGAAGCATGTGATGGCCTCGGCATAATACCCTCTCCAACCCTCTGATGTTGCTCAACCAGTTTCCGTATCTTACATCAGCCTTGCTTTTAACTCCACTCTGGAGAGGCAGCACAGCACAGCAGTTAGGAATGTGGATTCCGGACCCAGCTGGTCTGTCTGGGTTTGATTTCTACATCTTGCACTTACTAGTTGTGCAAATGTGTGCAAATTATTTATCCTTTGGACTATGGGCAGATGCAAAATAGGGGTGATATTGGTGATTGACTTCTATGAGTATTGTCTTAGTTACTTCTCTTTCATTGCTGAGACAAAATACCCAACGCCCAAAATGAAGGAAGGAGCAGTTTATTTAGCTTACAGTTTGTGGAGGTTTCACTCCATACTTGGCTGGCTCTGAGGCAAAAGATAGCAAAGCAACAAGAGCAAAGGGGGCAATGGCAGCTGAACAGCAATGCAGCCAGAGCAAAAGGGAGGAATAGCGGCAGGCAGCCTCTTTCCCTTCCTTACACTGTAAACAGACTACCCCCACCTAAGGGGCCTGTAGCTCTCACATAATCTCCATGCCCTCCTCTTCTACAGGCTCAGGATGTATACAAAGTAAGCACCCTGACTTCCTGCTGAGTCACTTAGCCAAACCTCTAGACTCCCCAAGTTGACACAATGTATAAACCATAACAAGTATGATGGTTAAATAATTAAATTAATTCAAAGTCATCAAGCACTTTGAACACATAATTCTTGGCACATAGAAATCCATTTATGGCACAGTCTTGGTGTCTACAAAACCCTATTCATAGAATCACATCCGCATATTTATAAGCCTAAATGTCTAGAAGAATGCAACTCTTCTGAAATGGGCCAGTACACACACCTGAAAGTTATAAAAGCTTTCAAATATGAAGAAAATCACAGCAGACATTGGAAACTTGCACATTTTCATTTAATACTAAAGCCATAAAATGCACAGGTTGGGAAACGTCACTGAACCCGTGCCCAAGGGCTGGCAAAGACAGTCCCAGCACAGGAGACCGGAGCCAGGACCGCGGCACACATTTTCTTCACTGTAGCATCAACATTTTCATTTAATGCTAAAACCATAAAAGGCACAGATTGGGAAACGTCACTGAACCCATGGCAAGGACTAGCAAAGACAGTCCCAGCACAGGAGACCGGAGCCAGGACCGCGGCACACATTTTCTTCACTGTAGCACCATCCCCTCCCACCTTTCCACTCTCACCTGAAAGAAATAAATCTTTGCACAAAACATATGCAAAATGGGAAAATGCCAGGTTGCCTCATAAAACAGCTCTGAGAGGTTCTTACTCCCACAAGATCCCAGAGTGGGTCAGAGTGCATTCTCGTGGTTGGTGCTCAAGAGTGCAAGAGTCACAGCCAGGGGCCGGGATCCCACGTATGCTGCCTGCCACAGCAGGGGACAGGAGTGGAGTGGGTTGAAGGTGGAGTGCAGAACATGAACTTCTCTTCTGAAGAGAAGAGGGAGCTCCAGAAAGCCAGCATTTCATGAGTTTGTGAATGTAAGTTTTCAGGAACATTTTCCCACTTAATCAAGATGGCGCTGATTTGCTGGAAGCCATTCACTTGCTTGGGAAGATAGAAGTGGGTGCTGAACACATCACTAAAATGAGTAGGTTTGGGAAGTGTATTTTATTTTGCTTTGAACTTGGTAATTTTAGAACACTAAGCTGAAAGGTATCCAGAAATGAGTTCGGAATTCACCATTAAGTGTACACTGCAGTTGCCAAGCAAATCACCATCTTCTGTAGCCCCCCCCAATTCAGTTTCTATAAACCTTCTTGTGACACGCACATGAAATGATATGCCCTTTCCTTGTCCATATTCTTGACTCCTCAATCACACTTTCTCTTTTCTGCCCTCTTTCTCATTCTCTGGTTAGTCTTTGTGTTAGCTTCCCATCGCCATGGCAACAAAATGAAGTCAGAGGCATGAGATTGAATTTGCCTCATGGTTGCAGAGGTTCCAGTGCATGGTCAGCTGGCTCCACTGCTTTTATGTCTGTGGTGAGGGAGAAATAGCTTGGTGGAAAAGTGTGGCAGAGGAAAGCTGCTCACCTCATGGGGGCCAAGAAGGAGGGAAAAAGAGAGAGAGAGAGAGAGAGAGAGAGAGAGAGAGACAGAGACAGAGAGAGACAGAGACAGAGAGACAGAGACAGAGAGAAAGAGAGACAGAGAGACAGGGAGAAGAAGAGGGAGAGAGAAAGGGAGAGAGAGAGAGAGAAAAACAGAAGGTTGAGGACAAGGTACAGTCCCAAGTTCGTGTGCGTATAACCCCCTTCCTTTAACTAGGCCCATCTCCTTGAACTTTCATCATCTCTCAATATTGCTATCAGGTTACGGATCCATATCACTGGATGAATCCACTGATAAGGTTAGAGCTATGATGATGGAATCACCTTTCAAAAGCCCATCAGGTGACAACAAGTCCCCACAACAGGGTGCTTGAGGGGCATTGGAGATCCAAATCAGAACAGCCTTACAGTCCTGTCACGGTCTTAATGGTGTGCAAGCAGGGATTCCTCTCTGTGGCTTAGGGTGTGTTATGAGATGAGGTAATGTGTGCAATAGCTGTGATGGTTTATGTTAAGTGTCAACTTGACCAAGCCACAGCTGTTTAGATTTTTCATCCAACATTATTTTGGGCTTGCCTGCGAGCTGTTCCTGGATGAGATTAATGTTTGAATTGGAAACTGAGTAAATCAGATTGCCTCATGGGTGGCTGGTTGCCATTGAATCGCTGGGGCATGGAAACAAATCAGAAGGCTGAGTGATAGTGATAGTGCTAGTGACAGTGATAGTGCTAGTGACAGTGATAGTGCTAGTGACAGTGATAGTGATAGTGGTAGTGACAGTGACAGTGATAGTGATAGTGACAGTGACAGTGATAGTGGTAGTGACAGTGACAGTGACAGTGATAGTGATAGTGACAGTGACAGTGATAGTGGTAGTGACAATGACAGTGATAGCGATAGTGACAATGATAGTGATAGTGGTAGCGACAGTGACAGTGATAGTGATAGTGACAGTGATAGTGATAGTGACAGTGACAGTGATAGTGGTAGTGACAATGACAGTGATAATGGTAGTGACAGTGACAGTGATAGTGATAGTGATAGTGATAGTGGCCTCTTTCTGACATCACTTAATTTGAGATATTGGTCCTTTTTGGACTTTGGACTTAGACAGAAACATTAGCCAGAAGCTATAAGTGGCTGACCTAGACCATCTAGGTTTGTGTGAGTTCATTCAGTCATGTTCACACAAAGAGAAGTTGTCTCATGACATATTTCTCAGAATGTGTCCTCGTCATCTAGTGATGCATAGCTGTGCATATATGTACACTGTGTGTTGTATATTTTGCAATACATAGTGTATATACTTAAAATATACAGATGATATTTTA
>NW_004955403.1:4629765-4728186 GCF_000276665.1 Chinchilla lanigera
TATATAATTATCTATCTATCTGTCCATCTATCTATGTATCTATCTATTTCTCTGGAGAACCCTGATACAATATTTTAAAGCTAAAATACTAAGTGTTGTTCTATTGTTTTTTTTGGTACCAGAAATTGAACTCAGGACCTTGTGCTTGCCAGGCAGGTGGTTGTGCCACTGAGCTATATCCCCAGCCCAATACTAAGTGTTGGCAAAGATATATAACAAATAAATTTTGACACATGAGGGGGAGTAAGAATGGCACCACTACTTTGGAAAACAGTTTGATAGTTACTTACAAAGTGAATCATACACCTAATGTATGACTCAGCAATTTTAATTCTTGATATTTACCGAAATTAAATAAAAATACATATTCACAGAAAGGTTTGTACACAAATATTCATAGCAGTTTTATTCATAATAAGCCAAATTAGAAGCAATTTAAAATGTTGACCAAATAACTAAACAAATTGTCATTTTCCTTACGGTGGAACACTATTCAGCAGCGAGAAGAAGCAAACTACAAGAACAAAACAAATAAATTTCAACAACATTATACTGAAGAAAGGAAACCAGGTACAAAAGCAGGTAGCAATTCACACAGGACAGGATGGAAGGTCTACCTAGGAAGGGTGTGCTTGCATGGGATACGGTTTGGGAAAACTCATTATCTGTGTACTTAAAAATGCCCTGGAGTCTATTTATGAATGTCTTACACAAACAAATTTGATTTAATTTGAAAAAAAGTAAAAAAAAAAAACCTCTGGATTTTATAATAGTATCACATTCCTTTCCACCTTTTTAGTTTATTTTTTGGGAAAGATTCATATTATTCATGTCAGAAATTAATACCAAGTTCTGTGATTTCTGCCTCTGGCTATGCAAAATTGTGCAAAATTAGTGTGGAAAAATAGTTCTTAAAGACCTCCTTGTATTATGTGTTTAAGCATTAATATTATACCCTAATAGAGGCTTCAATTGTGCCACATATTAAAAAATATGTCCTAGCTGCATCAGTTATAAAAACAATTTAAAAGTTTGCTGACACACAGGCATTCAGAGGCATTCTCATTAGAAGAGGCTAAGTAGCAGTCATGCCACAATTTATACATCAAAGGTTTAAATTAGCCTCATTTACAAGATGTGCAATTCTAGGATTATGTAATTTATTAAAAAAATAGGCTCTAAGAAAATATTTTGTGGATTTTCCTAGAGCAAAATTGGGCAATCAATGAGTATAACTGAATACACAAAAATTGTGTAGGTAGAAAATATACCTCCAATGCAGTAGGAATAAAAAGTGACAAGAAAAATTCTTGATGTTCTACTTGCACTTTTCAGTTTTTTAACCACTATAATTAGCACAAAATATAATTCATTCTACTACGCATTTGTATGTAAATGAAGATCCAGTTCTTACATACATACTGTGTGTTACTGTAACAAATGTCCTGAATAAATACATGTGTAGAGAGAGAAGGTTGACTGTCACTCACAGCCTGGAGGTTTTGGCCTGAGAATGGTTGGCTTTCTGGCCTGAGGAAAGCATTACACTGTGGCAGGGAGTGCATGCTGGAAGAAGCTATGCACTTGGCAGGAAGCAAAGAGAGAGAAAAAGACACCAGTTCCCACCACTGCTTTGATCTAGGTTCCATCAGCTGTCTGTCGCACCACAGCCTTGGGACCACGGCTTTGATTTTCAGGCCTGTGGGGGCCACTTACCCAAGATGTAGCACGCACATGGGAAAAACCAAGACAAACTTCCAGAACCAACATTTTATGTGTTTGCAGTGCACTTTGATATTCTTTATTTATTAATGTAAAAATGCTTCACTGTTTTCTAGGATAGCTGAGAAATTTTGGAAGTGCTGGTTTGGTGGTCATGAATTTTCTTAGGTACTCTTTATCATGGAAATACTTTATTTCTCCATCAATTCTGAAAGATATTTTTGCGGGACATTTTAGTCTGGATTGAGTTGTTTTCCTTTAGGGTTTGAAACATTTCACTCCAAGCTCTCCTGGCCTTTAAGGTTTGTGTCGAGAAGTCTGCTGTGATTCTAAAGGGTTTCCTTTTATAAGTGATTTGTTCCTTTTCTCTGACAGCTTTTAAGCTTTTGTTCTTGTGTTGGACTCCTTGGATTTTGACTATGGTGTGTCTTGGGGAGTTTCTCGTTTGATCATGGCTATTTGGGGTTCTATATGCCTCACTTGTCTGTGTGTTTAATTCTTACCCTATATTTGGAAAGTTTTCTATTATTTGTGGAAACTTTAAAAAAAATGCCATTTGTACTGTCTTCTGATTTTTCACTAACTCTAATTAACCTTGGATTACTCTTCTGTGTAATATCTAACAGCATTTGGATCCATTTCCCACATTCTTTTGTTGCTTGTAAGGTATCTCTCAATAATTGATCACCCACAACAGCCTGTCTCCTCATTCTGACACTGACCTCACTTGGATCTTGCTGCCCATACTTTCAATAGAATTTTCAATCTCTTGAATTTCTGTTCAGTGCCTTTCCATGCACTCTAATTCTTTCCCATGCTGGACATTCATGTTTTGCATCACATTCTTTAACTTAGCTGGCTTTTCATTAGCACCCTCTGTAGACTCATAGAGTTTTGTTTATCAGGATCATTTCTGGTTAGTTATATCTGCTTTGAGCTCACCAAGAGCCTTATTGATCTGCTTTTTCTTTCCTCTGTTATCCTTTCAAATAATTCAGTTGTGTGGCTTTTGATTTTCTCCCCCTTGATGCTCAGTGGATCAGCTTTAGGGGAGTTAGGGGTCTGGGGAGGGATTTTGTTGCTTTCTCATGTTTCTATTTTTGGCTCTCGAGTGTGTGTGTGTGTGTGTGTCTGGCATGCTGAGACTTGCAGGATGATTATATCTATATCTATCTAATCTATCTAATCTATCTATCTATCTATCTATCTATCTATCTATCCATCAATCATCTATAGTGGAGGACTTTGTTGCTAGTATGTGGAGCTTTTCAGGTAGTGCCTGCTTTTCAGTGATGCACACAGATGGGGCTATTGGCCTCTGCTTTCTCCCAGAATCCCCCACCTCCTTCACTTGGAAGGGGAGCCTGCAGCGTATTGTCTCAGTGCCCGTTCTCTGGGAATGGTCCTTAGTGCTGTTTATGGTACCAAAGTGATCCAGACATTGGCATACAGAGAAAACCAATTGATGGCAACAATTGTGTTACAGTACCTTGGCTAAAGTATAGAGTCAGCAACAATAATAATGTGAAAGACAAACTGGATATTGACATCCCCTATTAATGAATAATATTCTATTCTTAATCATAGAAAAGAGATCTATAATTGTAGTAAAAACAAGACAAACCAAATATTGAGTATACTAAATATCTACTGGAACGGAGCAAGTTTACCTCCACTAACAATAGGATGGTGTTCAACAGTAGTAGTGTAGTGTTAACTATCTAAAGGCTCATAAAGCTTAGTGATTGTACTAGGAAAGGCAGAGGTCGTGGGGAAGAGAAGCATGGAAAAAGTAACAATTGAAAAGTTAAGCAGGAGCAGACAAGGAGGTGAGACAAACTAAATAAAGGATCCTACTAAGGAGTAAAAGGAAATTTATAATGTTAGATAAAAATAACAGAAAAGAATAAACAAGCAGAAGAAGAAAAATAAAAGAATGCACAAACAAAAGAAAAAAGGAAGAAATAATAAGGAAAAAATTAAAAGAGATAGAGATAGGAAAAAAAGAGGAAAAAGAGAGAAAAGGAAATAAAAAACTCCAAACACCAGCAGTGCATGGTGGCACATGCCTATAATCCCAACACTCCAGGAGGCTGAGGCAGGAGGATCACCATGAGTTTGAGGCCAGCCTGAACTACATAGCAAGATCTTGTCTCAAAACAAAACAAAACAAAACAAAATGAAACAAAACAAAATACAACAAACTCTGAACACCAAAAAACAAAAACAAAAACCCAATAAAGGAGAAAAAAGTGAGCCTCCCCCCAATAAATTTCTCTGTATTTCCAAATGAATGATTTCCTTCCAGGCCCTGCAGCCTTGGAGTCCAGCCAGCCATGGTCCTCACTGCCCAGCTTCAGAGCCTGTGGTTTGTGAGGTCCCCTCAACTCCTCTAGAGTCTCTCTACCCAAGATCCCCAGACTGTTCCAGCTTTTCAAGTCCAGATGTGCCCTGCTCACGCTGGTGAACAGGAAACCAATCAGATCAATTTTTCTGCTAGACGTAGGCAGTGAAACAGGGCTCACACAGACCTCTGGACTCAGTGCCAGCACTGTAGATCCAGCCTTCTCTGAGAGCCACACCTGCTGGGCCTGGGCTCCCACCACAAAGGGCAGCTTCCCTATGTTCTTCCTGTCCTGGGCTTGAGCTTCCCAGGGGACCTATAGCTAGTCCTCATCCCTCCACATGTCTCCCATGACTGCCTCTCACCCGGTCGCTGTCAGAGGGTGTTGCTGGAAATCCTAGAGTGAAGCTGCATTGCAGTTGTTCTGTGGTTCAGTTCCAGATAATCAACCTCTTCTTAAAATGGCGGCTGATTCTCCTCTCTCCAGAAATGTGGTGGGTGCATGCCGAGTTTCTTCTCCACCTTTGCCCTCCACACAGGAACCACTGTAGGAGTAAACGCTATGGTATTTCTTCAATTTGTATCAGCTTGGGCTTTTCTTGGGCCAGCACTGCTAGTCCATCCATTATTTTTTCCCTGGAGCTGCTGGCTCTCCAGTGTTTACCTACTCTCCCAGGGCACTGGCCTCATCCATGATTGGGTTGCTCAGTTGGTTGGGTCTTCCATTGCTCAGTTGGTTGGGTCTTCCATGGCCTTGAGCTAAAGGGAAACAAAATGTAGAGCTGGTCGTGAGCTGGTAGGAGACACAGCCAGGGCACAGACTCCATGGCCTGTAGCATAGCTGCTCTTCTCATTTTGTCTTTGATGATGTGACTTGATAGAGATATATTCACTTTTCAAAAAAAAGTTTAAAGTATTCTCAGCATCTGTTAAGTATTAGGTACAAGTGTAGGTCATTAACGTTAAAGTGAATAGGTTAAAAGCATGTAAGATTTTTATCTAACGATCATACATAATATTTTATTTAATAAATAAAAGGTACTAGAAGTAAAATCTGATTTTTATCAAAATTATTGATAGTTAAGGATATTTCTACCTGTCTTACATTTGTCTCTTCTTTTTTTTATATTATGATATCTTCAGTGCCCTTAGTAGCTTTGCCTGTAAATGATTATAAACTGCTTGGGAATCATTACCAACCAATTTCATATTCTAAACCACACTTATATGAAAACACCGTTTAGTAAGCTATTTATGACTTTTCCCAATAGAACATTATTGGCTTTTGATACAACCTATTTTCAGAAGACAAATATCCTTGACTTGCTACTTATTTGTACATAAATTGGTTATTAGAAAGTAATAGTCTTTTCAATCCAATGCTAACAGTTATTCAAACAATTTCATGAATCAGTGTGTATAGTAAATTTGATCCTTTTTTTCCTTGGTCATAAACTTGATAAGGTTTAAATACAAGGGCATTCCAAACAAGTGAGAGCTCCTCTCATAAAACTAAAGTGACAGCTCAAACAATAGCCTAGACTTTTAAAGTTAATCATGCAGAGTGAAGTGGTGAGAATGACCATCTCCTGTGAGTATTTTATAAGTGAGCTTGTGATGATGGTATTCAGGTGGCCAGTACTTTTGCCAGCTGAACGATGCGTTATTATTTTCAGATACACTATCTGGCTTCTTCCTGAGGAAAACATCAGCTTTAGATTTTCCTTCAAATTAAAGAAAAGATGATGAGTGAGTGACTTGGTTTTCCTAATTCAATAACCCTGGTTCTTTAGTCTTAAGGTGCAAACAGTTGGAATCTAGGAGGGAAATCTCCTATTGTAGAGGTGGATGAGTTTTAACCTTCCCATATATTCAATTTAAAAATATGAGTTGAGAGGAATGTTTTTAAAACACAAATGCTGAATACTTCAAACAAGACAAACAAGTGGCAAATAACCATAGGAAGAGATGCTTTCCAGAAGATGAGAAGAAGGAACTGCACATTAAAATATTGAGGAACCATTATACATGGCCAGAATCTAGAGCAATGATAACATTAGTGCTGATAGGGGTGTGGTGCAACAGGAACTCTCCTTCATTGATGGTGGGAATACGAAATGGTGTAGCAATTTTTAAAGACAGTTTGAGAGTTCTTTAAGAATCCCCAAATACACTTACCATTTGATCCAGCAGCTGTTCTCTGATATCTGCTAATGAGTTGATGTTATGGTTGATACGCGGTGTCAACTTGAGGAGTCTAGAGGCTTGGCTAAGTGATTCAGCAGTTCTACATCTTGGGGTAAAAAGGACACGCCCTTATGGCTCTGGGATGTTGTTCATTGTGTCAATTTGAGAAGTTTAGAAACTTAACTGAGTGACTCAGCAGTTCTACATCTTGGGGTGAAAAGGACATGCCCTTACCCCTCTGGGATGTTGTTCGTTGTGTCAATTTGAGAAGTTTAGAAGGTTAACTAAGTAACTCAGCAGGGGGCCAGGGTGCATAGAACAGTAATTCATAATTGTTAAAACTTGGAAACAGCCAGGATGTCCTTCAGTGGGTAAATGGATGAATATTTGTAAACTGTGGTACATCTGGGCAATGGAATGTTACACAGAGCTGGAAGGAAATAAGCTGTGACCCATGGACAGACACTGGAGGAGACTTAAATACACATTACTAAGAAGCCCATCTGAGAAGGCTACGTGATGCATGAGTCCAGTGATATGACAGTCTGGAAATGCAACACTACGGAGACAGTGAAGTGACTAGTGGTTACACTAGGAGTTAGCGAAGAGGGAGAGGTTAGTAGGTAGAGCACAGCAGAGTTTGAAGGCTGTTGTGTTATTCTATGTGATAGTAAAAGGGTGGATAAAAAAAAATAAAAGAGTGGGTACATGTCATTGCACATTTGCCCACAGACATGGAATGTACAATACCAGGAGCAAACCCTAATGTAAACTTTGATGTTTGTGTGACCTTGATGTGTCAATGTAAATTCACCAGTTTAAGTTATCCATTGTAGCAGACGTACTCTCAGTGCAGAATATGGGGCTGGGGGCAGAAGGGATGCAGGAAACTTCCACATTCTGCTTTATTTTGCTATGAACTTAAAACCTATTTTAAAAATAAAGTCTGTAAAAACAAACACACAAAGGAACACACAGAATTATTTTAGAAGTTAAGAAAAAATGAGCTACTTAGAGATCTACTACAGTTGCTGGTGTGGCTGGGAAGTCCTGAACTTTGCAACGCTCTGGAATAGACTTCAAGTTTTGTGTGTTGGAAGGTTCTTGCTGTGCTGAGAAGTGAAGGTGGATAGTTTTGTAACTAGCAAAGAATGTGCGTGGAGTTGTTTGTTCAAATGTCCACAGGCAGGTTTAGCTCACCTTTCTCATTCTTGGAATGATTTGCTCGCTTTCTTCTCTGCATGACCACCTGGCTTATAATCTACACAGACAACTATAATTGTCCACAGACTATGACATTTGTCCCTACCTTGAGACAGCTTAAACACAGCCCAGTAGACTGTTGTCCTTGAAGGAGGACAGCCTGTACCTCTTCTAGAGCAGCCGACTCCTGCTTTATTTAGCAAATACACAGTTGCTAGTTGCTAGTTGGTAGCAGCCTCTGAAGAGAGAATTATTATTATTGTTGTTTGCAGGATGAGGGGTAACACAGGGCGTTTGTGTGCTAGGTAAGTGCTCTACCACTGAGCTACGCTTCCAGCCCAGAAAAATTTCAGGAAGCTACCAAGGGTCAGGGTTCACGTGGAAATGAGCTGTACCTGAGATATTTTTCCTGGTCATTCTGAGGGGCTTGGTCTATCTCTACCACCAATGAGTGTCTTTAAAAAATACAGGTTGTACACATGTATCCCCTTCCTCAGACACTGAATGAATTTCAGGACACATCAAAGGGTATTATTTAATGAATTTCATTTTAGAAAAAGAAAACACTCTGGCATGGAGTTTAACTGATGAACGGTCAATAAAATCACCTTGGATTAATAGAGTGCCGCGTCTACATGCATGCAGTTATATGCTACCAGAGAGGCAGGAGTATCAGTTTGTGGAAATATGATGTTAAACCTTGCTTGAAATGGTAAAATATTCTACAAGAAACAAGCTCATGTAGTGGTGTTGGCATTAATATAAAACATACACGGTCAATGAGTGTTATCTTTATTTTAAAGACTGCAAATTCGTAGGATGAAGAGAGTCATAAACTTACTTTATCACATAAATGTAGTTTCATGTTTAAGAGAATATGCTTGGCATCAGCCCAGTGTATTTTATGCAGTAGCCAATCAAAGCACAGATTGTGTAACAGGCTATTAGTCTACTGTCCTCAGTTACTTCTACCCATGATGCCTGCATAGTGAGAAACGGACGTCTTTTCCACGGGCGTCTGGGAGTGTAGACCAGCTCTGTGTTGCTCCTGGTGTCTCCCCTCACTTTGTGGTGTGGACAGTCTGCACTGGCCCCTGAATGCTGTGAGCTGATGTCCTCCTGGGTGTGACTTGCTGTATTTTGGACTCACTTGTGTGGCTGTTGCTGAAATCCACAGTTGCTGCCACATGCTTTGGTCCTGGAGCTCCTGTACCTACAGCCTTCTGGTCTCAGGGGCACGACTGTTTTCTCTGTACCTTCTGTGCCCCATGTGGGAGCCCCTGGGCCTCCTCTACAATGAGGACTCAGGGAGCCGCTTTAGACTCATCTATTGTATTGGTCAGGATGTCTTCAAAAAAACAGGATTGTCATGGTTTTGGGGCTTCTTTTGCAAGGGGAAACAATATAATACAGGACACATATTTTATGTGATTATTTATAATAGTCACCCAAAGAATCATGTACAAGAGAGTGCAGGAAACCTGTCCACACACTAAGACCAAGGAATCTAGCTGATGTCCTCCATGAGTCCAGCTGAAGACCTAGAGGTCATAACAATATCTCATACAGGCCTGTTTAACGGATCTGCACTGGGGAAGCCCATAGGTCAGCGGTGAAATCTAGTAAGTCTTTGCCAGCGGGATGAAGGATCTGTGCTAGCAGGCTGAGGGATCTGCACTGGAGCCAGGAAGCGAGGCCAAAGTAAGAACCACAGCTCCTCTGAAAGGTACCACAGCCATCCTCAGCAGCAGTGAGGCCCTGAGCTCCTCTGATGATCAAGAAGGCTGAGTCCCCATCAGGAAAGCCAAAGTGACCAGCTTCTCCAGGAGACTGAGCTGTGCATCTTCTTCCCCTCCGGAACCAGGAAACAATGCTCAGAATGAGGATCAGAGCTCTCCCAAAGTGAAACGAAGCTATTCTCGGTGCCAAAAAGGTCCCCAGCTCCTTGGAGGATGAAAACAGCCAAGTTCATCAGGAAAACCAGCACGACAAGTTCCTCCAACAGAACCAAGTTTCTTACAGCTTCTGCCAGCTCCCAATGGCCTAACTTCTTCTTCTCCAGTTCTGCCTGTTATGCTACCGGCAGCAATACTCAGGTGGGCTCCCACACCCAGCACCATGCTTACTCAGTCCAGCTGGGTGTTATAAGCTGACCACCAGTTGTCAGTCCACTACAAGGATCAATAAGTTAAGTGTATGTAGAAAGAAAGTTTTATGTTTAAGGAATTAGCTCACATCAGGTGGGGGTTGACAAACCAGAAATCCACAAGGCGGGCTGGGGGCTGGAGACCTGGGGCGGAGCTGATGCTACAGAAGCTGTTCTTCCGTAGGGGACATCCATCTGATCCTTCGGGCCTTCCTTCACTGTGCTGGATGAGGCCAGCCCACGCTACATTAGTGTCAACTTCTCTATTCAAAATATACTGGATTAACTGTCATTGTGTCTGAAAAATACCTTAAGCAACATCTAAGCTGATGTCTTACCAGTTATAGTGGTGTGCTCAGGGCCTTGGCACAGCTGGCAGACACATAATGTCAGCACTCTATTTCTCTGGAATGGATTCACTCTTCCGACTTTAGGGCCCAGTCACTCACTGCTTTCCGACGCAGGGCAAGGCAGGGTTGGATGCTGCCGTATCATCTCCGGAACCCGTCTGGGACCACGCTGGAATTGCTGTTCTCTTGTACACTGGCTCCCCTGATCAGACCCCGGGAATGGGAGGAATAGATTTCTCCTCTGGGACTGGGTAATCCTTACATTATCTCCTCATCTCTAAATCCCCCCATTCTTACCATTTCAGAAGGGCTCCTATTTTCTCTTCACAGTAGGAACTGCCTTTACACTATGTTTTCTGTCAGTTTCACACCCTAACTCCAGTCTGAGTCGGCCAGGCTTGGCTCTTAACATGCAAGGGGATAATTTTGAAATGGGCAAGAATGAACATCCATCCCTTTCTTTCTTAACAAAGTTAGGGGAAGAGAAAATTTAGCTTCACTTTTTTTTAAACTCTGGGAGTCCAAAGAAAAATATTGTTTCTCTATTTATGGTATAAAATCCCAACTTTCCATGGACAAAAGATTAAAAAGAAGAAAGATCATAAATAGCGAAGTTAGCAAAAGGCAACAAAAAACTAAAACCAAAACGAAAACCACACCAACTTTACCCCCGAAGCTCTAACAACACTCTAATCTGTTTAAAATACATTTTCCTTGAATATAGTAATTATCCTGATGTGATTATCATAGGACAGATACATTTGCTGGGTAAACATTTACCATTCCTTTGTCTCACAGTTTGGGTCACAAGGGGGAAGTGGTGAGCCTTTTTTAGTAAATTATCTAGGAAAAAAGTGTGTTACATGGCATGAGAAAATACTTTCTTTTCTGTCCCATGTTGAATCCTTACATTGTTGTTTATTTCGTCCAGAGTAAGTAGCTAGTAAAAAGTGTAGACATGGGGGAGGGCGTGTGTGAAAATTTTCAGTTCATAGCAATGTGTGATTTAGGATTTTTTTTTTTTGTACCAAGAATTGAACTCGTAACCTTATACTTGCCTGGCAGGTGCTGTGCCGCTGAGCTAAATCCCCAGCCCGAGAATTTTTAAATTAGGTGGCAAAGTTCCTTTTCATGCTTAAAAGCTGAGGACTAAGAACTTAGCATGTGAACAACAAATTGTGAAGACTGGGCATACAGAAGTAAAATTTAGTGCCAGACCAAATAAATAGATGACACTAGTCTAACACTTACCTAATTTTATCAGTAGCATGGGGATATTGAGATACATATTAACTAACTACATGCAGTGACCAAAATCTGTCATGGTGATATCTAAACAGTGAGAGTTAAGCATTTCTGGACAAGAAGGACAAGGGAACAGCACTTTTCTTTCAAGGTGGGGAGCAAGGCCCTTCCCTCTGCTCCCTTTCTGTACACAGGGATGTGACATCAGAGTCCCTGAGTTGTCCACACCATGGCTTTGGGTTACGGGCAGGGCTCCTTCCCTTGCTGCATCTGTTAAAGTTCTCTGATTCCATACTCAGAAGCATGGGTGCCTAAGTGTTTGAATTCTTCCAGTGGAAAAAGTACAACGGTCACAACGTGAGTGACCGTCACAAGGCTGCTGGGCAGATACACTCACCTGGCGTGTTCACAGAACTTAGTCCCTTAGTGCCTTGACAAAGTTTTCAGCCCAAACATTGCCCGACTTCCCTTTATCTCCTGCTGATGCTGTTCTGCCCTGCAGGCCCTCATTTGTCACATAGCTTTCTGTTCCTTGCTGAGAAATCCCATTACTGGTTGTTCCAATCAAGTCATTTATGTAAGATTCTTCTGAAACATTACAAGGAGAGGGAGTTGATGACATTTATGTCTCGTTGGCATGAATTTCTGTCCACTCCAGTAGTCATGTCAGGAAATGTGTTTGAGGCCCGTTCTAAATAACTGCCTAGCACAGTGGGGCACCTGGAAAAACAACTCTTCTTGCTAATGTCCACAAAAAGGGAAAAAGATATCCTGGGCAAGCACAACTCCAGTTGGCCGGTTTCTTGACATGCTAACCCCCTTTCAACTCCCACAAGAATTCTCTTTCACGAGCAGGTAGAATGATCACGAATGTCACTCAGAAAATGCAATTAGTGCTTTTCCTGTCTCTGCAGCTCTGAGATTAAGCACTAGCCGGAACTCGGTTCCTCAGCGTATCTTACAAACTTTTTGGCTCTTCTGGACCAATTCATAATTTCATAGTGTTGGAGTTTATGTGCTAGCTCGGTCTTAAATAGGTTTACTTAAGACAATCTTATTTTGCCCCCGGCAACTTCTAGAGGTTATCTGCTGATAACACATCCGTCACAGTTTTTACTGGGATGCTTCCTGTGAAATTACAGCCTTCAGCACAGAGCTTTAGGTTGGTTCTGATCCACGCATTAAAGCTGTGAGAAGGAAAATTGGGAAGAAAATGCGTGGAGTTCACAGTCTTCCTTTCATATAAACATAATAGGAAGAAGTCGCCTGCAGGGCCGTTTTTATCCTGCATCCTTCAGTGTGTCAGATTCAGCTATATTGGACACAGAAGGCCAAAATAGTGACCAGTTTTCTAAGGCCATTTCTCTAGGTACTCAGCTGCAGTCTCCAAGGCATGCAGCGTGCATTTTCTGTGGAGAGGTTGTTTCTCTTCACTCAGTCAGCTAATATGCTAACCGGTCACTCATTTTGTTTGACAATTATACAAGGCAGGGGTGGAAAGTTCATGTGTTCCACCATTGGTAGGAAGGATGATTGTATTATGCATATATGTGAGGACGTACATAGCCATGTAACGTGCTTAGACATATTAAAAGGGTCTAAGCACTTTTCTCCCTTTATATAATCATTGCAACAAAGGGATAGTATATAAATTTTACAAGCTCCCTCCTTTCCTTTATCATCATTTATTTTTGTGTAAAGCAATCAACTGGTCAGGAGAGATCTATACTATATATTTAGAGTTTCACACCAATGTCATAAAATATCCAGTTAAAAGTAAACCTTTTTCTCTCTTGGCCCCTACAGATTATACTACGTTCTCTGCCTGCAAGTGTTTAAGACGTTTTTAGTGTACTGACTTTGCTTATGGTCGTTCCACACATTCTAAAATGAATTTCCAACACTTAGAGTTTTAGAAGAAAAATCTAATGATTACGAGTTAGTTTCTAGGATTTCCTGTCTCCTTTTCATGGAGACGTGATAATTCCGTTCAGTGAAGCATAAACCTTTAGAACAAGAGTAAAAGAAAAGTGTTCATAGTCACCCTTTGAATATTACAGGAGCACAAAAAAAATCAATCTACCAAAGAAGTGCCGAAAATGCATTTGAAATAAAGTAAAGAACTGTCTCTTAAACAGGAAGACATATCTTTGGGTAGGCAGAAATATCTAAGTTATTTTAAAAAAGTTTAAGATGTGTTTTCTAAGATTGACACGGTGCCACTGTAATTAGAAGCAGGTGCATATAAATTAGTGCAGAGAGAAGACTAATTGTTACTAATGAACCATTTCAAGTAAAAACTTAATGAAATGCATAATTAGGCATTAATGGCCAAAAGTTGGTAATCTTCTTTCATTTTGCTTGTGTTAGAGTTTGCTTAAGGTGAAGCCTAATTTATCACTAATGCCAAAAGTGTCAGGGCTCCTATAGGCTTGCACAAATAAGCAGAACAACTGATGTAGCTTTAAAATGCTGATTTTTATATGCATTGACCAAGGTGAGAATTTCCTGATTTGATGGTGATAAAGGGAATACTGAGAGTATTGAACCCAAGAATGTGTGTCTGACAGCAAAGATTTCTGTAAGCAAGGATGGTGTCCCTCCATCCAAGAACTATGAAGACCTCTCTGGATATGGATCACGAAGTCCTCCTTCATTGCGGTGATTCTTAATGTGAATTTCACAATAAATTACGTGGGAAGCTTTAAAACTTCCCGTGTTCAAGAATCACGCCAGAGTAGTTAAGCCAAGTGTACATTGTAGATATGGCTAGTGTGCGGGCATGGGTCATTTTCTAAACCCCTTGGGAAGGGCCATTTGTAGGGTTTTCTAAAGGAAAATACAGTAAGGTATGCTCTTTGCTCTGCTGAGCTTCCCAAGAACAAATCACCTGAACTTCTGTGTTGTGTTTACTGTAGTTTGTGCATATTTACTGTCCTTAGCAAGTCTTCTAGAATTGGTAAGTTATACATGTCCTTGGTTAGCTTTCTTTAAAGATTCACAGTTTGGTGGAAATGTTACATTCAGGGCGGCCGGTTCCCAGGGTCTTGGAGAACGCTTGACCAACACTATGTGTCCGGTCTATATTGGCCACACTGTTCAAAGGCGAAACCTTGATAAATCCTGCTTCACTAACAAGTGTGTCGGCTGCACTCTCATGATGTGTGTGTGCCGTGATGTTCCTTGGAGTTGGCACTCCCAAAATTTATGCAATGTCTGTGTTGACAGAAGTAATGGAGAAGTATTTTGAAAAAGGTGTGATTGTTTGATTTAAAACATTTAGTTATCAAATTTGTGATATGTTTCTACAAGTCTTCAGCACTACCAAAATTTATAAGGAGTGTTCAGTGTTTCCTTAAAGAGATTCTACTTTTGTTTTCACGAGCTCTAATCCATAGATTAGGACACTTTTCAATTCACAGTGATGGGGAAATATTAACTAAAAATTTCTGCTTCAGTTTAAAACAAAATGTTCTTCATTCTTTCCACTACGGGCATACACATTTCCATGTCAGAGTTGGCTGTTTTTGTGCTTAAGGTGTAGAGACGTCTGGAAAAGTATGGTGTTAACTTTAGTTTTAAAGCTTTCAATGGGAAACAACTATCATGCACAAAAGCAGACAGCACCCTTTAGGAAAAAGAAACTACTTGCAAAAGTATTAGAAAATTATTTTTTAAATTATTAAAAACCAACCACTATTTATTTATTTATTTTTGAGACAGTGTCTTGTTATGTAGTTTAGGCTGGCCTGGAACTCATCGGCGATCCTCCTGCCTCAACCTCCTGAGTGCTGGGCTGGCAGGTGTGCACCACCATACCCGGCTAAACCAATCATTTGGAATGTTATGGCGGTACATCCATAGAGTAGATTTCTAAAAACTTTGAGGCACCTCCAAGACGTACTGTTAATGAACAAAGCAAGATAGAGAAGCACGTATATTGTAACTTTCTTCTTGTGCAAAAAGTGTTGGCAAGCATATGTCAGGTGTGGTTGTGTATGTGTGCTGATAATATTTTTTAAAAAGATACCACACAAAGGCAGACCCAAAAGTAGCAAAAATGATTATTTCCAGCCACAGGGAGAACAGAGGGCGGCAGATAGTGACAGTGCTTGACCTTCTGTTATGGCTTCAGTTTGGAAACCATGCATATGTCGTGGAAGAGCAAGAATTACAGAGAGGAAACCAGAAGGTAGTTTATAAATACAAAACAAATAGAAACTAATGCACCTGAGTCTAAGTCACAGAGAACCATACGACTTGCAGTGAAGTTAAAACCCTTACGTCACTCATGAGATCCACTCCAAAGACAAAGACATTTGAGCTGACTTCCAGGGAATTATAGCTGGCAATGTGGACATCGCTTTTAAAAATCTACCATGAATAGATACACACATAAAACCAGTACACAGATAAAGCAAATGAGGAGGAACAAGCAAATGTTGGGAGCTATCAGGAGCCAGAATATTCAGAGAAAGCAGAAAAATACCAAGTCAAAGTAGTAAAAGTCCTCTGACTCATTCACTTGGACCAGAGCTGTATGAACTCACATCTTTCTGTGTGAAAATATGTTTTCTAGTTTTGTCCCCTGAAAGACCCTGGAGGCAGTGACCACACAGTCACAATGACTACTTCGGAACTTGGATGGAGACTTTTTAGAGAAGTGGTTGATTGCCGTGCAGGCCAGGGAGGAACTGTACAAAAATCAGCCTGGGACATCTTACCAGAACTTGGTTCCCTTGTTAAAGTGTGTGGGAGCCAACTCAAACTCCTCGCTCTGGCCAAAAAGGCAAAGAACAGCCCAGTGAATGGGGTAAGATGCCGATGATGATGCCATAACAGAAGCAAAGAAACAAAAGGAAAAACACAAAACATTTCTGATGCCTTTAGAGGTAGCCAGGATGTCAACTCCTTTTGCTGATAATTGATAAAAGGAAGAATTCAAGCATTTATTCTGCCTTTCTAAATGCAGTATATTTCACGACACCTTTCAAGATAGTTGGTGAAAGAATTGTTATTTATAAAAAAATCATTGCTGTTCCAAGCAGGGAGGAGGCTATGCGCTGGCACTTCACCAGCACTAATGAAGTAACGGACTGAAGTAAGGATTACACACGACCGCAGGGCAGCTCAGTGGAAGAGTGACAGAAACCTGACTGTGTCTGTGTCACTCTCAAATCAGGGAAGTGTGGAAACCGAAGCACGTGCCTCCTGAGGTCAGGCACGAACACCTGTAGCCATCAGTATTCTTCCTGAAAGAAGGGAAGTGTCATTCATGTACATGAGCCAAGTCCCCATGATGGTGAATGGAATCGTGCATTGCAAACATGTACTCATAAAACACTTAGAAAATAACCGCTCCTTATGAAAAAAGAGCATGAGAAGTAGAAGAAAGAACACTGTAGATTTAGAAAACCTTTGAGAGATTTATCATCCAACTGGACCCTGATTCCTGATTGGTTTCCAACATTTCCAAAAGCCTTTTTTAGAAAATTAAACATAGGCTGGTTAGTTTTTGACATTAACAATTATTGTAAAATTTTTGGGTGTGGTACTGATATTGTGATATGTTTTAGAAAGTTCTTTTTGGTAGCTATGGCTGACCTGACATGCTTTTTTTTGGTCTTTTTCTGGTACTGGGAATCGAACTCACAACCTAATGCTTGCCAGGCAGGCACTGTGCTGCTGAGCTAAATCCCCAGCCCCCCTGACATGCTTTTCAGAATTTGCTTTTGGGTGTCTTTGGACAAAAAAACAAAGGACAAAAAGTAGAGCAGGAGAATAAAAGTAATAATTGGAGATGCATGGCTGGGGCAGAGGAATTAATAGAGGATTATTTCTAATTTTTTAATGTTTGAAGTTTTCTGCAGTAAAACATTAAAATCCACGACATTTCTGAGGCTAATTAGCTTTCTGTGTGAAAATTTGAGGTCTAGATCTTAGCGATAAAGGAGCAGAGCTTCAACAATGTAATGTCTCCCACCATCTATTTTGACCTTAATGTCATAGTGAAAACTTCTTTCATTTAAAGGATTAAAATGCTTTAATGGAGGAATTATTTGCACACAATTATTCATTAACAGTGAGAGAGAAATGTATTTGATGGAACATTTTAAAAAACACTAGTTTAACTACACCTTCACCATCTAATGGAGGAGCTGTGTACAAAATAATCTGGACAAATTATGCAGTGGTGCTCGTTTGTTAGTATCAAAAATGTGAAACTCATTTGTTTTTCCATGGACAGCTTCATATTATTGGCAGTCGGCTGCAATGTGTTTACTTCATATACCCTGATTTGGGAATGTTTTGTATTCTTCATGTTTTTTCAGCTTGTGTTCTTTAGAACATGACTAATCCCTGGCTCCGTACTTTTTAAAAAGTGTTTTAATATGCACAGATTGGGTGAATGCAACAAGGGCTGTTTAAAGGCTGTCTCTAGTCACTCTCTCCTCTACAAATGGAAAACACATTTCCTCTTCACTGCAGTGTCTTGCAAACTCTTCTTTCTCAAAGCATCAAAGTCAGATATGGGCTGCAGGATTTAGAATTTCTGTATCATGAACACCTTTATGTGGCCGCTCACAGCTTCACATAGTGACACTTTGTGCTCCGTCTCCTGACACCCAGGGCAGGTGGAAGCGTCTCCCAGGCAGTTACAGGTGACCAGAGGAGCTGTGCTGTCGTCTGCGTTGCTGATGACCTGGGGATTTCAGCAAACACTGGAGATGTTATGCACTAGGCTCCGAGGCAGGGCGGGCACAGTCCCCATGTGCTGCTGGCTCCTTGGACCCAGGGCTTGTATTTCCCTAGCTGTTCTTCTTGGCAGGTGGGGGCTGAAGTCACCTTAGCGCTCCGGGGATACTGACAGTGGCATGTATGCTGGGGACAAGCTGGTCTGCTAACTTGCAGAGCAATTCTGAGTGATCAGCAGTGCTTACTAGAAGCTTATTTTTGAGAATATTTAGGTTCTGTAGAAAAGAATGATCTGATTAGTGATGTTTATTCTGAGTGTAGAATGCTGGTAGCTATTTGGTGTATTTTTACCCTCCCTGGTGTATAGCCTTTTTTCTACTTATAGTTCACCTATAATCCCAGGTACCTGGGTGGCTGAGGCCAGAGGATCACAAGTTCAAACCCAGCATGGACCACTTAGATGCTCATAAGACCTTACCCCAAAATAAAAAGTAAAAAAAAGGCTAAGGATGTAGCTCAATGTGAAGACCCTGAATTCAACCCCTGAGAATCCCCTCACTGGCAAAAACCCTTCAATAGCCTCATGATGGTGTGGTGGAGAAGAAATTATAACAAACATTTCTTAAAAACTATAGCTCCATAGTTGGACAGTTGGACGTGCCTGACCTTGGCCACACAGCTGCAACTCAGAAATGATTGACTCAGGTCTATCTGGCCAGCTGCACAATGCCCTGCACACACATTTGTTTTTCTAAACTACTGTAAGGACTATCTACCCGAGACACAGGCTAGTCCTGTCAAGGGCACACTAAATCTTGTCATCTTGCCTGGCTTCTACCACTTCTATCTTCCTGTCTCATGATAAATGACTCCCTCCGGTGAAACCTACTCTGGACACTTCTGCCTGAAAAAGTATGACAAGACAATGTGTAACCAGTTATAGAATGTCCTGTTATCAGCCTTTTGTATTTCTTATATAAGTGTCTGCTTAACCCCAAAGTGGGGCTGGTGATTTGTTTTATTTTATTTTTTTTTTTGGTTTTTCAGTTTTTCTCCGGTACCGGGAACCGAACTCACGACCTTGCGCTTGCCAGGCAGGCGCTTTTGCCGCTGAGCTAAATTCCCAGCCCCTGGGGCTGGTGATTTGGAAGCTGAGTTTTCCCCCAGCCCACCTGTGTAAATAAAGCTGTGGCCTTCCAAGTGGCTTGGTGCTGCATGTCTTCTATCTGATATGGTCCTGAATTTTCCACAATAATGACACATAGGATCTGTGGCCACATGTCCATGGACTGGAATTGCAAAGACAATGATGATCCACGTAACATTCAGACTTCAGGATGCCAATTCCAAAACTGGCTTATAGTTCTGGCCAAATTACTTCTTTATTGGCCACTACAGATTTGAGACATTTTGTTCTTTAATGACCTAAATGTCCTCACTTATTTCTTCTTTCACATACGTACAGTGCCGATGATGGCCAAATACACAGCTTGCTGCCACAGGACGAGGAGAGGGAACTAACTGGCAACAACAGGATCCAAGGACTCCACTCTTCATCTAAGGAACTGCGATTGGGCTTCATCTAGTCTGGGCCACATGATGTCCACATGCGCTACTGAACTGACCAGATTTGAAATCACCAAGCTATGTAACTCTACCTGTATAATCATAGAGTGTGAAGGACTCTCAGAAGATGAATAAAACCAATAAGCTATATTGAAGAAGGGCCAATTGTTTTGAAGAATTTAGAAGTCTTTGAAAACCCTGAAGTTTTAAGCAACAGTTTCCAGGGAGTATGGCTCCAATTTATTGAGAGCACATAATCAGCTGGATTGACAGAAAATGTAAACATTTTAGGGCAGTGAAGCTTAATGATAGATTAACTATGGCAGATCTTGAATGAAAACGATTTCATTTCTAATTTGTACTCTGTTGTAGAACTGTATAGATGGGCATTAGGAATGTTGTGACAGTTGACAAACACGGTGGCCAGTTTTTGATCATCTTCAGTGCGATTCATGGATAAAAGAAGCCTTTTGGTTATTTCCATTTTGGGGGACTGTGGTGAAAATTATATAGCTTCTAAAATTGACCATGTATCTTAGTTACTTTTCTCATTGCTGAGACAAAATATCCAACACCAAAGGTTAAAGGAGGAAAGATTTATTTAGCTCAGTTTGCAGAGTTTTCAGTTCATAGTTGGCTGGGTTCAAGGCAGGGTAGCACATGGCAGAGGGCCAACAGTTCATGCTGGTGGAAGACAGCAAAAGTAACAAGGAAAGTAAGAAAAACCTTTCTATCCCTTATACAGTGTGCAGTCTACCGGGATGAGGACAGTGCCAATCCAATCAGTGGACTGATCCAACAGTGACCCACCCTTCACCCCAGCACTACACTATGAATCAATCATACATCCAAAAGCAACCAACCCCGAAAAAAACTCTATGACCACATGAGGCTTTGGGGGACATCTAGATGCAAACCATGACACCACATCAAGGAGAAATGACATATTCAGATTGACCTGAAGGAGTTTCTAGGTATGTGCCATTGCATAGCCCACTGTTTTGATAGGTTGTGATATTTTTAAGTAATACCATAATTAGCAATACCTTAGTAAACTTAAAAGTGGTACTTTTAAGTTTACTTAAAAACTGGTATTTTTATTACTTAAAAACTGGTATTTTTAAGTAATACCTTAGTAAGCTTAAAAGTGGTACTTTTAAGTAATACCTACTTGCACTGTAATGGGAACACAGGCATATTCACAACTTCCAAGTCATTACTGACATTTTGGGTGTATATGGATGATATTTCTCAAAGTAGTTGGAGAATAATTTACGCATTTCTTTCTCAGTCACGTTCTTGTGGCTGGAATAAAATACTTGACAGTTTAAAGGAATACGAGGTTTATTTTGGCTCAGTTTCCACCCACAGTCACCTGGCTGCAAGGAGGAATAACGATGGCAGCGGGGTCTGGCACGGGAAGAGGTGCTCACGCCGGGGAGCCGGGAAGCAGGGAGAGGGAAGGAGCCAGGGAGGAGGAGCACCGCACAGGCCACGCTTCAGTGACACGCGCTCCACCCGGGCTCCGCCTCCTAACAGCACGCTGCGCTATGAGCACATGAGTGGATTGGTTCACGGGGGAGTACTGGGCTTTCACAATCCAATCATTTTCCAGAATCACAGAGGACTTCTGGGAAACCTCCTAGAGCTAAACCATAGCACCTCACTTCTACAGGACCTAGAAAAACAAAGCCAATTGTGATTGTTTCTAAATTATAGCTACACCTTGCATTTTGAGTAACTAATAGCAATAGAAAACTGCCATTTTTCCTTACTTTTGAATTATTGAGAATGTCAATTCATTATTATCTAAAATAGCCCCTATTTTCTTATTGAGCCTTTTGTTTCCAACTAAAGCTATATTTTGCAGATTGAAAATTTAAAGGAAGGCTTACAGAGAGAATGTGACTCTTGAGCTGAGTTCCCATAGCTCAAATTACCTGGTTCTACAGCACGATGGCTGCAGGCTTGATCTTAGAAGGATGATGTAGTAGAGGGAAGGGGCAAAGATCGAGTATTTAGAGTGCTCACACTGGGCCAGAAGCCTTGTCTATGTGATATGATCATCAAAATAACCTGATGAAAAGATATGCATATCTATCTTGACTTTACAAAAACAGAAATGGAGACTTGAGAGATTATGTGATTTCTTGATGCTTCTACTGCTAAAAAACAGAAAGATTTAACCTTGGCTCTGTTTACAAAATGGGCACCTCCTCAACTATAACAAGTCATCTGCATGGCCAGTGACTATTTTATTCTCTTATTCTCATGGCTAATGTGTGCAATCTTTGTCTTTCATTTCAGCCTTCTAAATGAAATACTGCTAGCCGGGCCCTTTGGAGACCTCTCATGTAAGACATTTTGTGAAGTGTGTAACTCAGACAAAGAGATCAGACCTGGCTGGCAGATGGTTTTCATAGTCCGTAATAAAAGATATGCCCCATTCCCTGATTTTATTAGGGATGGGGCTCCTTTCTATATTTTGATGCATTATTTTGCTTGTAATCATCTAGACTATTTAATATGTGTCCATAATTTCCTGGTTCATCAAGTTCTTAATTGTTTACATCATACAGTAGTTTAACTTTTAAAGTATTACAGAGTTTTCCAAATAACCTGAAATAGCATAATAACATAGTGACAATCTTTCTCATCGTCACCCCAGAAAGAACACAGTGGGTCAGCTCATACTTGAGGTTACTTTCATGAGAAACTGCTATTATACCCCAGGAGAAGACAACCATGAATTAGGAGGCCATAGAGGAGTGTCTTTTTCAATGACGGTCTCTAGTATCAACACTTGACTCCCTCCTAACCTACAGCGTAGAAACACACTTTGTTGAATAATTTGTGAGTGCGTTAAGCACTGTCACGCACAAAATAATTATTTAAGTCTCTTGGAAAAGGCAGAAATGGGTCAAGTGATTTGCAGCAACTGCTTCATAAATTATACGGTACATAGATTGATATTTTAAACTCTAGACTGCGGTAGCACTTGACGTCGATTTATAAAATTTATCATGGTCTACTAAGGGGAAAAGAATAATGCTTTTCACTTTTAAAGGCATTAATTCTTTTTCGGAAATATAAGCCTCTGATACTTTGGTTTGGTTTGATATCCTTCCCAGGAGTTAGATCAGGGAGGAATTTTCTTTCTCAGGATTTCCAAACAAAGCTGTGATCTGACTAAGTGTCCATGGAGTACTCCAGGTGCATGGGTCTGACTTTCACTAATTTACTGAGTCACCTTGGTACGCTGGTCATTTCCGTGATTTCAAGAAACTTTTTTCTTTTACTACAAATGTAGACCACTTGTTCCAAATATTTTATAACTAAGTTCCTTTGGAACGTGGAGACCAATGAACTCATTCACTCTTTTTCAACTCTGTTATCCTTGGCCGCCATGCCCAAATTTCCACTTTTTCACATGCTTTAACCTCTGCACCCCGTCTGCTTCTCTCCTACTGGACCATCTCTTCTGATAATTCAGTCATCAGCCATTTTCCAGCACGAACTTGGAACTAGTTTTCTAGTAAACAAATTCTCTTGAATCTTGCTTATATTTTTAAACGAGAAAGTCTCTTGGAGGCCTCCTAAATCTCTCTATGATCACGCCTATAGAAATTAACCCTTTTTACTAGTGTCTTACGTTGACTTTTTCTACTTGAAAACTAGAGCCTGAATTTCATTTCAGGCTTACATTAACAAATAATTTCTGTAATTAAAGCTCTCTATGAGGCTGAGACATAGCTTAGTGGCAGGGTGCTTGCTCAGTCTGTAAAAGCCCTGGGTTTGAACCCCATCAGTGAAAGAAAGAAAGAAAGGAAAAGAGAGAAAGAGAGAAAGAAAGAACTTCTCCAAAGGCTGCACAGTAAGTTCTCTGTTCCATGCCCTGTGCCATAGTTATACTTATTTTGCCCCCTCTTAAATTTTCCCATTTCGGGGCTGGGGATTTAGCTCACTGGCAAAAGTGCCTGCTTGGCAAGCACAAGGTCATGAGTTTGATTCCTGGTACCAGAAGAAAAACAAAACAACAACAAAAATTTTCCCATTTACATGTACTGCACAATAAAATCATTTCAGAACAATTATTCTTCAAAGAATTGCTTTTCCTGCAGTTGTGTGTTTGCTGACGTTTTCTCTTTGCATTAGGATATAATTCCCCACTTGTCCCTACTTTTGAAACCCTAACATTATTTAAAATCCAGTGAAAAGTTTACCTTCTTTAGAAAAGCAGAGATTTAATCAGAACATTTTTTATTTTCCTTTTATTATTTCTTGCAGTCTTTTACATGGTGTGCTCTGTATTATTTTTGAGACGTGCCTCTATGTTTTCCACCTTGCTCCAAGAATTTTAGGGACAGGGATTGTTGCTAAGTCATCTTTGGACTTTACGTGATACTTCAGAGCTCAGACCATAGCAGGTATCTTAGGCAAAGACATTTTGCTCACAGGGAACAGAGAAGCCCTGAAAAGCACTTAACAAGGAAGTTATTGTTGGGACAAGTAGTGAAATCATGTGGAAAGCTAAGTACAGGCTCCAGGTGATGTACAAGACTCTTGGGACCTGGAGCTCTGGAGACATTAGAAATACAGAATTCTGTTTTCATGTCTGTTTCTCCCTCTGGAGATGTTTGGCCTCTCTCGTCTCTGTCTCCTACTTTCTGTGAGAGCAGCTTCCTCCAGCTGTGGCAGAGCAATGCCCACACTGTTGGAGCACAGTCTGCCGAGGCTGTAGCTTGTGTACCTCTCACAGTCACCTAGCACTGTTGCTATGGTCTTATTTCAAAGTTCCCCAAAGGAGTTTATTATAGTTGCTACTTTTGAGCCAGGCTGTCCCAGTCAATTTCTTCGTTGCTCAGCCAAAGTACTCACATCCGCAACATAAAGAAGAAAAGGTTTATTTTGGCTTGTGGTTTCAGTTTGTGGTTGGCTGGCTCCTGGCAGGATAACATGGCAGTGGAACATGGCGGAGAAAAAGGTGCTTACATCATGGTGACCAGGAAGCAGAGGGGGAAGGTGCTGTGGAGGAAGAGAAAAGCTTCCAGGTCAGGCCCCAGTGACCCACCTCTTCTGTCAGGTCCAACTTCTAACAGCACATTCAACTATGAACTCACAGTGGACTAACCCGCTGAAGAGTGTAGCACCCCACGATCAGTCACCGCCCCAAGGCCACACACACCTACGATCCCATGAGGCTTTGAGGGTACATCTAGATATAAACCAAGTCGGTTCTTTCCAACTCTCTAGAAAGTGCTTAACACAGTAGGTCTTCTATGAACATTTTTTTTTTTGAACTGAAGAGCATCGTGTTATGTGAAATAAGCCAGGCACAGAAAAGTAAGCACTGCATGATCTCACTCATGTGTGAAATCTAAGGAAGTTGAACCCATAGAAATTGAGAGGAGACTGAGGGTCAAGGGTAGAGAGGGTCGCAGAGGGGAAGGAGGGACGGGGAAAGGATGATCAGCGGGTGCTGAGTCCCAGACAGAGCACAGAGGTCCTGTGTGCCATTGCTCAGTAGGGTCACCGCAGACAACAACCGTGCACCCGAGACAGCTCCAGGACGGAATTCTGAATGTTTTCACCATAAATGAGTGATGAACGTTGGAAGGGACAGAAATGCTTAATCTCTCTTCAACATGAGATAATGTATACCTGTACTGGAACTTCATATGCGTTCAATTAAAATGTGTAATTTGTATATATCAGTGGAATTTTATAAGTATTATAGAGGCATAGCCAACTTCACAAAAAAGAGAAATCAACGTTAGACACAAAGAATAATTTTGAAAGTGTAAAAAATGGGGCACACACAGAATTTGAATAAAAAGCAGGAACAACCCACCCAAACACCTAATATGAACAAAATTTGCTCAATCTTACTGTGATAACTGGTTTTTTTTTCTTAAAGAGTATGCTTAGGATAGATACTTCATTAAGTACTTAATCATTCTCTATTTATGAAATCAATTGTTCATACACAGTTTTGTGACTGAATGCTAAATCTATCCAGATTTGTGAATAGTCATTCTTTTCTTGTTTTTTTTTTTTATTTTTTTGGTTTTTCTCCAGTACTGGGAACTGAACTCACGACCTTGCGCTTGCCAGGCAGGCGCTTTTTGCCACTGAGCTAAACCCCCAGCCCTTGAATAGTCATTCTTTAAAATGATGCACAACTATTTCAAATGATGATGAAACTTTAAGTTTTAGATCTAAAAAATGCTACTTTTCAATTTCTTTCTAAAGATCATTATTAAGTTAAAAAATATGAACACAAAAGATCTTTCTAATGGTTGTTATTTGCAGATTGCTTACTTCATTGCTTTATTCCTAGATTTAGAGAAGTACTTTGGGATTTTTATACCAAGAGAAACTTTGCTATTGGAATAGGAGAAATAATAAAATAGTAACACTTCCATTTCCAAAGCAGATGTGAGGATTGGTGAAATAATGCTTGTCTGGAACACAGCAGGTTTGTAATCAGTGGCATCATTTTTCAAACACATACCTCCCAGATTGGTCTCCCCAAACTACCGTTTTCTTTATTTTGCTTTTGGGAGGCCCTCTTGCTAGTCTCGTGTTTTCTAAGTGCTCTCTTGCTAAATTCTCCACTTAGGCTGTATTATATTCCTGATTTTACCCTCCTGAGACATTCCATTGACTTCCGTGTCTTTGCTGGTTATTTTCTTACCTCTTTTGGAATGGACTTCTCTTGCCCTTGATGAGTGCTGTGCTTGTTCAAAGGCCAGTTCAAACCCTATCCCTATAGGGTACCTCCCTGGGTGGTGGTGCCTATTTGGTCCCAGAGAGGGACCACTTTACCAAGTCCTGCATTTTATTCAGTTTAATGGCACTACAATTAAACAATAGTCTCCTGGTCTCTGCTACGCACAACTCTTAGAATCTAGTCATCTAAAAATAATGCAGAATGTTTTTAATCTTAATGTGCTACTTAAAATATACAGCCACAGTTTCATAAGCAGGACTAAGATAAAGACAAGAACCCCAGAAAACACAGAGTGGTGCAAGGTAGCCCACCTTTGTATGTGCAGCCAAGTGAGAACGTCAGGAAGGAAAATACCGCATCCCTCTACGTAACTTGTTCAGAGTCACACAACACAAAAGAGAGGATTCGAACCCAAGTCCTGTGACGTGGAAATCAGGACCGACTGCTCTCCTGGGTTGTAACTGTTTCCTGTTTCATGGGATGTCCACCTTGGATGACTGTGTGGTATTCTCTCCGGCTTGAGATAAACATTGGGAAGAAGGAGATTCAGAGGGGGATTGAGAGCACTGCTGAGCATGGATTATTTGCCTGGGTAGTAAGGGTCTCAGTGCTGTGATTGTAGAGATTAAAGGCAGCTGCAGCACCCCAGTTTGGGGCATCAGCCCCTTTCAGGAGCTGCTGACGAAAATGCTGGTGCCGCCTTCTAAGTGGATTTAAATAATAGCAGCTGAAATAAGGACTGCTTCTGCAGGGAGCACCATAAAAGCACCTGCATTCTTGTGGGTATAAGATCTTGATCTTCATCACAGGGTTGCTGTTCTGCAGCCGCTAATGTTTTTTCCTAGGAATAAAGAGGATTCTTTTTTCTTTTTCTTGTAGTTGGCTGAGCAGAATATTGATTGCCCTCTATCCCGGTTCCTTAAGGAGACCCCGGCTTTAATATATGTGTCCAAATAAAAAGTTTACTCCCAGCTCCCTCTTGATGTTGCACCCAGATGCCTCAGAGGTGTGGCTTAGCATCTGCTTTATCACCTGCCTCTGGCCACCTGTCCTCGCTGGCTCCCATTCAGGAACTGCAGGAGGGCACAGGAGTAGGCTGTCCAGAGAAACAGAAGCAATAGAATACATTGTATACATAGTTTGAAGAACGGGTTTGTTAGATGGGCTCACACGACCCAAGGCTAGAGAGTCACCCTGGCTGTGTGCAGCTGCGTACCACAAAGCTGGGGGCCAGTGGACAAGAGAGGCCAAGGCCACAGCTACACTCGGAGGTCCAGAAGTGACAGCGGCCAAAAACTACACTAGCGGGTACACGAGCGGGCGCTGGCTTCCCCATCCACTGTTTCACTCGGATGGGTGCAACACCCACATCCGGGTAGGTCTTCCCTGCACAGCCTGCGCCCCTGCTGCCACCCCCACCCCGGAAACACCTTCACAGACACGTGCAAAAGTAGGATCCACCAAGCCACTTGGTGTCCCTCAATCCTGCCAAGATGGCAAACAAGCCAACCACACAGGCACCGGGATGAAGCCCGCAGGCTCCAGCCTCACCGCTTCCTCAGTGAGCCTGGCCCTGGGATGCATGGAACTTCCGCGTCTCTGCTTTCTTCCCCGGAGCTCCTCATAGAGAACCTGGGAATTCAATGATTTAATGCATGAACACTGCTCAGAAAAATGCCTCGCAGATATGAATGATAAATGTTGATTTTATGTTCCTTTTACTGTTAGGTCCGTATGGCACCTGGTTTTGAATCTGTGTTAGGACTCTGGAAGCAGGTTGAGTATAATTGAACAGACTTGGAAACTTTGGCTTAGGAAGAATAAAATGCAGACGCAAGCTCGGAGCTGGTAAATGGGGGAAGAGAATTCAAATGCGAATCTGTCTCCGAAACCTGTTTCTTATTCACTGTGCTCTGTTGCCTAGGGTCTATTTGCAAATGTTTCTTGACTGCGTCCTGTATGTTGGTTATATTTACTGTTCATTAGTTCCATGTATGACACTCTCCCCAACTAAAATGTATGAAGCGCACTTCTTCTGTCTTTCAGCAAATTCTGGGGATAAAATTCCCATTTGCTGGTTCCTTTTTGATGTACCTAAAGTATGATGCCATAGAGCTTTCTTTACAATAATGTCTCAGAGCCCTTTGCAGGTTTCTGCCTCTGTGTGCCCTTGGATGATAGTCAACAGTAAAGGAACAAAAGTTGGCCCAGCAATCAGGCAGGGTTTCCCTTGACCCTTGCCCTTATGTGGCTCTTTCTGTAGGTGCCACGTGCGAGTAACTGCTTGTTCCTCTTTCTCATCAGTTGCACTTTTGCGAGGTTTATAGCGGCAAACAGATGAAACGCGTGCCCGAGTATGAACGCACGGGTACTTAAGATTTTCTGGAGTAAACAGCATAATCTCCCCAGTTGGAAGCAGTTCTAGATTTTGAACACCACCGCCACTGTGTTACAGGCAACTAAGTTAGATGAAATGTTATAGGCGGTCAGCTAGGGCTGGGCCCTTGAAGGAGCCAGTGCAGAAGATGAGAGACCTCACAGCCGTGGGGGAGGCGGGCACCTGTGCTGTGCGCCAGACCTCCAGACAAGAGATGAAACAAATGCACCCGCATACTTCCTAAGGTTCAACATGAGGAAACCAGACACAGCCACTAACCCAACCCGCTACAGGAAACGCCCCTGTTCTGTATTCATGCCTGCTTACTACGTGACTCGCTTTCCCATTGGATTCCAATTTCATCAATTTTACCTGAGCAATTATACTCATAATCTTATCGGTTGATCACAGTTTTGTCCCTCCTCATGATTTCTCATTTTTTCCCACCTTGGACCCGCCTCACCCTGTGGATGTGCTCTAGAAAATGCCTAGGGAAGGCAGGGTCCCTGGCAACCCCCTCGAGACCCCTTCTGTCTCTCTCTCGGACAGAAACTTTCTTTCCCTAAGTAAATATATTCTGCTGTGAACCTCCACTGTTCCTAAAATTCATTCTTCGATTTTATAGAACACAGACTCGTACCGGACATCTAGCAGGATGGGAGTTTCTTTGCCCTCTATCAACTGAATTTAGGGCTAAAGACCTTGTGTGGAAGCGGCTTTGAGCACGCTTCATGTGGTAGCAGAAAGAGCAGGTGCCCCTAACTCCAGAGTTCTCTGGGACCTCTATCACTGCTGCCCCTACGGAGCTATTTTCGGGTGTGACTTTATGCAGATCTATGGCATGGTACAGTTCAGAAGAGAATCAGGCTGTTACTCGAATATGGAACTTTTAATTTTCAGACTGTGAAAGTTTATCTTTGCAATATATCAAGGGTTTCCTAGATATCATTTGAAATAAGGCTGTCAGCAGACCCGAAAACAGTTAGCTTCTATTGAATTCATTTTATCCAAAGATGTGCTCTAAACATTGAAATGAGAAAAAGCATAGAAAAGTCATTTCATAGAAATTATGACAAATGTTTTAGACTAGAGAAAATATCTGGACTTCAAGTGTAAGGTAACCATAATCTAAGTATTTTTTAACCATAATATAAGTATCTTTTTTTGGCTTTAATCCATGAGCATGTACTTAAAGAAGAAACTAGCTTTAGAGTTAACCTTTGAAATTAAAAATTAAAAGCCTTTTTTCCTTTTGATCCAAATTGTAACAAAATTTTACATTAAGTAGAATTTTTAAATGGTTGGAAAATGGGGCTTTGGATTAAAAAAAAAAACAGAAGAAAAAGATAAGAGTGTTGTGAGATAGATTATGGAGATACTTGTGCTTTGGTTCACCAATATTATTTTTTGCCTAATGAGAATCAAAGGTGATTCTTGATACAGGTAATTTGGGGATTAATCTGTCAGAAAATTGGATTGAAAGTATATTACACACTTTAAAGTTACTCAGTGAATAAAAGTCTTATACTGTGGTATAAGTTATGGTATGCAGACTCTGACCTCAATTGTAACCATGATGATGATAAATGGTAGTAATATGTCCTTCAGTAAGTCTTTATTACACGCTTACTATTTCCTGCATCGTGTTCTAGGTGCTCGGGGTACAGTAGTGAAGGAAATGTTAAATCCTCACCCACAAGGCTTTTACAGCCTAGAGGGGAGTGATGGAGAACTTACGAGTAAGCCCATCTACGACCTCTCAGAGGCTGGTTAAGTATTATGCGGAGAAATAAAGAGGCATAAAGAGAATATGCAAATGAAGGTGAGTATGAAGGAAAGTGATTCTGATTGAGTTCATAATGTTTGCCGTGTGTTTTGCTTGTTTTTTCTTGTTGATCTTTTCTTGTTAGAATATATTATCTTTATTTTACAGGTGTCAAAACTAAGACCCATGGAAATTAAATGATTTGCCCCAGATCTCAGGGAGAGCACCTGCTCAGGTGAGAATCAAACCCAGGTCTTGTGGACTTTGCTCCTCTAGTTCTTGCTTTCTCTCTTCACCTGGGTATCCAATAAGTGAGTATGTTTTGGTACGTTTCAATATAAAAAGTGTATTTCCATACACTGTTATTTAATGTTTCTATTACTACTAAGAAAATAGTACTGTCAGATTAATTTTAAACAAGAGAAATCAGACTTGGAGAGATAAAATTTCCTAAAATTAGTAAATGGCACATCTATAAGTCTTTGGCTTCTAAATCTTTGCCCTTCTTAGAGGGCCAATGCGAGGTCATGTGACTCGGTATTCAGGGAAATACAAGCTGAAGTCAAAGCCAGCACTTGAATCCCAATCCCACCACCTAGTAGTTATTTGACTTTGGGATTTTAAATACTCTAAGCTCAGTTTTCTCCCCTATAATGAAGGTAATAATCATGCTTAACTCAGTAAATAAGCTCAAGTGAATCAACACATTTAAAGTACTTAAAACACAGCACTGCCTATGCTCCTGGCACATGGTCAGTGCTACACAAAAGTTGATGTTAATATAATATTCAAGAGACTAAAGCAACTATAATTAAAAGTTATGCGTTTCCATATAATTGAGTGCTAAATGGTATGGTCTTTGCAATGGTGGTAGTAGAAATTCAGAGGATATGGATACACATGTGGATGTGGATATGGCCTACACATGTGCATAGCTTCGAGCACCTAGGAAGATGGCCAAAGTCACTGGTGGAAATTGCTTCCCCCAGATTTCCCTTTTGAGCTTTCTGGTTTGTGTATCACCTGTCCCAAATCTTAAAAAAAAGAAGGCAATTATTTAAATTGACAAATACAAATTGTGTGTATTTTTGGTATACAACAAGATGTTTTGAAATATGTATACATTGTGGAAAAGCTAAATCAATATAATTAACATATGAATTAACCCATGTACTTATCTCTTTTTTTGGGTGGAGCTGTTTAAACTCTACTCTTTTACCAAATTTCAAGTACCTAATGCATTGTAATGGTGCACAACAGATCTCTTGAACTATTTCCTCTTATCTAACTCAAATTTTTGTATCATTTGAGCAACATTCCCTAAATATCTACCCCCAAAACTTAATGACTACCTTTTTATTCTCTACTTCTATACATTCAACTTTTTAAAATTCCACATATACATAAAGTCATTTGTTTTTGTGTGCTTGGCTTATTTCACTTACTATAATATTCTCAGCACTCATCCACATTGTCACAAATGACAGGATTTCCTTCTTTTTAAGGGCTAAGCAGGATCATTATGAAGATACACGTTTCTTTACCTATTTATCAACTGATAGACACTTAAACTGATTCTATATCTTGGCTATTGTGAATAATGTGAATTATGATGAATATGGGAGTGGAGAGGTCTCTTTGACTTATACTGATTTTATTTTCTTTGGCTAGGTGGCCAGTAGTGGGATTGCTGGGTATATGTCAATTTTATTTTTAATATTTTGAGGAACCTCTACTGAGTTTTCCATACTGGATGTACTAATTTACATTTATATAATCAAGGTAAAAGGGTTGTCTTTTCTCTACAATCACTGCCAAACTTTCTCTCTTTTATTTTTTGGAAGTGGCCATTCTAACATGGGTAAGGTGATATCTCATTGTTATGTTAAACACCAGGGCTACCCCTTTGGACCCAGGCTTCAGGCCCAGTTCTGCAGACCTACATAACTTGCCTCCCATCTGCTGACTCAGGCTCCAGAGTACTTATCTTGAGGCCTCCAGCAGAAAGCCTGCCTACCAACTAAGCCACAGGGTCTGCTGTAAATCTCCAGATATGCTCACTGGTTAAGAGCTCTTGCTGAATCAATATGTACAGACTGGAAAAACACTCTGCTTTTTGCCAAGAGGTGGACACCAAAGCATGGCCACAAGGATCATGAACAGTCAGGGAGGCATGACACCACCAAGCCAATTACAAGAAAGCAGTACATGCTGACCCTGAAGAAATGGAGATTTGTGAACTTTCCAAAAAAAACTTTAAAGTGATCATCTTAAAAAAACTCAGAGAACTGCAAAAGAATATAGATAAACAACTTGACAGTAGACAAACAGAATGTCAACGAAGAGATAGAAGCTAGAAAAGAGAATCAAACAGAGATGCTGAAGCCAAAGAAAACAATGACTGAACTAAAAAATGCTGTAGAGAGCTGCAGCAGCAGATTTGGGCAAACAGATGAGTCAGTTAGCTCAGGAGAGACCATTTGAAATTATCTAGTGAGAGGAACAAAAAGAAAAATGGATGAAATGGTTCAGAAAAACTGTGGGATTAAAGGACATCATCAAGAACCTACTGTCATCCAACACCTCTGGTGGCCACAATCTTAAACACTGACTCTGATTGTTTTTTTGAAAAATGCTCCTCTGCAAAAGCCTGTTTCCAAGACAGCTGTGAGTCAGGTTAAACAGACTTGTGGGAGAGATCTTTCAGAGAACCACTAGATATGTTTAACCACCAGATATGTGCCCACTGTCTCTATTCTGCCCCTTCCACTGATTTCAAGGCTGGTAAATTTAAGTATAATTTTGTGATGTCTATTTTTTAAGGCTTCTGTAGGGCTGAGGAAGGGGAGACGGGATCAGAGCAACTTAAAATGTGACAAAACTCTGTGTTCTTACTGAGATTCAATATTTTTCATCTCTGTAGTCTCTCTTTGTATTTCTGTAAAACTTTAATGTTCAGAGTTCTAAAAATTTGTTTCTGGTACATTTTTTCAATGCTTTATTGTTTTGACAGAAAAGTGGAGTTTTGGAAGTTCTTATTCTAGTCTTTTCACCTATTGACTGGTAATGCTAAGTAACATAATCACAATAATACTACGAGAATGAACAGTAGACTTCTTGTAAACATGTGATACAATTGAGGAGAGTAGATTATACATTCTCATCTGAGAGGTTTCTTGATTTTGAGCATCTGGAATGCTGTGGATGATCAGAGTGAAACACAAAGTATAAATACATTGAAGAGCAAAATAAAAGATAGATAATAGGAAACAGGAAGATAGATCTTTTGCAAAAGAGAAGGGGAACAAGAGAAGGGAAAAAGGAAGGGGAAGAGGACATAAAAGAAATAAGATGTGCTACGTACATACTCCCCAACACAAATCCAATCATTATATACTGCACACATGTACCAACAAAAATAAAAGCTTAAAAGAAAAACAATTACAAAATGGCCTGGTTATTTAGGTCAGTGTAAAGGCCTAGGATTTAATTTCTAGAACATCACAAGGCAAAAACCAAAAGCAAAACCAAACCAAACAGAACAAAACAAAACAAAACAAAGCAAAACACATCAGTGTGCTTTAGAGAGACACTGGAGAAATTGTTTTGTTAGTGTTTGTTTTCTTGTTGTTGAGTGGTTAAGTGGATGTGCTTCAGTACAGTGTCCATTGCCTACCCATAGAAAGAACAAAAATATTTTACCGTGGATTCGTTTACTAAGCACAAATAATCTCTGACTTTATTGAACCACTGGAGATCAGTTTAGCATATCTTAATAGCTTTGCAAGGAGTCATTTTACCTTGGGTTTTGTGTGCTGAAAGTGGTGAAGCGGTTTGCAACAGGCCCAACATTGAGCTCATGACAGAGTGAGCCTGGAAAAGTCATACTTTGCAAAAATTAAGGCATGTGTCGGCTTTCAAGTCGGGCTCTTCTCCCATTCCCTGAGGAGGATATCTCCTCCCATATTCTTGCAGCACAGTTGTGCATATTTCTGGATGATTGCTGGGGTAAACTCAGTCTTCTGCCTGTTACTCATTGTTTCCCTTGTCACTCCCATGCTGTGGTGGTGGAAACCACACACTGAACTTTTCTGTGATTATAGTGAGCAGGTCATGGCCAGATGGTTCCTTTAGTTGGAAGAAAACTGACTGCATCTCAAATTGCTCTGAAATGTCTTTGGAGCACAATGCAAAATACATTGTCAGATGCTCTCAGCTTCTCTCCCTCCCAGCTGGCTGTCAATTAGAGATATACTTTCAACCTTATATTTTAAAGAACAACTGCAGTAAGATAGCTTTTCTATATGATAGATTTGCCCAAGCCAAGGGTACACTTTAGATCTTTAATAACTTTACTAAATGGTGCAACTTTCAGTATAAATCAACTTTAAAGCTTTTTATTAGCTAAATAAGACTCTTCTTGCCCATTTAGAATTAATCTCTTTTCCCCCCCTTACCCTCAGAAACCTTTGATATAGTCATGTTTTCACAAATTTCCTTATTCTGGAAATCTCATGTAAGTGGAATCCTATGATATATGTTCTTTATGCCTGATTTCTTTCATGTTACATGATGACTTGGTGCTCATACATGATGTAGCTCATGTTGGCAGTTTACTCTTATGTAGTGCTAAAGAACGTACCACTGTCTGGGATTGCACGGGATATATTCTGCCTGTCATTTCCCTGGCCAATGGACATTTAAGTTGTTTCCAGTTCTTGGCTATTAAAAGCAGCACTTCTTGGAATATTTGTGTGCAAGTCTTTGTGTGGATGATGGTATTCAACTACGTTTTGAACAAACTATCCTTCCCCAATGTGATGCCTTGGAATTTTTGTCAAAAACGAATTCTAGACTCTTAATTTTGCTTCATTCATCTGTATGTCTTTCCTTGTGCCAAAATCACACTGTCTTGATGACAGTAAATTATGCTAGGTTTTAAAATTGAAAAGTACGAGACTTCCAACTTCATTCTCTCTCAAAATTTTTTGGCTATTCTATTTTGTATTCACATATAAATTTTAGGATCTGATTGCCAGTTGCTATTAAAAAGGCTGCTGTAATTTTGATAAAGTTACATCAAAATCCCATTTAATCTATAGATCGATGTGTGAAGAACTACACTCTTATCAGTTGTGAGCCCCTCAGTTCATGATCATGAAGTTTGTCTCCACTTGTAAAGTTTTGTAACTTTCTACCGACAAAGATACTCCTACTTTTTTCAAATTTATTCCTATGTCTTTGGTTTTTTTTTTTTTTTTTTTTTTTTTTTTCTCCGGTACCGGGAATCGAACTCACAACCTTGCGCTTGCCAGGCAGGCACTTTGCCGCTGAGCTAAATCCCCAGCCCCTATTCCTATGTCTTTTATTTTGTTTGATGCTGTTGTGAATGGAATGGTGTTCTTAATTTCACTTTCAGATTGTTTACTGCTCAGATTTGGAGTTCAGTAGGTCTCATTTATTTTGATGCCTACTGAAGAAATTTATATGATAACAGGTCTGTGGGTGATTTAAAGTGCTCTTATAAATTCTTAAGGTGACCATAAACCTTTCTTGGAGAGAGAGCCATATCTTACTCTTCAGAATACCCCTGAAACTCTTAAAATAGGTTGTACACAGGATGGGGGCTTATCATATCATTATTAAATAAACACATGAATTTTACAACATTATCTTTTTATTTTAAAATGATTTACCCACATTTGTCAGTTGCCTTGATGGAATCTCTATCTACACAAGGAATGTGAGTTAAGAATTCACATAGGGTCTTATCACATCAGAAGTCAAGGATTTTATCACTGATGAGAACTAAAGGTTTATGAATTCACATCATGTATTAGCTTTGGGGATTTTCGTGACAAATGTTTGTTTTAATAAATAAATCCTTTTTCACTTGATAAATGATAACTTTTAAGCAAGAGTGTTTTTGTTCATTTAGAATATTCCAGGAAGTCTCTTCCAGGGTATAGGCTCAGAAGTACTGTCAAAAGAAATTTGCCATTCCAGCACAACTACGTAGTAGATCTTACTACTGGTTTCACTTTCTCCTCCTCTCTAACATGGACAATGCGGGAGGCATTTCTTAAATTTCAGAGCAGAGTTGCTTCCTGGGCTGTCATAGTGGGTGACCTTGTCCCTCTGTTTACCTCTGTGGCCAGAAATCTTTTCCTCTCAAAGCAGAGTTTTAACCTCTGTAGGGCCATGAGGATACTCCTTCTGGATGTTGAAGAGTGGGCGTTATGGAGGATGATTACTTGCAGACTGCTAACCTTGTCTGTCAGGACACGTGTAAGAAAATGTTAATCCTAGTTCCCACCTGTAGTCCTCAAGTCTTGTCTGATTGGCCATTTGTCCCAGGGTTTAATTTTTAATGAAGTATTATATTATTAACTTCTGCATTACAATAAGCTGGCATGGGTTTGCATATTCTGCTTGGTAATTTTGCCATGGTGTTATGAAAACACTTGCACAATCACCCAAATTATAGCCAAATGCGTCTTAGTTAAGTCTCAGAGACAGGCAGCAATAACCTCTTTGGCACACAGTGTGCCCAACTCTTGTCACTTGAGGAGAGCAGGGAGTACCCTGGTTGATAAAACAGGTGGCAGTGGGGGAGTTCAGTCCTTCTCAGTTGATGGAGGGAGGCTGGTTTCTGAGGTACTGGCCAGTTGTACTGTGGCCCATGCCATCGTCTATGAAATTGCTGAAGTCATCACTAGTTCCTGGGTTCAGAGGGAGATGGAAATTCTATATGAAAAATGTATACACGGTAGGGCTGAGCCACTCCGTGCAGACGACATCTCCGTGGTCTGATTGCTCTTCCTACACTAATGTCATCATTTAGGGTCAGTTATGAATCTAAGCTTATTTATATGTTTTTGTATTTGGCAGAAGTTTTAATTTTTCATAATTTAGAAAATAAAAATGCATCAGAATGCAGCAGTGAATTTCTGATTCTCAAGGATGACCCCTAGAAAGTACTTGTGGACATTTATTAACTAATGGTGGACCATCAGCTGGGGATCCATACAGAGTGATGTAACTGACAATGCAGAAATCTGAGGGGACCCACTGAAGAAATATTAGCATCCGCCTCAAGGCATTAGCAGCTTTGTTAAGAAGATCTTATGGCTGTAGACCATAATTTAACAGGGGAGTCTGCAGTCCTGGTCTTCATATTGCACTTTGCAAATGATAACATTTTATTTGTATGGAATAACTCCTACGTTAGTTTTGCTCTTTTTTGATTCAGCTTTCTCGCCCACCTGCAATCCTGCTTGGTCTTGTGTCAGCTCTTGTAGAACTGTGCAGTCAGTCAGATGGCATGGTTTGCAAAAAATATTCTGCCATTGGATACTTCAAACAGAAAATTATTTGTTTGTTCCTCTATTTGATATTATCATTCAATTCATAGAAGTTAAAGAAAAAGCTTAAGAAGTACATCCTGGCAACTTTGAAACCACTGATATTACTATGTAATCCACTTAAAACTCTCAGCACTGTTGATTAAACACTTTGTGTTCCATGGTAACATGCAGACATGTTTTGGTGGATTAGGGTCGTGATGTAAGCGATGTTCTTACTGAACTAAAATTCACACTTGGGGTGAGATCCGCAGTACAGCATTGGCCTCGCAATCACAAGGTTCTGGATTTCGTCCATTATCTAGAGAATTTTTAGAATCCTTAAATCTTTTTTTAATAGAACAATTTAAGTTTAACTGTAATTACATTGAAATGTTATCTAAACAAATCTTAAATTTTTATTTCTTTTTTCAAAATACATTGAAAGTGTAACCAATATAATAATGAACATGGTTCCCAAAATGTCAGAATATTTAAAACTTTTACTAAATTGCAATGATGGCAAAACCTTGTGACATTGAACTTTTTCCAGTGACAGAACTGAATGAATTAGCTTATAATCTTAAATAGAACATGAGATTTAAACATGATATTTTGTAACTGTATATTGAAATGACTTGTGAGAAGAATCTTTTGATGGAGCTTCTATTTTTAATTGGATAAATTTATATACCAGGCCAGGATGGAATGAAAATTGAGGACTATGATTTTGTAGATCCAAGTTTGGAAAAGCATTAAAAAAATCATAAAGAGAGATAACTTATTTGATGAGATTGGTTTGGTAAAAATATTTGTTAAAGTGTTTTCAAAAATACTTTTTGAGCTAAAGTGGCAGTACCTAGGAAAATATTTGGGGTGAAATATTCCCACATTTCAGCACAAAAAATATCACTGACAATATATCCTATTTGGTAGAAATTACACTGAGTTTACTAAGCATCTCAGTACAGATGGACAGATTTCATTGTACATGCCAATAACTTAAAAATATTTAAGAAAATGTAGATAATTTTTATAAAGATAATGATAACACGGCAGGGTTATATGGATAGAGTCTTCAGGAAAAACCAGGACATAATTTTAGAGAAAAATATTTTAAAAATGGGTGAAAATGAAGATAATTGTTCTGCTTTTGTTATTTATTAATTTCATGTGCTTAATAGGAGTTTTAAACATGGTGTTTCATGTACATGACATATGTTATTTTCAGTTTTTAAACATTTTATTTTCAAAAAATAGCATTTGCATGTCACTGTTTGAGGGAATATTCAAATTTCTATCCATGTAGTCGAAGAATATAATGCAAAATATATTGGTCAATGCAAACTTTATTGGTCAATAATATTTGAAAAAATTATGTCTTTTAATTTGGTGTAATGCCTTGTTTTATTCGAAGAGGCTCCAGCTTGGTTGATCTCTTGTCTGGACTGCATATGAAGGAGATAATAGCAAAAGATCTATACAAGGGGTGATTGAAATATACGATGAACCTTTTTCCTCTTTCATTTTTTTGGAGACAGGATCTTGCTTGTAGCCCAGGCTGGTCTTGAATTCAGAGTGATCCTCCTGCTTCAGCTTCCCAAATGCTAGGATTACAGGTGTGCATCACTATACCCTGCATGATGAATGTGCAACCTTAAAAAATTCATTACAGTAAAAGACACATTGCCATTAATTCCCCTGAAAATACTTCCCCTTGCTTTAAATCCACTGATCCCATTGTTCCCAATGCTTTCTGAAACAGTTCTGGAAGTTCTCCATGAGTGCTTTATGAGGCGTTATTAAAAAAATACAGGGAGTACTGTTTCCAAGAATCTTCCAGTGGAAAGACAGCTCATAAAAACATGGCGTTGTGCCCACGTCCACCTTATTCATGGGCCTGGCACCATGCAACTTCTGGCTCTTCCCCCAAACCAAAATGACCATGAAAGGTCAACATTGAGTCTGTTTAGGATATCAAGGCAGCCACAGCAGTGCAACTGAAGACCTTCTTGAAAGGAGCTTTCAGAGCTGCTTCAGAAAGTGATAAGAATGATGGGACCAGTATGTTCCAAACAAGGGGAGGATGCCAAGGGGAGCTAGTGGCAATGTGTCTCTTACTGAGGTAAATTTATTTATTTATTTATTTATTTCCAGTACCGGGAATCGAACTCACGACCTCACACTTGCCAGGCAGGTGCCGTGCCACTGAGCTAAATCCCCAGCCCCCTGTAGTAAATTTAAAAAAGAATTGTAAACATTCACCGTGCTTTCTGGCTGCTCCCAGTTCCATGTCTGATCGGAACACTTTGTTCGTCCCTCATCTTTCACGCTCCTCCTCACCCTCGGATTCTGGGTCTCAGAAGCTCCAATCACACAACCAAGAGAGCAGTGCGAGCCCAGGAGAAGAGGCTCTGTTTTGACCTTGGGGAGCTTTCCTGACAGCCCCTCCCTTTGTGGTCCCCCCGGCAGGGCTGGTGTTTTTGGGTTCCCTGTTGTTCTGCTTAGCTGATCGACAGTGCTAATTTTCCATAGTATCACCTTTTAAATTTGCTCATGTTTTATTTTTCTCTCCAAAAAAAAGTGCTTTCGATATCTCACAGATTCTTCCCCTTAGAGACAAGATTAAATGACTCCCACTTTATCTAAAAGAGATAATCTTGTACTTGGATCAGTGCTTACAAATAGAACTATATGTTTACATTTTAATGTAACTATGTTTGATCACTAAACTTCTCTTATTTTTTCTGACCATCCTCATTTTAGAAAAACCGCTTTACATAGGCAACTATTTGCTTTACTCATAAAGGCTGCAGTTGTACAGGAAATTTAATTAACTGGAGTTTGCCATCCTTCTAGAATACCACGGAGGTTTATATCTACTAGGGTGTTCTGCTAAAAATATTACCAGTTGGAATTATGATAAGATTCATCCGTGAAAATTAATTTCTGTTTCTGTTTATCCCACAATTAATTACCTTATCTGTAAAAATTATACCTTCCATGCTGATAATATTCAGCCGCTAATTTTATGAAAACACAGAACTAATTATAATGACCAAACACATTTAAGGCATATTTCTGGTTTGTCTCCTTAATTCTTATAAATACAACACAAATATCTCATATTAAAGGTAACAGCTGTTCAGTAATACATATAGTGTAAAATTCTGCTGGTAACACGTCCCAGGAAACAGTAGTTCTCCACTCAACAAGTTGATCAAAAAATATTCTTGGGACTGCTTGGATTAACCGCTCTTCTATTATAACTTGAGATATTTAGGGAACATAAGGAAGGGGCGAGTGTGGAAGTCTTGTCCTTCATGATGGTTCTGGCTACGGAAAGGGGAGATGTCCCCAAAAAGGTCCATCAGGATGCCAAGAGATGTGACTTGAAGACCTTGGAGATGACAGACTTGAAGACCTTGTAGAGGAAGACCCATCCTCCCTGAGAGTTTCTGAACACCGAGGACGTGGCCTGGGAAGAAGAAGGTGGAGAGGTTTATCTGGAGGCACTGATGGAGAGTGGAGGATGAGGTGACAGGGGACCGGCTGGCTCACCTCGCCCCCCGCCCCCCATCCCCCGAGCTTGGGCCTCCCCGTCAAGGCCCCTGATGACGTGCGCTGCTCTTCTCCTGCGTCTGTAGCTGAGTCAGAGCACACAAAAACGTCATTCTATTGCATCCTAAAGTTCTCCTGTGTGCATGTGTGTGTGAGTGTTAACTGCTCTGTAGATGTGTGTGACCATCACCACCACAGCAGCCAGGATACAAAATAAGCCCAATACTCTCCAAAATAGCCCCCTGGTGCTGTTTGGTGCTGAAATAGTCCTCTCGCCTCTAACCCTTCAAGACCACTGAGCTGTTTTCTGCATCTGTATTTTTGCTTTCTCTAAGATGTCACACATGTGGATTACATACTTAAAGTACATACTGAATGTTGCAAGTTAATCGATGAATAGGAAGCAAGGTTAAGAAAACTAGTTAACCTAACAGAGGACTAAGATGCCCAACAATGCAGGCATTTCAGATTTCTTGTACTCATTGCCAGATACCCGGCCCTGCGGCTAGCTGCTGAGGAACGCTGGAGATCGGCCTGTCACTCTCTGACGGACATTACATAATGCACTTCCTTAGCAAACTCAATTAAAACCGCCACTGCGGATGGGAAGTGGCCAAAACGAGTGATTAGAGCACTTACAGACATTAGCTGTCTAATGAAGAGCAAGCAAGTGCCTCTGCAATCACGGAGAAATGTAAAGCACTTAGGGAAATAGTTATTTGATGTTAATCAAAGACTATTTTTTTCTGGCAGTAGATCGTTAGTTGTGATTTTTATTTATACTGAGTAACTAAGTTCTCTTAGATTTTCCTGCTCTAACCAGACAGGCTTTAAGGAATGAATTTGCATTCTTTAAAAGGATCACTTTCTAAAATATCTAAGATATCAGTTAATTTTTTAAATAAAATTTAATTTTTGAAGATAATGCAAAGAGGAACAAACTTTGAGAAAATAGTTGACCTGTGCAAGGGAAAAGGCCTTTAGTAGGTCAGCTTTAGGATTCATCTTTGAGGCCACAGTGTTCAGTGAAATAAATCAGATGCAGTTTTAAGTATCTCATGGTTTCTCTTTTGTGAGAATCCAAAGTATAAATACAGAGCACACTAAAAGAAGGGTGATGGGAAGTAAGAAGACAGATTTCTTGTTGAAAGGAAGGGCATTAAGAAAAGGAGGGGAGGGAAGCGAGGGGGAGGGGATGAAAAAGGAAAGAAGATGCTCCCACAGAGAAGGTGATCCTTATGCACTGCAAACCTGTACTAAAAAGATAAAAATTAGAAAAAAAAGATTCCCCTTTGGCAGAGCCCTTTGGGAGAAAAACTGAGTGATAGGGGAGGGAGGGAAGAGGAGGGAGGAGGTGGGGAGGGGGAGGGGCTTCTTGTCAGGTGATCTCTAAACCCTGCAGCCTGGTGCTTGTCTGAGGAGGAGCTGGGAAAGACGTTGAGTCTTCCGGCCTCACACACTCTGACTTAATGGATGGGAAATCTGACCTGGATACTAGGAATTTAAACTCTTCCCTGCTTGAGTCCAGTGTGTGGTGGTGAGATCTGAGAGCCATCCGATGACATATACATGAAAAGCCTGGTTAAAGGTCACTTTTGACGGACAGCTGTGTGGAAGGAGAGAGCGTCCCACAAGAAGATTTTAATTAAACTCTGTGAGAAATTTGCTTATTCATTTTGCTAGAAATGGTAATTTCCTCCCTAAAGGAAGGAAAGTTTGATTTTCATGCCAGAGTCGAGACAGTTTTTCCTCTGCAGAGGGAACTGCAGAAGAGTAGGGATTAAGCGGTGTCACTCCCCGCCCTGTGCCCGCTTCCTGCTGAGTTTCGCTGCGGGTGGGATGAGTCCAGGCTGTGGTGAGGTTCCCAGAAGCGCTTTCCAGGGCCGAGAGGCAGGCGATGAATTACAGAAAGCAAACGCACGTCATGACCGGCTTTGTGGTACCGGAACCCAGAAGCTTTCTCTGTGGCCCAGCTGTGAGGGGTCTGTTTGGGTCACGGGACAGGCGCAGGTTCTGGTCACTCCAGTCTCCCTGGCCCTGTCGTCTGTCCAGTGCAGGGGCAGTTGGCGAGCGCACTTTGGAGCCCGGTCCCAGCAGGCAGAGGCCCAGGTGCCCAGCATCATGGCTGTTCCCCTCGGAAGGCAGCACCAACAGGGACAGGCTGGGGCTTAGTTCCCATGGCCGGTGGGCCCTGCCACACACCAATATCCTCATGTTCAGCTTTCTCCAATCTGCTTGGCCAAATGCTTCCTCTTAGGCAGACACCGTCACGCTCCTCATATAGCTCTGTGTGAGTGTGTGTGTGTACACGTGTGTGAGTGTGGGTATGTGATGTGTGGATTTTATATGTGGGTATTTATATTCAGTTAATTTACTAAGAAAATTTGGAACGAGATTAGGTAGATACATATGAAATAAAGCCAGGTGTATGAATAAAATACAATTTAAAGAGCAAAGTAAGGAGCCACGTTAAGGGACAGGGAGGTCAACTCCATAGAGATCGGAAGGGACGACGGTGGGGCAGGTGGGATTTGTGTCCATGTCCAGCTGCACCCCGAGTGCAACATCAGGTACTGGAGACGCACGACTAGCAAGCAAAACTAAAACCTGTCACCTTGCCTGGATAAGAGCTGTCCTCATTCTGAGCAAAGCAAATCCATGCAGTGCAAAGATTTCTGCTGGGGCCTCTACAACTGTACTTCTTAGCACCGCCTTTCCCAGTTTGTCGTGAGCCTCATTCCTCACAAATCCCCAAAAGTTCTGGTGCTACAAGGTGTTAGAACTCATTAAAGGAGAACATATATAATTTTGCCTAAAATTGGGTCTTGTATGAAAAAATATTTTCTAGAATATTTCACCTAACAAAATATACAGACAGGTTGGCTTGGAGTTGGATTTTATTATCATTTCAAATGGTCTTATTTTGAAATTAGCTTCGTGAAGTTCACTTGTAAAGACTGATCCTCTAAATGAATAATTAGGATGTTTGGTTTGTGTTATAAAATGTTTCAAGAACACAGACAAGCGGGAAAAATACTGAGAGGACTGTCCATGCATGATTCCCTTAGCGTTTCAAAGCAATGAAACACTAGTGCTATCCATCACTATTTATGTTTCTCTTCAAATTCATTCCTCTCCTTCTGAATCTTTTCTAAAGTTGTTCACCATCTCAGAATTGTGTTTATTATTCCTATGCCTATTTTTGTACTTTTATATATATATAAATGCAACACAAATATTGTTTTATGAATGCCAAATTGTGTAAGTTATGTAAAAGTTATATTGTAAAATCATTTAAGTTGCTCTCTTTTCACTCATGGTTTTGAAATGTATACATATTGATAATGTACTTTTTGTTTATCTCAAGTTTTGTAAGGTCTTCCCATGAATAGCAACATCACAGTTTATTAATTTATTGTCCTATGGATGGATACTTCAAGTGGGCATTTTCTCTTTATTTGGATTTATGAGCAGCAATGCAGAGAACATCCACGTGCACGTCTGTGAGATGCACATCCTCCGAGGGTCACCAAGTGAAGGCCACTGTCTCTGTGACAGTCTTCTCTACTATTGTCCTCGTGGCTCCACATTCACTGTCACCTCATCCCTTTGTGTGAGGGACAGCAAGGGCTTTCTGTTTCTAGTTCCTTTTGGCTTCCAGGAAGGTTTGCTGAGGGTTCTGGCAGATGTCTGGCCTGGATCACGTCAGTGCTCACTTCTGACCTCTGGGACTCCCTCCCCACGTGGCAGTGTACACTAAAATTTTAAGTTATGTGGTAGCACAGATCTGTTGTTACAGATTCTCAGAGGGTGTGTTCAGATGTTTATTTATATCCAATGGATTGTAAAAAAATTCTTTCAGATAGAAGACATGTTTATTCAATTGTGAATCATTTTTTAAGCAAAAATTTCAAATTATGCTGTTTAGTGTGATGTTAGCTTTAAGGACACTCAAGTACATTATGCCTTAAGCAAGGCACCAGTTTGTTTCCTGCTTTCCTAAAGTCCTGATGTAAAGATTGATTCTGCTCTAAGATCCCACTAAGGACACAGCCCCTTTTTGTATTATCGTTGTGCCACCAACACTCGGTCTCCAAGATCATCTCTCCTGTCTACACCATGACAAATGCGGTGGTGTGTGTGTGTGTGTGTCTGTGTGTGTGTATTTGGTATCTGATGGGACCTTAGAGGAGAAGGATCCCAGTTCTGACTTCAATTTTTCTCAAACAAAAAACTCCGCCTTCTACTCTCTTGTAGTCCTATAGATCTGAGTGCCCGAATGCAGGGATTGGTGAAACTTCCCGGACAGCCACACCAATGTCCCAGGCAGCAAAAGTCTAGTTTTCAATTCCCTTTTCTTTTCTGGTCCTGGGGGTTTGCCTTATTTATTTCCAGTGAATCTGTGCGTTTCAAAGCATGCTTAGGATCCCTTTTCCAGCATTTGCAGTTGCTTTGAGGTCTGTGTGTTTGCTTGTTCTCTGTGCATAGCTTCAGTTCTACTGGGTGTTGACAAAATCGTTCTCCAATTGTCCTTCCACTAGCAAGACCTTTATTTCATGTCCTCTCCAACACTAGGCTTCTAAAGAAAGAGTGGAATAAAAATTATTCAACTATAGAGTGTTGTCAGAGAGAAACACCTTCAGGTCCTTCCTGCCCTCAGGTCAGCCCCGCTTGCGGCTGGTGATTCTCACCCTGCAGCCGGGTGTTACTCCGTCCTCCCTGTCCCTCTTGTACAATGGGGGAAGAAAAGCCACTCTATTCCCAGGATTCTGTGGACATTAAGGCAGAATTTCTCTACTTAGTGTAGAGCCCTGAGTACAATGAAAACATATTATCAGGCTCAGCATACACATGGACGCAGACGTAAGCAGCAGTGGCCAAACCCCATGCCCGTCCCGGGCAGTCCTGCCCTGTGCAGGGTGCGCAGCTGTCTCACCGCAGGACTGGACTCACGCCCCTTGACAACCAGGCCCTGCTGCGTGCCAGGCCAGCGACTAACGTTCATGACATGAAACGTCACTGACTCGGGGTTCCAAGGACTGGTAGGTTTTTCTGGGACATCTGTTCTCCCTCGTACTTAGCTCTTCAAGTTCACTTACTGAATGGGCCTCTTTAGAGTGGAACCTGTAAGAACTATGAAGGCAGCTCACAAAACGCTGCCAGTTAGCCTAGATTGGTGCAAAACTCTGAATCGTACTGCTTTGTGATCCTTCCCATAGGCTTGATCTCTCATCACATGCAACATGGCTGTAGAAACATTTAAGCAGGTCCTGGTGGTGCAGGTCCTAGTGCTCTGGGAGGCTGATGCAGGAGGATTACAAGTCTGAGCTCAGCCTGGGTGACTTAGTGACTTAGCAAGGAACTGTCTAAAAACAAAAAATTAAAAAAAATTAAAAAATTAAAAAAATAAAAAATTAAAAAAAAATTAAAAATTAAAAAAAAATTAAAAAGGGCCAGGGATATAGTTCTTTGCAAAGGTTCAATCCTGAATTGCAAAGAAAGAAAAATTAAAGAGTGGAAAACCACTGTAATTCAACTTCCATAGAACTGTAGTGGAAATTCAGTTTTTATTTGTTTTACTTTTTTTACATAGGTAAGCAATTTAAGTTTTATTGACCTTCCCAGTTTTTTGCAAAAGTTAAATTTACAGTCACACCTGTCAAGTTTGAGGTATGATATATAGATCGTGCAGAAGGAAATTCAGTTTTTAAAATCTGTTTTATTGAAAAGGAATGAACTACCAAGGGACACCTGGTTTTGATTTTTCTCTTTTGACAGAACCTCAGTGGAAGTAGGTCAGCCCTGGGTGCAGATGCCCGTGGCTGGTATTATGGGTTTCATGGCATAGCTGTTAGTTTTCCCTTTAGGAAAATAGACATGTTGAGGACAGTTAGTCATTCACACTGCGTTTTCAGTCCAGTTTAGTCAACCAGAATAAATTACTGTCTTCGGCCGAGGTGGTTGTGGGCTGATTCGCTCGGACGCCTCCACCCTCTGCTGGTGGGGCCAGTACTTGCGTGGCGATCTAGACCCAACAAGTCCTCCAGCCGGCATGGCGTATGTCCTCTGCGTTCAGTCTGGAGAGAGTCTGGAGCTGTGAAGTTCAATTATAACCTTGCTCAGTATTTATGTCCTAAGTAATTTGATTGATTTTTTTTGTTTTTTTTTTTTGAGACAAGGTCTTGCTATGGAGCCCAGGCTGGCCTTGAACTCACGGTGATCTTCCCGTTTCAGCCTCCCTGGCGTTGGGATGACAGGTGTGCACTAACACACCTGGAAAAGTTAATTGGTTAACTTAAATTTGCAAAGAGATTAACATGGGTATTGCTGTTGCTGTCACTCTGGGGAACAAAGTAGTTCTACTCGGCACTTCTCACGGTGCAGTTCAGGGTCACAGCTCACATCGTTCACCCGAGCATCACAAGCCCCATGCCTTCCCCATTCCCTTTTCCCTTCTTTCTTTAATTCCTTCCTTTCTTCTCACTCGTCTGCCTGTCTTTGGTCACAGATTCCTACGTTGTCAGCTCTAGGACCGTGAGAGCCACATGTGCCTTGCTCTCCACTTTAGCTCTGCAGGCAGCAGCTTCAGCCAGCACCGCTCTGCATGGGGATGTGCGGGTTCTGGACGCACACGCGGGAGCTCGGCCTTTTCATCTCTCACTGCCGCTTCACGTGAGGGTGGAGCTGCGGCACAGTGATGGACACGCACCGCCCCAGGAGGGAGCGGCTGTAGTCACAGGTGGTCCAGACGGGCTCTGGCGCACGCCGAGGAGCGAGGGGGACAAGGAGCACATCTCCAGAAGACGGACTGGCTAGTCCTGGACCTCCCCCACCGGAGAGAAGAGAAAGGAGCTGGAGATTCTCCCAGTCACAGCTGGAAGCAGTTCTAATGGACACTTATAATCTCATGGAAGTGAATTAGTGATGAGGACCCGTGCTTCCCACCCTGGAGGGGAAGTGTCATTGAACAGAGAGGGACTATCAATCATTTCTAGCACCTCATCTTTCCACGTGACCTCCGCATGTTTGGGTTGGTCTTCTGGTGACTTTGCTGAGGTGATGGGGTGCATCTGTCACGGAGAAGGGGCATGGCTTTGGATGGGTGGGGCAATTTCAGGTTCAATGAAGTGTTCTAAGTGGGGGTTTCTAATCTCTACTTCCAGGCCATTTCCCCCAGAGCACTGGGCTTCCTCGGAGTCCCAAGGTGTCCTCTGGTGCTGGGCCTGTGATGGTTTGGTCCTCACAGTAGTGGGCTGCTGGAGCTGAGGACAATCAGCAGACGGAGGCATTTCCGGGTCCCTTGTTGGAGTGGATACCATGCTGGAGTGCTCCTCCTAACTGCAAGCTGAATCAACCTCTTTTCTTTGTACGATTCCAGCCTCAGGTAATACAGTGGCTACAGCCAGGAGTTGGGGCTCATTTGTCAGAGGCAAAGAGACAGAAGACAGAGGGGACCCTGAAAACTGGGGCCTTTCTTATTCAGTCTCAAGCACTGGCTCTGTGTAGGGGGCGTGGGACCAAGACCTCAGGGGGAAGGAGGTGAAGCAGGTGAGGGTTAGACCTCAGGGCACTGGCTGGATCATGATGGAACTCCAGACACAGAATGGAATGTCAGCAATGGATACTGAACAAAGTTTCAAAAATTCCAGTGTCTTAGAGGTGAGTAGCTTTTACATCGAAATGGATTTATGGAGCAGAACTGTGCAGTTGAGCCAGTGCTCCAGAATCCTCACCCGGATTACACTGGAGCCCAGTCTACAGAAGGAAGCCCAGGGATCTCTGAGGTCTGCCAAGGTGGCTGGGAAGAAAGGACAGCAGCAAGAGGTCGCCCACTTCTGATCCTCAGGGTGCAGAGTGCAGAGCTAGTAGGCTTGAACCTTCTCAGGTGAGGATGAAAACCGCAGGGACGGAGGCAGGGGAAGTAGCTACTGGCTGGCCTCCGTGAGAACAACAAAATAGGGATCCAGGAATGACTTCACTGTTCAGAGTTCTTTCCTGTGATGCATTCTGGCTTATTACCATTTTACCTACATTTCTAATATTGGGTTATAGGAGAGAAGTAAACATTATATTTTAATTACAAATTAGTCCACAGGTTGTGGCAAAACTACCACCCACACTTACAGGTCATGATTGTCCATTCCCCAGACATTAGTCATCCACTTTCAAAGGGCTACCTTCTACAAACAGAAGCTAACTCTATTATTTTTTGGTCTTACTTTCTTGGAGTGCTCTAGGCTTTCTTCAGCAATTAAAAAGGAAGCATTAAAAAACATCTTGGCCTAACAATTTTAGTAAAAGAAACACTCACTAAGAGGCTCAATGATATTATCCCATGGATATTAGTAGCGATTGTTCTTCTGAAGTGCCTATAAAAACACATCCAGCGCCTTTTGCTAAGTTACATCACGTTGACAATAACTTTTAACTTGTGTTTTTTCAAAGTTTAAAATAGAATCAGAAAAATATTTGATCTATTCAGTTCTTTTTGTGTTGTGCCAAAACATATCTTAGCATTTCAGGGAGTAGACCTAGTTGAATAAAAATAGAAGATCAAAGGCAATGTTTAGAACTTTGGTAGAAAACGTACGAAGGAAATTTAAATAATACCCAAAATAAACAAGTGGGAAGTTTTGGATAGGACTCCACAGCACAGGCAGCAACTTCGGAACCCTGCTGGGACTTTTGTTGCCAAATGTTCAGGTCTAGATGATATTATTTACGCTTGGGTACTGGTGGGATTAAATGAGCTCGTTCATACTTGATCTGTGTACCTCTGCCACTGTTCATTGCCACACACTCCAAGCTCAGCAAGCTCAGACCTGGGCCCAATGGTGTGCATTGTTTCTCTGCCATCTGCAACCCAGTCTCTTTGGCTCCCACAGAGTTTTCTGTGACAAGCTTCAGCGTGTGGCAATATTTAGGGTCCCTCTCTTTAGCTGCATGGGAGCTGTCATTCCCTGTCCCACAGCTCAGTCTGAGGACACCATCTTCCTATGGCACTCAGTAATGAGAGGACCTATCCTTCAGGACAGCTAACTGTCCCTGAACTCAACCACGAACAGATTGATTTAACTAAGTTTATTATGCATAATTATTTGTCAGTATCATATTGTCTTCTTAAAAATTCAGCATATTTGGTTGGGTATTGTTCTGGACTCCAAGATAATACTGTTAAGCAGGTGGCACTTCCCCCAGTAGGAAAGGACTCCCTTTTGGGCTAAATCCCCTGTGAGAACCCTGGGCCTCTACAGCTGGGCCTGCTGGGCTACCGATTCTCCCTGGTGCAGTCTGAGTCCTCTCTGGTACACAGTCCTGGGGTGCGCTTTGCACACAGATTTTTTAGTCTCTTTCTGTTGTCTTTCCATTTCTCCTTTATGTTTAGCTTTCCTCTCTACTACCTCTTGATCTCTTTTCCTGCCAAGTAGCTATATTTCAGCTGTCTCAATTCCAGGTCACAAGCAGCTATGACATTCTCTCTGGTGCTATTTCACCCTCCATCTTACTAGCTGTGTTTCTCTCATACTGTTCCTTACCCTTCTTTGCACTGTCCTCAGTGGTTAATGTGTGTTACATCTACAACCAGACACTGAGCTAAAGGGATGAGCATCTATGAATCCATGTTCCCACTCACCACAGAGGGGCACAATTATTCCAGCTTTCCCAGGCATCAGAAAGGGAGGCTCCAGATGCCAGCAGCTGGGTAGGTGGCAGAGGCTGGGCTGGTGGGTGGAGCAGCCATAGAAGCCAGCTGCCTGGAGTAGTGGAAGTAGATGCTGCCCAAGGAAAAGTGAGAATCATGTCCAAGGAAAGAATCCCTGAACTTGTCCTACCTTGTATCCCATTGAAAGCCACTGAGTGTGAGACCCTGGCTGGTAGCTGAGGCAGGGGTGTGGGACTGATGGTGAAGGCATGAAACAGGGTAAGACATGGGCAACGCCAGTGATTAAGCTCAGGAGAAACAGAAGCCAGAGAGTTAACACAAAGGAGCCCTGGGTGAAGATGCAGGGTTAGGCCTGGCAAGGATAGTTTATTGCAGCCACAAAATGACTTTCTTCTGAGTGAACCAACAGCGTTAAGTGTACATTCTCCAAAGAGCGATAATTAAACAGCCCGGCGGCTAGCCCTGGGCAGTGAATCAGTACTCCGTGTGTACTTCTCATCACAAGTGAGGCTTTTCAGAGTGAGCTTCAACCTAGATGTAATGCACAACATGCACCAATCAAAGTCATAAAAATTTCTCCCGGAGGGAAAATATTTGGCAAGAACAGATTTCATGGAAGCATTTCAGGTACATCAACGAACATCTATTGGAAGAGGGCTGCTTTTGAGGTTACTCAGATCTGTATGTGGTGGATTAACTAATGGTCAGCTTGGAACACCCAGCTGAACTGAGTCAGTCCCCACCTGAGGACTGCTGCTGCCAGCACAAAAGGAGAAGTAGAGGGGGAGATGGTGTGCTGTTGATTCTCCTGGAGAAGCTTGTCAGGCTGGTTTTCCTGACATGAACTCAGTTCTTCTCATCACTGAAGGAGCTCGGGTTCTCATCATCACTGAGGATGACCGCGGCTCTTTTCAGGGGGAATGCTGATGCTTATTTTGAACATCACTTCCCGGCTCCAGTGCAGATCCCTCAGCCTGCTGGCACAGATCCTTCATCCCACTGGCACAGACTTTCTAGCTTCCATGCCTGACTTTCTAGCTTCCCAGGGCAGATCCTTGGTTCAGATTTGTATAAGGCATTGCCACGGGCTCTAGGTCTTCAGCTGGACTCCTACAGGACATTGCTGTGGGATCCAGGCACTCAGCTGGATTCTTTGCATCTCTACTGCATGAACAGATCTCTTGCACTCCTCTGCATTTGACTTTGGATGAATATTATAAGTATAATCCTATAAATTATGTGTGCTGCATCAAATCTATTCCACTGTAAACCCTGACTACAGCAACTTGCAGACTTAAGTTCCCGTACTTTGTTACAGAACATCTCTGCAGGTTCTGGCAGTGAAGATGTGGGTGTGTTTAGTGGGCCACTGTTCTTCCCATGACAGTCTCGTGTGTGATGTGTCTAACATACTACTGACAAGAGATGCTTCTGTGCCTTTAGAGCCAGGGCATGCAGTTCACACTATTCTTCTGGGATGGCTAAAGCCAGAAGTCAGCCCTCAAGCTGAGAGGAACCTCAGGAAAGTCCACATGTAGAAGTTCTGGCCAGTGGCTGCCACTGAGGTTCTGTCTCTCTATCAGCAATCTCCAGACACTAGGGCACACTCAGTGTGCACACTCAGTCAGCAATCTCCAGAGCTGGGGCACACTCAACCCCAGGGAAGACAACCCTAGTTGGCTCATTGAGAAAACCTGTTGGCCCAAGAAGCAGAGAGAAGATGCTGCTCACATTTCTTATTTCTAAGCAAAACACATGAGTTTTGTGATTTTAAGTTTCTAAATTTGGAGTGGTTGTTTTTTAATAGGTTATGGGAACAAGCCATAGACAGAAACAAGCAGAATTTGCATTCTATAGGTATCAGCTTGATAAAGACATTTCATCAAGGCAATCCTCATGCTCCTATCTTATTTTTCTCTATGGTTTTGCCAAGGGATCAAATTCACCAAATGAGTGAAATATTTTTTCATATTTGATTAAAGTTGGTTTCAAAAATTAAAAATATTATTAGCAATAAATGTGGGCTTCTAATGTAAAATTTATTTTCCATATTACTACTAAATATTAAATGTTTATCTTTTCTTCTGAGGATTACTGAACATATTGCCTTGAGGATTAAACAAACCTTAGGTAGAATTTCACATGGGTACTAAGTAAACGTCATCCCTAAATGCTATGTTTTTTCCAGAAATACAATTTGTTAATGTAGAAGTGTCAGAGCAAAGTGACAATTAGAAATGACAGTTTGTGATTCAATACAGCACTAATTGCAGTATTTTGAAAGCTTAATTATTCATTCAAAGAAATCTCTGGTTTTCTGAAAATGTCTTTTGTATCAAGGAAAGTGAACATTTCATTATAACATTTTAGATTAAAAAAGAATCATTTAACATTTATATTTTAATCGAGTTAAATGCCTAAGCCTTCAATGATAGTGCAATGCGATTTGCCAGGGAAAATTAAAAAAAAAAAACTTCAGATGAAAGAAATACTAATAAGTCTGGTTTAAAAAACTCCTGAAGTAACTAGGTATTGTTTATTTGAGAAAGTCTTTTTTAAAAATCAAAGGATTATTCAGTTCAATTTGACTAAAATGGCAACTGAAAATGACTGAGCTTCTAAAACACGTGTGATAATCAAAATAACACTTGAGAAAGATGATTAACTGTGGTGTGCTGAGCATGTGTGAAACATCAGAGCTGTAATTGTCACATGAGTGTGGAAGAAGCGGGGAAGACCACACAAACTCACTGCTCCTGGAGGAGAAGAAGCACTTCCCACCCAGCTTCTCTGGGCCACTTCCTAAACTCCAGGGGTGGGGACCTTGGGTCAGGGCTGGCCAGGCCGTGGAAAGGACACTCAAGGATGAGTAAAGAAACGGGGTTTATCAAGGAGACTTGGTGGGCTGTAATTTTATGTGGAGGTGATGACGATCTAGCTGGGATTTAGGTGAGGAGCTCAAGGGAAATATTGACATAGAGCAAAGAGAGCATAAATCTGCAAGAAGAAAAATGGCAGTGAACTCTTGACTTTAAAAAAATAGCCTTTTGGATCTGAGGCATGAATTGCTCAGGCTTCAAGAATTGATTCTGTGAACAGCAGGTGATATTGTTGTGTTACAAGGAAGTTTGATATAATTTCTACACAGATTTTTAAAAGTGGAGTTATGCAAATTAAAGGTGACAAAAGTGAGTCATTTTCCATTGAAATAGAAAATGTTAGTTTGGAGCATAAGAAATAATACTTTAGGTGCTGCTAATTTATTCTTGGTAATGTTCTTTTCACATTAGCAAATTCACTGGGTTTTATAATAGAAATGCTATTAACTTCTAAAGAATTCTCTGTGCTCCTTCTGACAAGACAGATTTTTCTTCTGCATGCTACTGACTATGATGTCATTTTCTCCCACACCTCTTCGCTGATCTTTGACCTTCTTAGGTCTTCTGGGTTTCTGTGCCTCCCGCTCAAAGGGCTTGGCAGCCCCCATTTTTCTTTCCACTTCCTCAGGCTGTCCTTCTGCACCCTTACTCCTGAAAGCTGACTGATGACCTCATCAGAGTTGCTTTGGTGAATTCCGCAGGTTGTTTTGCAAACACCCGGCTCCCCTCCATTGTCTTCTGCTGTGAAGAGCTGAGTTTCTGTGAACTGTGCTCACTCTGATTTTTGGTGATTTAATCGATTGGTGATTTAATTCTCATTCAGATCAAGATGGAAGCTCATAAATACCTTTCCCAACCTGGACAAAGACATATTCCAGACACTGCCACAAATAAAATAGAAGGTGTTATGAGGGTCTCCTCAAAGCCGGCTTGCTAGCTTTGAGTGTTTTAAAACCCAGCACTCGGAGAAGGGACTGTGCGGAAGGACTCTTTCCCTTTGCCACCAATCAATGCCTCGACCTTACAGGATCTGGCCTCCAAAGAAGTGCTGAATCTCAAAATGTCAAAAGATTCTCTGTCTTGAAGGAACGCTCCTTTTGTGTGCAAAAGGTCTCCCTATAGCTCACTCACTGTGTTCTCCTCAGCATTAAAAAATAAACAGAAGCGACACATCCTTAAAATAACTATCCGAACTCCAGTCACCTGTGCCTCGCTGCAGCTCTCTAAATGAATGAACTGTCAAACATCACACAGAGGTGGGAATTAAAACTGCTGAACTCAAGATATTAGAGACAATAGAGTGCTTCTTCAGGGCCACCTGTCTGCCCGGGATCACACAGCTGTGGTGACACTGGTGTATTAAAACATTCCCTGTGCATAGCGCAGGCTCCACGCTACATTACTTAACCTCTGGGAGGCTACAGACCTCCAAACGGTCATCCAATTAGAGCTGACACTCTTCTAGTTAGCTACCGCCTTTAAAGAAAAACCTGCACAACGGGGAATTCACCAGTAAGACACATTGCTTTGGCAGGATAAATGAACAGAGATTAATCGTGCATTTTGTGGGACTGTGAGCATTTTTAATGAAGAAGGTTTTAGTTCAAGGCAGTGTTTACTGATTCACAGCTAAAAGCTATAATATTGGTTTTCAAAGCCCCCATTTACCTTTCGGTAATAGAGATGTTCATGTTCCCTCTCAACTTCCTGCAAAGCACAGATTTTGATACACTTTAGCTACAACTGGTGCCAATGAACAAGTTATTCTTTGCAAGTTTTCCTTTCATGGGCTGTAGGGTTGTAGCTAGTAGTGACCAGAAAGGTCAAAGCCCTTTGTCTCTGCCCTTCCTCTTCTCTCTTCCAAAATGTGGAGGAAGACTCATCTATTGGTCTTCTCCGTTTTTCTGGTGGTCCTGTCTCTTCATCAGACTTATATTCTAGGTGATGGTTCTTGCGGTGGTTGTGATGAATGGTATCAACTTGCTTGGTGTGGGAACCACCCAGGGGATTAGTATGGCATGCCCCCAAGTGTGTCCTGGCAGGTCATGGAGGTGTGGGGTCTACCTCTGCTTCCTTGTCCCCTTCTTTGGGGGAATTTCCCCCTGTTTTGCCTCCCTGCCACTGTACAATAACCAGCTTTTCTCCTCCAGGCCACTCCTCCATAATGCCTCTGTTGTGGAGCCAACTGACCATGTACTGGATCCCCTGAAACTGTGAGCTAAGTTAAACCTTTTCTCCTTTAAGCTGTGGGTGTTGGGTATTGTCTCCAGCAACAATGAAATGGCCAATCCAGGTCTACTTATGAAGTCAGGGCCTTCCCAGTGTGGAAAGAGCAGTAGAGTGTGAAGTTCTTCCCTCCTTGCAGTGTCCTTTTAGAGTGACTCTCAAAATACTTTGCACAAATTTCACTTTTAGGAATCTTCTAGTCCTTTTACATAAGTGTGGCTTGCTTTTAATTTCCCCCTGAGGTGTCTAAGAGAACTCTCTATTTTGTTTGTTTTTGGGCAATCTGGCTGGTATGAGGAGAGATTTCTTCTTCTCTATGTGCATCTGCCTTGCCCTAGTCTTTTGGGGCAATGGACCAGCTTGGTTACTCTGACTGGGTTTTGAGCTTCTTTTTTTTCCCCCTCTAACACACAATACTTTTCTTTTTTTCCTTTTGAGACAGGGTCTTGCTATGCAGTTCAGGCCTTGAACTCATTTTGTAGCCCAGGCTGGCTTTGAACTCACAGTAATCCTCCTGCCTCAGCCTCCCAAGTGCTGGGATTACAGATGTGTGCCACCATGCCTGGCAATGCTTTTTAAAAGGGCATTCTTTTAGTCACTAGGGAATGTCTCCTGAGCTTACCAGATGCCTGATTTAGAATCTGATTAGACAGAAAAGGAAACAATTGCCATTTTATCAAGTCTCTGTCTCTACCCTGGATTGATGGGTATTTATTGATTCCGGCCCATACCCTGTTTCCACATGATGCTTTCCATTCATTTCATCACCAACCCATCTTCTGTGTCCACATCACTTCACGGACTTCCTCTTTCTTACACGATCTTGGTCTTTTCCCGCCCACCGGCTCTCACTCTCTCTAAGTGCAGCCCAGCAGATGTCATCTCAACTTCTCTTTTGGTATTTATGCTAGGTTGGTCTTCTGAGATGCTACAACAAAGCACTGCAGACCATGAGGCGTCACTAAGAAATCTTATTCTCCCCCCATTCTGGAGGCTCGAGGCTCAGATCAAGGGTAGCAGGGCTGTGTTCCTGGGCTGGGTGGTCTTTCTGGTTTCAGAGGGCATCTTCTCACTGTGTCCCCACAAAGCCTTCCCACTGGGCACCTGTAGAGTCAGGGAGGGACATACTTCAAGGTCTCTGGTGATTGTCCTGAGTTCGAGTTTGTTCTCCTTATGAGGATGCTAACCCTACAGGACTGGGGTCCTACCCCTAAGATTTAACCCTGTTCACATTCTTAAAGGCCCCATCTCTAAGTGCTGCCATGTATGGAATGAGAGATTCAACTTTTGAATTTAGAGGACCTCAAATATTTGACTTAGTACAATTCATTTGGCTATTTTATAGTTAATGTGTGTACCTCTGTGTGTGCGCCTTTGTGTGTGTGTGCGTGTGTGCATGTGTGCATGCGTGTATGTATCCTTTATGGGAGAATTGGAAGCACTTCTAAATTTTGCAGCATTGCCTTTTGTTGGTAAGACTGTATTTAAAAAAATTCAGTGTATTTAGATATGAGCCATTCATACTCCAGTTTCTTTCTTTTTTAATAGTAGGAAGAATTTACTGAGAGAAAAGAAGCTTCTGTCTAAGAGACAAAGGGGGCCCTGAAAGTGTGTTGCCTCCATATTCCAGTTTCTATTTAAGTTTTAATTGAAAAAAAAAAACCTTCCAAGGCTACTTTAAAATTCTAGAGGGCGCTTTCGTTTGTTTGCTTTGCAAGCGTGTGCACAGGTAAGTCTTTAGCTGGGACCACCGAGGGCCTTCAGCTGGAGCGAGCTACAGGACAACAAGGAGAAGGCGGACCAGGCTGCGCGGAACAGATGAGGCAGTGAGTGTCCTTGGGCTGGCTGCGATGGGCTCACATCTGGCACGTGCTGGTTGGCCAGGAGTATGACTCCAAGTGCCATTTCTTCTTGTGTGAGAATTCAGCTACCGTATGGTCACGGTCAACCCACCCTTGGAATTGCTGTGTTGCTCTTGCAGTCGGCAGTACCACCTTGGCTAATACTCTGGCTCTGCGGTTTGATTCAGGCCTTGTGATGGGACAGAAGGACTTTGGGTGCTCTGTTCTCAAGGGCCCTCCTTCTCCTCTTTGTTTCTTTCTTAGGCAAGATTTGTTAACATCATATGCGAATAAAACCCGTGAGCGGTGTCCCCGCTTTCCCACTCCTCTGGACAGAAAACAACGTATGTGTCCCTGAATAGCAGCAGTCCCCCTGGCTGGTTCTGGGGTACCTGGGGTCCTCCCTAGGGATCTCCAGCACCTGCTGTCTTGGAGCAGCACACACTTTGGTAGAGCCACCTGAGGCTCCTTCCTGAGCAGAGGAGAGGTGACGCTCTTCTCAGAGATTCTATAGGCAAGCATTCTTGCATAATCTCTTTGACAGTGAGGACCATGTAAACACAATGTGAGTTCCCAGTTTGATATAACAGATTTCAAAGCTTTTGGAGTTTCTTACGAAACTGTCAGATGTGTGGCTGCTTATTTAAACTTGGAAGGTTTAAAAATGCCAAGAATCTTGTCTTTTTCAAAGATCTAGCTTTTGTTCACATCTATTATATGAACTATTTGAGTTTCTTAGATAAAATACTTTGTTAGGTTTTATTTAAATTTATAGTGTGAAGTTTTGGTGCCTTTGGCAGAAAATGCTTCTCTGTGAAACTTGTTGTTTTTGGTTACTGTGTGCTATATATTAAGTCACACTGTTAGCTTTTATTTGTTGTTACATCTCATAATCTTTGAGTACAGCAGTGCCATAAGTGTTGGGAGCCTGAAGAATACTGAATCGAATGAGTATTTATATTGCCCATGAGAGGGCATTACCACATTAAATTCATGCTACAGGGAAGGGTCAAAAGAGCGTTGTCCTAGTGGGGCGTGGTGGTGCACACCTGTAATCTAAGCACTTGGAAGGCTGAGGCAGGAGGATTGTTGCAAGTTTGAGACCAGCCTGGGATACAAAGTGAGTCTAAGGCCAGCCTGAACTGCATAGTGAGACCTGTCTCAAAAAAAGAAAAAAAGGCATTGTTCTAAAGTATGTTTTCAAATACTCTCCCTTTTTTCCCCAGTGATCACAACTTTTACTTTCTAATTTTCATGGACAACCCAGCTCTTCCAAAGTAGTTTCTCTGAACTTCATGTGAGCTTTAGCTTTTTAATTGAGTATATCTCATTAAAATATTTTTATTTTGTGAAGGAAAATAAAATGATAGTGAACATTTCACATAAAGGCTTCTACAAATACTGATGATGATACTGCAAAAGATGGAAAAAAAAATAAAAACAAGGTGGGTGATGGCCATTTAAACTTTTTAGAATGTTTGAACCCCCAAAATAAAAATGTTTTGGGTAATAGATGAGATGAAGCCTAAATTGATATAATTATTTTGATAAATGACTTTGTAGTTTCAGCAAAGCTTTCCTGACTCCATTTTACTTATTTTTAAAACGTGTTGCATCTTCATAGGAAAAGTATTTATAGACATTCTAGAACTTTCCTTAGGGACCGTATCATTTGCTGTTACACCCTCTTGGTCTCTAACGTTTTACAGGAACCAGATCTCAGAAGGAATGCGTGACTGCCGAGAGGACTGATACTGGCTCAGTTCAGGGAATTCATGCTTGTTCAGGACAGAAGATGTTTCTGTTCAGCAAGAATCAATATTCAGCGTTGTTTCATGCAGTGAAGCAAGTTGGTAGGCAAAGGGTACATGGTAATCCCTCAGTATCCGTGAAGGGTTGATGCCTGGGTTCCCCATGGATATCCAAATCTGCTCACATTCCTCATAAAAAGTATTGTGCTATTTGAATACAACATGCAAAGTCTTCTTGTATACTTTACATCATCCCTATATTATTCATACTGCCTAATGCAGTGTAAATGTCACATGAGTAGTTGCACTGTGCTCTTCTGTGAACAATGGTAAAAACGTGTGTGTATGTTCAGTACTGATCCTCCAATATTTTTCATCTAAAACTGTCTGCAGGTGAAGAAATCTGTGGGCATGCAGGGCCAACTCTGTGAGATATAAGAGTCAGAGATGAGAATCAACAGTTTTCATTATTGGGCATGTCTGTACTGTATTTAATCACATGTATGGGAATTTGTGTGCATTATTGCCACTGATTCTTTTAAAATAGTTAAGATTACAAGCTATTCAGTATTTAAGACAAAGAGTAGCAAAAGATAGATATAAATGTCACTATAACTATGGGACAGTAAGTATGGAATTCTAATTATGGGTCTGATGGAGAAAGAAATCTGATGGAATAAAAAAGTAATTATTACAAAACTGTTGATAGTGTAGGTAAATGACTTGTTCCCAAAATTAAAAAGTCAAACCTACTTAATTATATCTTAGCTAATAAAAACTGCAGCGATAAGGTTTATAGACTAGTGAAAAATTAATGAACTCTTTAATGAATTTTTTAGTAAATTATAGAAGTTAGAAGCAACTTCATAAAAAGCCTGAAAATGTTTAGAAGAGATTAGATTTACTGAGATATTAAATAATGTTAGAAACTGTGAAGCTCCATCTTCTACCAAGAACTTTCACATTAAACCTGTTATACTGGGTTGTATCTCATTGTCTAAACGAGCCTGGCACAGAGTCACACTTAATAAATACTGATTGCATGAATTAATATTAAAATTTAGGCACTGTAGGAAAACAAAGATGGTGTGTTTGTGTGTGTTGTGACACCGAGTGCTACTGGTGGCATCTCAAAGTGGCCAAACACTGTCTTCTATATTTTTACAAGGCTTTTCTTATCTTTCTCTCTAAGGAGGTTACTTAAGCTATCGTTTACTAGTTCAAAGCATGCATCCTCCAAGTGTACATACTGAAATGTCTCTCAAAGTGCAGGCCTTCTTTCTGAAATGTTTGATGCTCTCAAATTTCTGTTCCCCATTTCTCTCCTAGTTGAAACCGTCAGGAGAGCGACTGAATCCCCTGAGCAGGTGACTCTAGCTATAATGTACAAGGTGCGCCAGTTTAATTCTCTTGGTCTATTTATGCATTTGGAGCTGGGAGCAGGAGAAGGTGTTTTCTTGTTTTGCTCAGTCGCTAGAGAAAGGGTCTCACGGTGCAGGTATCCAGTGTTCTCCCTCACATCCTGAGCAGCTTCCTGGCTCCAGCAGCTACCGTCCAATCTCCTGTCTTGATGTTCGGGGGAGGAAAGAGTCAGCTACATGGATGTAGTTCTCCTGCTCCACCAAATCTGCTGTCTGCAGTCACCAAGGTGATTATAGAATGTTATACACATCCAGATTTTGTCAATAAAACGCTAATAAATTTGATCATGCAGTGGCAGATATTGCACCTGCCTCTGCTGTGAAAAGAGGTCATACGGGAAGCCACCGACGTGTGGGACTTGCAGAGTTAGATGAGCTCAGAGTTGCAGCGGAAAACGGCAAGCATAGGTGGGTGCTTCAAGCAGGAAGGTCTGAATAGCGGCTTGTTGGGAAAAACTGATGAACTTTTGGGCGATTTTGGAAGGCAACAACTCTCTTGTGTGATTCTACATTAAAACTGAACATAGGATAAAATTGAACATTTTGTTTGAAAAATTACCAAAAAGAGAAAAACTCAGTTGTAATGCACCTTTTTGTAAATTTAAATATTGTGAATAGAATCAATATTTAATTATACAGCGATCAAATTAAAATGTTTTAAAACATTTTCAAAAAACATTTTCAAAACCATGTTTTTAACTTCTACTAACTGATACATAAAAATTGTACCCCTTTAAAAAGTTTTCATTTTATTTTTCAAAGTAAATGCCTGTTCATACTTTTTTGGTATATATATAAAATTTTGCCCTGCTTTGAGATTGTCTTAAATGTGCTTTTCACTTTGCTGTGGTGAGTAATGACAATCTCCATTTTTGTGCCGATGCGTGTGTTTCCAGGTATTACCTTCAAGGCTTACAGAAGTTTTCAAATTTAGAATTTGGTGAAAATAAGGAAATAACATGTTAGCCACTGATATAACTACTACTGTGGATAATATGCTGTTTACAAGCTGAATACTTCCTGTAAAATATACAGTAGGTTTTGTAATTTATTCCAGTGTTCGATCCTACTTGTCTAATCTGAACTGGGCATCCTTTTTTATTTAAGGAATTTTGCTCTGTTTCTCAAAATTTAACTCAAGTATCAAAACAATTTTCTTGTGTCATTAGATGCACTCTTACTTTCGATGTGTTTTTGTTGTGAAGTGGAGTGGAGCTACCACCTAAACCGAGGTGGGGAGTGGTCTTGTTCATCTCCTGGCTGGAACTGGAGGAATAGGACACTTCACTCTGCTCTAGTGCTGAATTTGGCTGTTTGGGGAGACGGTGAAGTGAGTGTGTGTGTGTGTGTGTGTGTGTCTGTCCACACCTAGTTGTCTTAATGTTTTCCGTGCTGGCACACTAAAATATGATTATCTATTTCCACAAAGTGAATAGAATTAAGCATAATTTTCAAAAGCACTGTGGTTTTTTTCATAGCTGTGCCACACTATCTTTAGCTTTATGTTTCTCCAATTTTACTATTTTAATTAAAACCAGCCAATGGACATCTTTGGGTAGAACTATTTTCTTTTTTTTTTTTTTTTTTTGGTTTTTCTCTGGTACCGGGAACCGAACTCACGACCTCGTGCTTGCCAGGCAAGCGCTTTTGCCGCTGAGCTAAATCCCCAGCCCTGAACTATTTTCTTTATATGGGATGGTTTTCTAGAAATTGCAACAAAGTAGAATAGAATACATTTGAAAAATACTGTTTATATAAATAAACATTGTTTTAGAAAATTTATATATGAAAGGAAATTAAGAAGATAATGAAAAGCATGTTAAATACCCTCAAGGCATTTCTACTATTTTCCCTCAATATGTCACTTATGCTAGCCTAAAAATTTAGAAAAGTAAGATTATAGTATCAAATATGATTTGTTTTTTGATTATGGGTCTGTGATGTCAAACACATAATTTACTACTAAACTATAACCCCAGCCTCAAATTATACTATATTTCTCTCCAACTAGTATGGCATCATGAGAATTTGCCTGTGTGCAGATAGTTTTTAAAAACTAAATGGCATTTTACTGAACTGATTTATAAAAATTTAGCTTTCTTTTTGCTTATTGCAGATACTTAGATCATTTAAATTGTTTTAGGGTCGTGATGCGTTGAAACATTCATGAGGGTAAGTTTCTTTCGCATATATCTATGATTTTTTTCCTTAACCTACATTCGTAGAAATGAAATCCCTGAGCCAAAAGCTAGGACGATTTTACTGAATTGCTTTCATAAAGTTAATACCAAATTTTCATCCCTACCAATGATTTCTGAGAGGCCTATATTTGTATTTCTGTTTATACTCTGCGTGGCATGGAGAATTATCATGAAAAGTTTTGCAAGTTTCATCAGGTAAACGAAGATTGTTGTAGTTTCCATTTCTCTGTTTTTTACTGAAGGTGAACTTTGCACGTAATGTTGATTCCACGTTTGTGCTGCCCTGTGCGTGCTCTCCCTTCTTAGGTTTTGCTCATTTAGCTATTGGATGCATTTGCATTTTAAAAGAGGAACTCATTAACACAAATAAATCTCGAATTAGTTAGTGAATGTGGGAAACACTTTCTACGCAGAGGGTGTCTTCCTCGCTCACTCTGGGGAACAGAGTGGGAAAACAATGCAGGGTACTGTGATTGCACGGCTTGGATAAGATAATTGATCTTACTGCTCCTTCAGACTCACTAATGTTTAATTAAGACATTATAAAAACTAATAGAAGTATGTTAGAGAAAACATGGACCACAGCAGAAACAAGGGACTAGTTACCCATGATTTTGTCACCTTAGTCCACCCCTTTGGTACTTTTTGCACAGCTTTTTCTTTCTGTGCAATGAATACACTCACACACTACTTTGTAACTTTCTTTTCTACTTACTATTGTAGCTTAACCTAGTCTTTTGTTAGTATAGGCTTTATTCTGATGGCTGGATAGCTCTACAATTCAGTTAATTGTAGTCATATTTTTGAACATTTAGATTTTCCTTTGATTCAGTAAGTTTCTTTATGTCAGTCTATAATTATTTCTTGGCAACTTTTCTTCCCACTTATAGCCATCACAGGCATAACAGGCAACTATTTACACTTCAAATATACAAAAATACTGGAAGAGGCTGGCTAGAAATGCTGAAGAAGCGGTAGAGAGCCCCGTGTTTTGTGGGTAAGAATTTTTGGAGTGGTTTCTCGTGTACTCCAGGTCATACTGTATTAGGGCCTCTTTCTAATAGAACACTCAGCTCAGTAGCACTGGACCTGCCTCACGCTGCACTGCGTAACCTTGGGTAAATCTTAGTTTTAAAGTTTCCATGTTTTCATCAGTAATGTATGATTCTTAAAGCTTGTGTCATGATAATATTATGAGGATTAATAAAAATAACATGCAGTGTCACTGGTGGTGTGTACTTCGAACTGGTCAGGCTAGTTTTCCATTGTTTCCTCTTTCTTTGATCCTTTCTTTTATTCTGGCTACTTGGGAGAAAAATTGGAGTTGAAGTTGCCTTGAGGGGTTATGTTTCTATATATTTTTTTCACATTCTTTGTTTTTTCTTATGGTTCTGAGAATTATACCCAGGACTTGGCCTGCTATGCTAGTAAAACACTCCACCACTGAGTTACATGTCCAGCTTTTTTCTTTAATAATTTTTGTCTAGATACGATGTCTCACTAAGTCATCCAGGCTGGCCTCTAACTCTAGATCCTCTTGCATTGGCCTCCCAAGTAGTTGGACAGCAGGTGTGCACCACCACACCATTCTAGGCGTGTGCTCTGCAGTCTCCCGAAAGCTCTGAAAATCCAATGAGTACTGATTTTCCGTGTTTATTCTGACACAGTATGTGCATATAATTTTTGTCCAAAGGAGTCTTCTCTGTCTTCACTTTAGTTGACAGAGATGTTGCTGAGGTATCTCAGGCACAGCCAGGAAACTGAGTCGCAGTTCAGGAAGGCTCTGCTTTTGGTGCTTTTTTGTTGCTTTTTACTTCTACATTCTTTATTTTCCCTAATGATGTTCTGGAAAGTTGTCATTCCTATATTTTGTTGATCAAGTGATTTAGATTTTTAAAATAACTGGAAAAGAATTATTTGAGATAGTCTTTCCTAACTCTGTAGTGAAGTGGGCTGTGTTATATTTAAAAAGGGTTTTAGGGGCTGAATGTGTGTGCTCCCCAAAACTGTTTATATTGAAATCCAAACTTTCAAGGCAATGGGTTTTAGAGATGGGGCTTTGGGGAGATAAATATGGTTAGATGAGGTGGGGAGGGGGTTTGCGCTTTTATGATGGAGTGAGTGTTTTTGTAAGAAGGGAAAAGCAGATCCATATTCTTCCTCTCTCCCTCCCTCCCTCCTCCCCTCCCTCCTCCCCTCCCTCCCTTTTCTTTCTCTGTCCCTGTCCAGTGAGACGGCCATGTGATCACACAGCAAGGAGGCCTCTCTCTAGAAACTGAGACAAACTAGGCCTCTCCAGGGCCCAAATCTGCCAGCATTGGTCTTTGATCCCAGCCTGAAGGACTTTGAGACACAAGCCTCTGCGGTTGAAGCTCCCAGATATAGTATTTTTAGAGCAGTTCACACAGAACAAGACAGAGTAAAATGAGATTCCCAAAGCACATCGGCACACAGTGCATGTCCCTCTCACGAGACAGAGGGTTCCTGTGCTGTCCTTATCAGATCCATGAAGGCTTTGGTGAAAGAGCCTAGGAAATCACTGGTCTGCAAAAAACCTGCTCTCTGTTTTAGAACCTAAAGTTAAAGGGAAAGCGAATTTTCTTTTTATCTGTAGTAAATGTGTGCTTTACTGCAGAGCATGTACTGTAGGGAGGATGAAGCATATCATAATGTCTATGGTTTGCCCTGAGCCGAATGAGAGAATATCATGCACATATACTCAACAAGAAAAGCTGGTCTCCCAGGCTAGTGTTGAAAACTAGAGATGATGTGAAATTCTTTCTTTGTATACAAGATAAGCATGTTTCAATATAGCTACTGTGTACCACGTGCAACCTACATTCTCCCTTTATAATGTGTTAGTATTATGGCACAGAGTGAGGAAGAAAAGTACAAATTCTATTGTATTCTTGGGGTTGAATGTTTAGCAGGGTAGGGTGGGGGTGGGGCAGAGGTACAGGGAGGGAGCGAGACTTGACTTGTGCTTCAGAATTGGGCTTCCTTTAAATATTATCTCGACCACAAATACCTGCTAGAACTTGGATAAACTAAACTCTCAATCTCTAGAGTGAGGATAATGATAACATCCTCTCTACTGCATTCCATCCACATGAAGATGAAATCACTTCCGCAGGATGCCACGTAGTCAGTAATCTAGTGGTGGAGCGTTATTGCTATGGTTAATAAATTCTTACATCTCAGATTCTACCAGAAAATAACCTGATTAAGACTGGACAGCTCTGATTAGCTGGCTAGCTCAAGAATTCAAAGGAATCATTATTTCTTTGAATTATTATTCCTTCTTATTAATTTGTCCCAAACTACTCATCCCATCAAAGCTATAGAGAAAGAAAAAATACAACACGTGATTTAACTACTGCATATGAAGCTGAGTTAGAGAAAAAGCAAATTCTGGTGGAAATTTATTCATTTATTTAGAAAATGGTGCTAGGAGTTTCAATATTTCTTAGTGCCTATTTCTTTGGAAGTACAGATTTTTAAACAAGAGTTCTGAACACTTTGAGCCACTAAATGAATTAATATAAATTACTTTCTTCACTTCCTGTTTTTAACTCAACAGAAAAGACTGCAGGAGCCCAGTTGCAGAAGAAATGGGTAAAATAAAGGCAAGGAGAAAGTGGGACTAGTGGGAAAGAAGAAATAAATACTGCCACACTTGCCAGACAGGTCACAATTAGCCACGCGGGTTGTTTTGCGGGGTATTTTTCCAGGATTTTTGCTTTTTGAAAAAGGCTGAAAAGATGGCAAATAAATTGCTCTGGGAAACTTTAAAAATTAAGCATTTTAAAATTAGCATGGAATGATGCAAAAATAATTCCTGAGTCTAGCACATGCATGAATCAGCTACCCAAACACATTGCTTTCATTTTTAGCTAAACTTCTTTTGTAAGTGAACTTCTAATTTTAGAATGATTAGATCTAGGAAGAACTTGTAAAGACAGTGCAGAGAGTTCTGCATACTCTTTGCTTCATTTCTCCTGGTGTTGCCATCCTGTATAACCGTGGTGCGCTTGTCAAAACCAAGGAACTAGCCTTCGTATGACATGGCCTACTAAACTCTAGGCTATTTGAATTTTAACAGGCTTCCCACTGATATCCTTTCTTGGCTACTGGAATAAATCTAGCATATCAGACTGCATTTAGCATCCTCTGGTCTGTGATAGTTTTTCCTTGTGTAATAGTTGCCTGCTGATGTTGTTAACGAGTAACCTCAGCTTGGTGACTTTAAACAGTACACATTTATTATTTCACAGTTTCAGAATCAGAAGGCACAGCCATGGTCTCACTGTCTGTGGAGTGTAATTTCTTCTGGAGACTGGGAGAAGAAGCTATTACATTTCCTTTTCCAGGCTGCAGAGGCCACTCATATTTTTGGACCAGAGTTTAAGTGTCAAAGCCTGCAGTGGATGGCCTAGTGCTTCTCAGGCCATCTCTTTGGTTCTGACTGTTCTTATGTCAAGACCCATGTGGTTATAAATGGAATAATCCAGAATAATCTTATTTTCAGGTTCCCAGATTGGTAACCTTAACTTTATTTGTGTGGGGGACTAACTAGTGGTCAACTTATAACACCTAGCTGACCTGAGTCAGTGTGGCACTGGGTGTAGAAGGCCCACCTGAGGACTGTTGCCAGCAGCATAAAAGGAGAACCAGAGGGGAAGATGGTGCTGTTGATTCTCCTGGAGAAGCTTGTCATGCTGGTTTTCCTGATATGAACTCACCTGTTCTCATCATGAGAGGAGCTTGGGTCATTGCTCTTGCTCAAGACGGCTGCAGTTCTTTTTGGGGGAGCTGTGGTCCTTTACCTTGAACATTTCTTTCTGGCTCCAGTGCAGAACCCTCAGGTTGCTGGCACAGACCTTCAATCCTGCTGGTGCAGACTTTCTAACTTCCATCATTGATCTTTGGGTCTTCCCAGTGCAGATCCTTGAAACAGGCCTGCATGAAGCATTGTCATGAGTTCTAGACCTTCAGCTGGACTCGTGCAGAACATTACCATGGGATCCAAGCCCTCAGCTGGATTCTTTGGGTCTCTAGTGTGTGGACAGATCTCTTACACTCTTCTGCATTTGACTTTTTGGGGAAATATTATAAAATAATCCTATAAATTATGTGTCCTGTATTAAACTTGTTCCCTTGTAAACCATGACTACAACAATTTGCAAACTTAATTGTTATAAAACATCTCTACAGGTTCTGGTGATGTGGACATGGGTGCATTTAGTGCGTTATTGTTCTGCCTATGATAGTCTACCCTGTAGCTCCTAAAGATTGCCTTTTCTTCTACATACAAAATACGTTTACCCAATCCCAGGGTCCCCACAGCACCTCAAACCCCAAAACTCATGTAAATTTCATTAGTTCGAAAGTCTCAACTCATCATCTGCATCAATATGAGTGAGTCTGAATATAATCCAGCTGGGGTACACCTCCTTTGAACCTGTAAATATGAAACTCAAAAACCAAGTTATTTGCTTTCAAAATATAATGATTGGAAATGCATAAATATGAAGTTCAAAGGGGAGAAAAAGGAAGAAGAAGGAGGAGGAGGAGGAAGAGAGGAAGAAGACAGAGAAGAAGAAGAAGGAGAAGAAGGAGAAGAAGAAGGAGAAGAAGGAGAAGGAGAAGGAGAAGGAGGAGAAAGAGAAGGAGAAGGAGAAGGAGAAGGAGAAGGAGAAGGAGAAGGAGAAGGAGAAGGAGAAGGAGAAGGAGAAGAAGAATCACAGTTTTCAAACAATTTCTAAATTTCTTACTTTGCTGCCCTCAGTTCTGCCTGCTGGGTTTTGTTCTCCACCCCAGAACCATCTTCCCTTTTTCTTGAGAGGCAGTACTTGTTTCCACCTGGGGATGCCTATTTCTTGCCTGTAGAATTTTGCGGAGTTTGACAGATTTATTTTGTGGTCCTTCTGTCTTTTTTATTGCAGACTTACAGTGTTTCTGATAAAATGCCCAAGAATCTCAGAGCATCCTGACTGTAGCCCAGTGGAACCTGGGTGAGACTTCTGACCTGCAGGGCTGTAGGACTATTTGTGTTTGTTTGAACAATTACCTCTGTTAGAATAGGAAACTTCTAAAATTGGACTCAGTCATGTAGAGGTTGTTGCTGTGGATAAAGACTTCCGGGCTATGATGGGAAATGGAGGTTTGGAGCAGGGATGTGAAAGAGGAAAGGAGAAGACTTGGAGAGAAAATACTCAAACCTGAGGTTGCCCAAGGTTTCTTATGTCTTGGCCTGGGCTCGTGCCTTCCTTAATTGGCTTGTCCTTCCTCTTTTCCTCACTGCCACCCATTTTCAAGATGGACTCTTTATATCTTCCCTGACTCAATCTACCTTAGCTCTTTCTTCTCTGGGTTCATATCACCTGGACACTTCCTGTGTTACACGATGGAAGTTCCCACCTAGACGCTTCCCGTGTTACACAATGGAAGTTCTCACCTCTAACCTCCTTTGTATGCTCAGCCCTCAGCAGAGTGCTTTCCTACAATAAATCTCAGTACATGTTTACTGAATTAATAATGATGCGGTGAGTTCTCGTACATTGATAAATTCAGTAATTATATAACCTCTTATCCCAGGAAGTTTTATTTTTCTTTTCTAGGTACAGTTCAGTACTTAGGCTTCTATTCAAATATTTGGTAAGATAAGCAGAGAGATTAAACAACAGAACAAATATCCATCAAATTGCAGTCAAATTAGAGTTTCACCACACAAAATCTATTTGCTTACATGAAATCTTAGGGAAATATTTGTAGATCATTATCCTAAGTTTCAAAAGTGAACTTCCAAATAAGTCCTAAGTTACAGCCTTCCATGGAGAGGAAAAGAAAACATATTTATGAGACGGAATATGGAGCTATTCAAATTCCAGGAAAGAGGAAGGTTGGAGATGCTATAAACATTTGGGAACTGACACACACCTGCATCGGAAGATCAAACACATAGACATAGGAACTAAAAATTTAAACCAATTACAATAATCAAGAAGCAAAATTTTCCCAAATGAATAGAAAAAAAAGATTTGGGTTTTTCTAAGGTGTCACAAAATCTTACTTCTTTGAGCCAATTTACTTTTTAACTTTCTCACTTGTTCCATTTCCGCTACTTCCTCTCAGCAATCCATCCCTTTAGTAAACAAAATTTCCTGTGGCTTCGGAAGCCACACTCTTCAGTTAATTTTTCCTGCTCCCTCGCCTTGCGCCAACTCCCACACTCTGTCTTTCTATTATGTGGTAGCCACTGAGATTGGCTTTGAGTAAACAGTACCATCTTGCATAAGAAGGCATCGTTCATCTTGCACCTACGCCCATCGGAAGCAGTCTGGAACAAGGGAGACAGCAAGGGGTGTTCTTGAGCAGCGCACACTGTCAGAGAGTAGATCCTACAACAGATAAAGTCCGCTCTGCGGAGAGCTTCCTAGACTCTCCCTCCAAGTCTACTGGATCCATTTGTCGCTATAACCTGAGGACAATACTGAGCGATGGCAGGAAGCTAATACTCATCCGTGTTGACCTTGAGTCATTAGGACAAGGCCCATTCTGTGAATTAGAAAGAATATAGTAGACCAGGAGTGGGAAACCCTCCTGGGTGAGTTCTGTCCAGAACGAATGAAATAGAATACATGTCAGCACAGCTTCATTAGTTCACAAGATAAATTTTAGTGAAACATGTCATTTCCTAACTATGCAGAACATATTTTTCAATTCACCCACCAAAATTACCTTGTGATCTCAAGTTTATTTTAACTTAGGTGAGCTTGTAGAATAGCGTGGAAAAAACTAGAGAAATCTTAGGGCATCTACAAACCACTTGGGATCCACAGCTAGGGAAGGAAAGTCTGGTGGATGAGCTGCATTGGCCAGCAGCCTTTGACTTCAGAAGCTTGAGTTTAAATCACTGCTTGGTCATTGATGAGTTATGTGAATTTCTCTTCTCTGCCTCAGTTTCCTCACTTGTGAAAAGAGGATAGTAAATGCAGCCAACTTTTAGTGTGAGTCACAGAGGAAAGTACAGGTAATTAAGATAACCTTATTTATAACTGTTTCCACACATTTAGTTTCACCAGTGTCTGATAAACATCTACCAGATGCATAGAGGGTTTCAGAATCCCAAAAACCTTGTCATTATAAGGGGACATAGAAATTATTCACTGAAAAGGACTTAGAAATTGTACAGTTCTACTTTCACATAATGTAAAAATCTCTTCTCAATTTCCCAGATAGTCATTTAGCATCTGCATGGAAAATATATGGGAAGGAGCGAACCATTTCAGAAGCCTTTTTTTTTCTTGAGGTGTGGGTGTTCCTTCTTCATCCATTTATTCTCTTCTGCTTTTTAGAGAAATGAGACTGTAAATACCCACCCTTTTTAGTATAGGGTATGTTCAGGTAAAGTACTGTACACACTTACACGTATCTTTGTTCCTCCTTACAATAACCCAAAGAATTGATATCTTTAGCTCTAGTTTAGACATAAAACACTGAGACATATAAGGGCAAAGATCTTTTCTGAGGTCCTAAGTTAATAGGTTTAAGAATGATGAAGCATTCTTATCAGTAGGAATCCTTTATAATGCTTGAAAATATGTATTAGTTTTCCATAAGTACTCTTTCCTACAGCAAGCACTTCCTCCAGCAATTCCTTATATACTGTGAAAGCTATATTTCCCACCACCTTTCTTTGAAAAATTAAAAAGATTAATATCGTTCTTGAGTACGGCACACAAGGATGAATCCTCTTCTACAAATGATGTTGCCTATCCCGATGTAGATAATACTTTATTGTGCAGCCTAAGATTTTTTGTGCAGCTCTCTCAATATGTTTAACTAATGTTTAACTTGAGATCAACTAAAGCCTGTAATTTTTTTCTGCCCTCATTAGAGAGCTGTGATACCTGGTCTCTGTGTGTGTGTGTGTGTGTGTGTGTGTGTGTGTGTGTTTGTCTATTTGTTTACTTTTAAATCATAGCCTGTCTGTTCATTTCATTTTACGGTTTTCATCTCAGTGTTCTGCCTTGTCAAGATCATTTTGATTCTTACTCCTGTCACCTGACATATTAGCTCTGCCTTTCAGCTTAGCGCTATTCGCAGATTTGATAACCATGATTTCTATGCCTTCATCAAGACGCTGATGAAAATATCGAGCAAGGAAAGGGCAAGGTTAGGATCCAGCACCCAAGCGCCGGAGACAGCTAGTTCATGATGGGTCATCTCAGTGAATAACGGTGGAGCACTAAAATGCCATGCAGCTCGGCTTGTGCAGAGCTTCACAGTCTGCAAGCCGCACCTCTGTCACATAACGCAGCACCGGATCCGACTCAGTTTGATGGGGCCGTCTGAGGAACTACATTGCAGGGGAGCAGTAAAGAGCCTGCTGTGCTCCGGATTCAAGGACACTGCAGAGTCTGAGTCTTCTCCTTGTCTGCTTTATAGCCAGGGTGCAACCGAAGAGGCCTAGTTGGTGGATCCCCAGAAAGCAGGATGTTTGTTCTCGTCCAGGGCTGTTCCTTGGCCTTTCTTCACCGCGGCTCTCAGAGCCCCGCCGGGAGTACGCGTGTGCCTGTCCTGCCAGGGTGGTAGCTCCACGAGGCAGGGCTTACTCTCTTCTTCTGCTCGGCGTTACTTCTTAGGACCCAGAACTCAGAGTAGACACCTTAGTAGATGCTCACACATGTATAAATAAATAACTTTAAACCTTTAAGTCTGTCTGGTCTGTTCAATTAATGTGTTTGAAGTACTTTGGGGTAATTTTTGATGAAGACAGCCAATGGGAACCGATGAATGTGAGCTCTGTGCGCTGCCCCTAACCTCCTCTGTGCCCCTCACCTCCTGCACCTCCGACCCGGGAGCTGCGGCTTCCTCTGTGCACTCCGAGTTTCCTAACGTTGTCCGCGCACGGCCCAGGTCTGAGGATGCCAAAGCTCGCCGCACTCAGTTCTCTGCCCTGCACTCACGCCCATCTAGTCTCATGGGTTTCTGGAATGAGGCACACTGCTGTGACACACAGTGCTTGATGCTGAGTACCAGTTCCCGCTGTCGCCATTGCAGACTCTGCGTGGCTTGGCTTCCTTCAGAGAAACCAGTCCCTGCACCGCGCTCCTGGAGCTTCACCACAGGCACCCCACGTGCCCGGGACAAAACAAAGTGCTGACTGGAGCTGGGTCTACCTGACCCTTTATTCCTACTTCTGCAGTGATCCCCAGGTAGGAGACACCGACAGGCACCGAGGAGGAGGAGGAGGAAGAGTAGGAGGAGGAGCAGGAGGAGGAGCAGGAGCAGGACGAGGAGCAGGAAGAGTAGGAGGAGGAGGAGGAGGAGGAGGAGGAGTGAGGTCTCTCAGGGCTGCAAGAGGAGATTCCCAAGAACAAACGCTGCTTCCAGTGGGATTTATAAAGAAGGCTCCTGCTTAATATTATTTCTGAGACAGTATATGCTTACCCTTTCAGATAGGATTAAATATGATTATGAAGTAAAATACACTGCATGCAAAAGAGAACCTCAAAGATTTTCTTTTCCTGTTTTATGCTGGAGAAAAAGCAGTGACCTAATTATTGTTTTCAACTGCATGACGGATTGTGTCCATCTGTTTTTCTCCTCCACCAGGAATAGAGCTAGAGGAAACAGCCTTAATCGGTAGCTGCGCTTTGAAGTTGAAACATAAAGGAACATTTCCTGACAGTGAGTGGTGGATTACGGCATTCATTTCTGATGGGATTTAGATTTCCATCTGGCTGGGCTGTCTTTGACATAGTTGTCTTCCAAGGTGATGGAGATGGGTGTGTATGTAGGTTAAGTGGCCTCGGGACAGTCCAACTCCCAAGACCATATGCTTCATTCTGTGAAAACAAAGAGCTACAATGGCTTCTATTTTCCTAACACTTTTAATGCAGGATAATAAACATTTTTAATTTATTGGAAGAATATGTTTAAAAATAACTTCAAAAGGAAATGTTCTGCCACTTCTAGAGCATAAGAGGGCAAATATTTGAATTTGGAGAAGATTGAATATGGTTTACTGGGATATATTTTGGGGCTTGTTCTAGATGAAATTGCTATTTATTTCATTGTGTTTTATATTGCTAAAATTGAGTTTGAATTTGAAAAGCACACTTTTTGTGTGGAAATATTTGGGTTTAAATGGTACTGAGTACCATATTTATATTTTTTAAATGCCCATCATCTTCTTCCATGAATTGAAAGAAAAGATTTGTAGATTTTACGTTACAACTACTCACTAGCTAAAAGTGAGATCATGATAACAGAAATAAAAACAACCCGATGACTGAGTTACACAACATGGTTTTCTGAATAACATGAGATGAAGAATAACAGGAGTAAAAATACATAACAATGAAAAAGGAAGAAAGATAACATTCAAAGGGACCTCAACATTATTTTAGAATTTTGTAGAAATATCAACGTACTGAAATCCTGCTAGCTCACCTATGACACCTGTGTGGAAACTATTCTGTCAAAAATAAGTGTAAAATGTTAAAAACATGAACTTCTGAGTCCTGATAGGAAATGTTGCTTAAAGATTAATAAAGAGAACGGTTCTGGGAGTGGGCTGAATGCAAATAACTGCACTGAGAGGACTGCCAAGAATTCTGCAGATTATGCTGGCTTTCTTCAGTCTGCCTTAAATTGATTGTACGAATGGAAAAAAGGATCATTTACTGCATCAGCAACAATCTGTTAATGGTTTAGTCAAGGAATTTTGAAGGACTCCTAAAACTATGCTAAAGGGACTATATTAAATATGGTGTTTGTAAAATAACTTAGACAATTTGACTTAATCTTCCAGTTAGGTAGTTCTGAAATACACAAATGGAGGCAAAGTGCTCTTTAGATATATCAGAAATAAGTACATTGCTAGGGATTTTACTAGGGTGTTTGTTTTTCCTTCTTACTTTTGTTTTACAAAAAGGAAGGTGATTTAATTGTTCTGTACAGAATAAACTAATATTTTTCCTAAGAATAAAAATTCAAAGTTTAGGAAATGGGCCAGGGATATAGCTCAGTGGCACAACGCTAAGTGCAAGGTCCTGATTTCAATTTCCAGTACCAAAAAAAAAAAAAAAAAAGTTCAAGAAATCGCTATGTACTACATAGATATTACAACAAGTTCCTAAGGATTTCACAATTCTAGGGACCATGGGTGAGTTGCAGGAGGATTTTATAATATATCTGACTGAAATTCATGCTGCTGTGAGAATTATATGACTTTTATTCTCTTATTGTAACCATTGTCTGCCTACCTAGTTAGTTGGCCTGGCCATCCTTCCTTCAACTCCAACCAGAGTATATCTTGCCTATACTTTGCTTTACCCAGCGTGATAAGGTATTATTCAGTACCCTGGGTTGATGTACGTATTCATATCATCACCCTGGGTCTTTTCAGTGTAGCAAATATGAAGTATGATACTCTCCTGTTCACTGAAGAGTGTTTGCTTCACTGCCTCAGTTCTTGGAGCACAAGGGTCTGGTTGTTTATGAGATCAGAACATTTTTAGGGACAGAGTGATAGAGGGCCCTACCTCATGTGTTTGAGAAAGAGCCTCGCTGAGAAATCATCCCGTACCATTAAATATAATCTTATTAGGCCATATTCAAATACACTAACAAGGCAGACCTCAGGTCAAGAAGAGATGAGGCCCCTCTACAGCGAGTGTCTGGAGCGAATCTATTAGTAAGGAGCCTCATCATCATGTAAACTCTGAAAACTAAGGAAATCTGCAAAAGCCGTGATAGGTAGCCAAATACTGCCGGCTGTCCACTTTCCAAAATCTCTGTCTCCTTTTGTGTTGTGGAGCCCCGTCACACAACAGGAGATGCCGCTGGGACGAGCCCTCCCCTCGGACTCCCCTCGGGGCTCCTTGCAGGCAGGTGCGGGCAGGGGGCCCGCCGAGTGGTCCTCGCCCTGCTGGCCGCGGCCTGTGGGCTGGGGCTGGGAGTGCTCAGGACCAGTGTGACTGGGGTACGATGCTGAAGGCACAGGACACAAAGGCGAAAGGGTGAGGGCCCCGGATAGTTGCACAGAGTGCAGCCTGACCAAGCCCATTGCCTTGAGAGAGGAAAGCCTTCCTCCAGACAGACGCGGGGCTGGCCAGGCAGGGCTCCTCTCCGCCCGCCCGCTTCCCCTGCAGGGCGTTCAGTTGTCTCTTTTTTAAGACAGAAGTTTATCTTTACCGATTCTGTAATTCTGTGTGGACAAACATTTCAAGCCAAGAAAAATGCTTAGCGGGAGGTATTAAGTAGTTGTTCTAAAATGAAGATTCATCAGTAATACTTTCACATTTTTTAAATCTTTTAGAATCTTTTTACCCGTTCTGTGCCCTCTCAGAGCCACTCCTGCCTTCTGTCTGGTCTGCTTGCACCCCGGGAGAAGGCCTTGTCAAGACTGTAGAAATCGACTTTACTACCAGCGGCTTTCTGGTTGGGGTGCGGGTGCGATTGGAGACAGGCGAGGCGTCCAGGCGCTCTCCTCTTGGCTCTCTCAGGTACAGGCGGCTTGGGCTGACTTAATTCTTCCCACTGACGGTAAATACTTCCATCCGAGTAGCCCCTGTATGATTCTCGCCTCTTTATAGTAACTGTGACCTCCACTCGGCCCTGGGTGTTAGTGAACCTAGGTTGTAGCATGGTCCTCTGTGGGCCTTACCACCCTAGTGATATCTTTATAGTCACTTGGTGACTATCCAGAGTGCTGAAATAACTTTCCTGAACTATCTTTAGGGCCCCATCTGTTTCCTGTCCAGGACCTGACTAAAATACTCCGTGCATCATACTTTTAAATATAATGGCATAGAAATGGTAAAAAAAAAAAAAATCATTTATGATCACCTATTTTTGGTTTTTTTTTTTAGGACACAGTCTTGGTATATAGTTCAGGCTAGCCTTGAACTCACTATGTAGCCCAAGATGGCCTTGAACTTGCGGTGATCCTCCTGTCTCAGCCTCCCAAGTACTGGGATTACTGGCTTGTACCAGCATGCCTGGCCTTTGTAATCACTTTTAATTTCTTTTATTTTAATGAAGACACTATTCTACTAGAATGACAGTTGGAGAGAAAGCATGATATTTATGTTTTACTACCTGCATCTGTATGACCACAGTTGTTTTATGGCAAAAACTTGATTTAGAGACTCATTTCCATAGGCAAAGCTCATTTAACCTTCAGAGAGAAGGCTTGGGAGAAACAAACCAAACACAAACAAAACTTCTAGGAAATAGTGTCAAAACTGGTCTGTTCCAGGAATCGATGGCTCTCCCAGGTTACAGCCCCAGGAGGGGGCAGTGCACACAGGGACTGGTCATGTATCCTGGTCCTCAAATGTTACAGAACAAAAGTGTGTGCAGTGGGTTTTACTAATACTGGATTAGTAAAGATTCTTTCATTTTGGATTTTCCAAAACCCAATTAAATAATGTTTACCAAAAAATATATTTTTTCTGATGTAGCTAGGGAGTTCGTTGCTTTACTGTTCAATTTTTTTTTTTCATTTAATGAGTTCAATTTGTTCTATGCATGGTCTTTATTCTTAGACATTTTCTTTCTTTCTTTCTTTCTTTCTTTCTTTCTTTCTTTCTTTCTTTCTTTCTTTCTTTCGACACAGGGTCTCTCACTGCATAGTTCAGCCTGGCCTTGAACTCACTTTGTAGTGCAAGCTGGCCTCAAACTTGTGGTGATCCTTCTGCCCCAGCCTCCCAACTGCTGGGATTACAGGCATGTGCCACCATGCTTTGCATGGGCAAGTCCTTTCTGTATGTTAGGAGAAGGGGCTGCTGGTATTCCTAACTAAACACACATCTTCACAAAGTACAATTCTACAAGATTTTGCTTCTCAGAAATATGAGATTCAGGTAAATGTGTGCTAGTGGAAAATTTATAGCCACGAATAAATATAACAAAAATAAAAATCTGGGGGATGGGGATTTAGCTGGGGCTGGGGATTTAGCTCAGCGGCACAGTGCCTGCCTGGCAAACACAAGGTTATGAGTTCAATTCCCAGTACCAGAAAAAAACCAAAAAATAAAGAATAAAAACAAAAGTAAAAATCTGAATATCCATGAACTAAGTAGGCATCTAAAGAAGTTCTTAAAGAACAAAGAGAATAACAAAAGAAAGTAGACAAAGGAAAATAATAATAACAGAAGTTAATAAAGCAGGAGCCAAACATATATTGATTTCTTTAAATAGCTTAATTAAAATAATGGCCACAATACAGATGACAAAAAAGGCCCATGGGGGGGATGTTTCCTTTTCCTTGGTGTTAGATTTTCACATTATTTGTCTGTTTAAGAAAGGAACCACTACTTGTTCAGGTGTTTTAGAGATAGTCTAACTCACAGTGGTGGTGAATGGGAGGTTAAACTTCCTAGAGCAACAAAAATAGAGTAAGGTTGTGTGTCTGATGTTTACATATAAGATCATTAAAAGTGTGTGCCCACACACACGCACACATGCACACACACGTGAGCAAACCTCACAGGCTCTTTGTAATGGTTTCCTTGAAGCAGAAATATGAGGCTATGACCGCAAGCAATGATAGGGCTTGGACGGGAACCAAGTCAATCACAGTCTACTGTATGAGACTTCTCTTCAGACAGGTTTTCTTTGTTCTGCGATGACTTACACATTTACCACAATTTTTAAAATGTGAAAATGAAAAAGAGCAACATATATGAGAGTAAAATACTTTAAACATAGGACAGTAAAACAGTTTCAAGCGCTGACATAGGATGAGGGTTTTTTAGAAGCGCAGCTCCCTGAAAGCAGCTCTGGGGAGGCCCTTAGGAAGAACGACTTCATAGTTCCAGTTGTTGGACAGCAGGAGGACCCAGGGAGGGCCTCGCCGCATCTCACTCAGCAGAGGCTGCTGTGTGGTAGAAGCGTGACGTAGAGAATCGGGATCAGAACGCTTGTCATGGGCTCGGTCCGATTCTGGAGGGTGTTAGAAAACCGACCTCTTTTAGGGTCCAACAGAACATTTAGATCATTCCATTTTTCACAAGCTCCGGTGAGGGCAAAGTAAATTAAAGTCCAAAAGCTTCAGTTCTCCTTACAATAACTGTTGAAAGAAGGAAGCACAGGTGGAATTTCAGATGAACACCTTTCTCAACATTGAATCCTGAAATGAAACAATTAAAGAATGCATTTGACGCTCTCCTCTTAAAAATTGCAATTGATAGTATGCAAAAACCTCAGCAATAAGAAGCCATGGATCCAGTTATTTAAGAGAAAAGCTTGTCTGACAAAGAAGAAGCACTGGACTTTTCTTTGTTGATTTTTCAGACAACAGCAGCTTTTTGTATAGGATACTTCATCCTACCAAACCCCGGCTGGTTGACAAATCATTAAGAACAGAGTCAACAATTTTGAACTTGCTTATTATTGGTTATTTCAAAGCTATACAAAAGGGAAGTAACTAGTATAAAATGGATTTTCTACTCAAGATGGCTGAAAACAGCATTTTGGAGTTTTCTTCAGTTTGACCTAAGAAGGTGGCTTAGGTTTTCAGACATTAAAACTCTGACACATGTGGGCAGATTTGAGGCACATTTCTAGAGAGAAGCTGGGGGACATTCCGGATGGGTAATCCAGAAACAAAACAGGTGATGTGAGCTTCAAACTGTGCCAACCTCTCTTCCTACCTACGTGGAAACTGGACACATCTGGGAGCCCATTGTATAGGGTTTATAACAGAGCAGCTAGTCTGGAGCTGCCCGGGGAGGGACAGGATGCCTTCAGTAGTGATTTGATCAAAGAATGCAAAGTCATATGTAGCAGACTTAATATAATTGAAAACAAGGGGAAAGGTTCAAACTATTTCCTGGAGGTAACTTTTACCCCATCCCAGAAAATATGTAGCAAACTCTGAAGTGTGTTCAAAAAATTGACATAACCTTGAAGAGGAACTTGTGTAGTGGTGCAGTAGTTAAACTGGGGTTGGGGAGGAAAAATGGGCCTAACGGCCCTGGGCACCAAAGATTTGGATAAATCTGGTGGCTTTTTCTTAGGAGAGGTGTCCCTGTGGGGTAGCTGCACAGTTAGCACTGTGAGAGTTCCTTTTTTTGAGGGTTTTTTTTTTTTTTTTTGTACTGGGAATTAAACTCAGAACCTTGTGCTTGCCAGGCAGGGGCTTATGCCACTGAGCTGTATCCCAGGCCCTTCTGTGAGTTCTTTTGTAGTTTGTTCTGATGCTCAGAAAATGGTGGAAGGTACATGAAGAGTTTTGAAATAAAACATTTGGAGAGCTGGGTTTCATGGCTTGTTGCGTTTCTTGCTTTAAACGAACTTTCACTTAATTTATAGGATTAAAAAGAAAACCATGCCCAGCACAAAAGTAGACTGTTGTTTCTCCATTGAGAGGTAATTTATTCACAGAAAGAAAGAGAAAAGAAATCTTATTTTTTTACCTGTAACGACGAATTCAGCTGATGTTTTTCAGGAAAGGGTCCCGTTTTTCTGTTAGGCACGTATCCTAATGATTTCCTCACAGGATGATTCCGGTATCTACCAGTTGTGCTGCTCTTCCTCTACACATAAACTTATTTTGGGTCCTGCTTGAGGTGGTGAGAGCTGTGTAGGGGGTCGTGTGGTGAACCCTGTCTACAGCCATCAGTTGAGGTATTTTATTTCATTCTCTCCAACTTCCAAAGTGGACGAAGAGCATTTATGTCCTTTCAATTCTTCGAAGAGCACTGTCCTTCCTTTTATGTACACAGGAATTGATAAATTATTTATGGAAGTCAGACGAAGCCTTGGGGCTAGTACTAAAAGCCTGTGTAGTGGGGGCAGAGCCCAAGGAGCTCTACTAAATCCACCTGGCCACGTGTTCTCTCCCGGAAACCACTCCATGTAAGGTGCCACAGTCGTGTGGAATTCAAAGAGCCCTAACACCTTCGTTCCACACCACCTCACTCCAGTGAAATCCTCCAGTGTGCTTCATGTAAGAGGAGAGCTCAAGTTTGGTCCTAAGAGTGTGTTCTTCAATAAAATTATTTATAATCTGTCTCTGATCAGTCTAGCATTACATGTGACAGTGTGGATTTCCTTCACTTCTGGTGTAGTTTTGTTTTCACGCACGTTACATACATGGGAAACAATACAACCTGTGTCTTCTGCGTGGTTTCTACCCCCTGTTCCTGGTGGTTTTGGACTCTCATGGTTAAATGGCAGTTAGGGATTAGGGAAGCGAATAGAATGAGTGTGGGCGGGTCTTATTCTGCCCCTGGCTTTGGCCTAGATCAAAGTAGAGGAATGCCCAGCCACGAGGAACAATCAGGCCCTTGCCTCCTCCAGGGAGGAGGAGCACCACGGACTCCTCACCTTTCCGCTTCCTTGCCTACCTCTTGACTCCATTTCTTTCAAATGCTGGGTTAAAGTGTACTTCAGCAGTCCCCATACTCTCCTCTAAACTCCTTATGGTAGAAGGCTGTGCTGCCCCTGGAGGGGAGCTGAGATAAGGAATGGAGAAAGGATCACACAAAACTCACTTTCTGGTCCTTGCAAGGTGATTGGCAGGTGTCAGTGACTTGCACAATTACCGTGCTTCCCTGCGTCAGTGGTTCCCAGTGCTGGTGATCCCGTGGCATGGAGTCTTCGCATTTCATCTTTCCAGAGTGAGCAGCTCCTACGTGTGCGAGCTTGGCGAGGGTGACATCATGTCCTCTTAGCTCGCACTCTCACAGAGGCCATCTACCCATGCCCCCAGCGGGTCATAGAATCATCGCAGGTGATTGGCGAGGTTAGCGGTGGAGCCAGTCTGAGCGCGAGCAGTAGGTGCTGTGGGTCTCTGGTCCTCTCCCTCCCAGTGCGGCCTCAGAGCCTCTCCCAGTGGGGCTGCCGGGGCCTCCTGCGGCCTTCAGCTTCTCAGAGGCTAAGTCCCGGCTTCCATTCTTCCATAGACACGGGTAATTTCTCTTTATGATATTTTCTGCAAGTTTTTCCGATAGTATGGACTTTCTGGTTTTTTTGGGTCATTGACATTTTCCTCATCTGTATCCTAAAATTTTACAGCCCTCCCAGTTGCCGGCAGATTGAATGAACAAATTCGTAGCAGATGAAAAAGGCTGGCAGCAGAGTAGAAAGAGGTACAGTTCTGTGGGTGTCAGGCTGTGGCAAGCCCAGTGAGGCTGGTGTTTTGGGGTGAGGTCAGACCCCTTTTCACACAAATGGTACCGGGTGAAAGTTCACCAAGAACAGCCCACAGTGCACCTGAAAGATTGCTGCCCTTGAGCTTGGGTAGTTCTCAGGGTACCCTCTTTCTCATTGCCCTTTCCTCTCGCCTCACCTTGGAGCTTGATTATTTATTCATTTATTGACAGAGTCATGCTATGTAACCCAGACTTGCCTTAAACTTGTGGTGATCCTCCTGCCTCAGCCTTCTGAGTGGGAATATCTTGCAGCTTTAAACCTTCTGTGTACAATGTGAGGGCTTTGTGGGAGGTCTTCTGTGAGAAATATTTTCCTTCTGTTTTGAGTATACTATAGCAAATGAGAATGGCTAGATCCTTTGGGGTTGAAGTGTAGTATTTCAGAAAGAGAATTTATTTTTATAATCAGATCAGATCAGATCAGATCAGATCAGATCAAGGTGATACAGATTAATGGGTATTCTTAACAGAGTAATTTTTACTTCCTCATTTACAATGTTAGATGTTTTCTATTTGGGATTATTAATAGGTCAGGAATTAAAGTTGGTTTAATTTTTCTGTATAAAATTCCTCATTGTGTTTAAATTTAAGAGGGTATTTAAAATAAACAATGGGGGTCTGATTTATTTAAAATCAATCAGTCAATCAACTATGAGAGGGAGAGACAGAGAGAGAGAGAGAGAGAGAGAGAGAGGGACAGCCAGGCGTGGTGGAACACTTCTGTAATATCAGCACCCAGTAGGCTGAGGCAAGAGGATCACTGTGAGTTCAAGGCCAGCCTGAACTATATACCGAGACCTTGTCTCAACAAACAAACAAACAACCCACTCCCCTGCCCAAAAAAGAGAGAGAGAACAAGAGAAAACTCAGAATCTTTATTTTGGTACTTGATTTTGTATTGTGCATTTTGAATAATTGCAGCCACTGTGAAAATAATTAAGGAGTTTCTGTGATTTTAGCACTGTCAACACTATTAACTGTAAAACCGCTTTATTACCATTTCTGACTCTATTACAGCAGCAAGGTTCACCATAGATCAACAGCTGAGTGCGTTCACCTCTGGGCACACAGACACGCGGATCTTTCTATTGTATGAATGTTGTATTGTATTAATTTACCACATGGGCATTCAACAAAGTTGATTAATCCCTGACGTCAAAGGAATTCCAGCTGCAGTGCTCCATGGAAGGGGGAACTTTGAACCTGCCATTCACATGTTTTGTGATCTTATTCACCCTCAGTGCAGTGAAGGAAGCTCAGCCGTCACTTACCGAAGTCCGCAGGGCTTGAAGCAGTCTCGCTATCTAGCAAGCAGGGAAAGTAAACCGAAATCGTGGCTCACGAGTAATGAGGCAGACAGGTCTACTCCCACTGGTGAGATGGAGATAAATACTGTGCACCTTTCCAGATATGTGTTTCTGTGTCCATTTCACCCACCCTGCCCATGGGATTAAGTTTACCCTCCTTTATTTTTAGATGGAAATGACTACAAAGTGTTCCCAGCTGAGAAACTGAGAAATATATTTCCAAAAACAATTTCTTATCCCAGTAGTAAAGAACGCAGGACGCTTTTCCCTCTATATAAACATATACCTCTACATGTATATCTGTATCTGTGTCTACCATCTACTCACAAGGGCCCTAGCGGTGGCTTCCGGTGCTGCGGGTCGTCTGGGCTGGACAGCCGCCAGCGGTGCTGGGGGGGGGTGGGGTCTCCTGTCTCAGGAGTTTGTCCTTCTGTACCACTGACAAGTCCCAGGCTCTGGGCTGCATCTGACTTAGGGGCTGAGCTGGCTCCAGCTCTTGCGGAGGAGCCCTGGGGAGACAGAGGAGCTGAGAAGCCCTTGGCCCTCTGGGCTCCAGCAGCTCCCAGAGGGACAGCCTGCCCCTCCTGCTTCCAGCGCCCTCCTCATGCCCATGAGTCTGGGGGCCGCACTGTCTCAAAGGCACGCTTTCCTATTTTCTAATCTCACGGTTTTTCCAGCCCCCATCTCTCCTGACTGGGATAGTTCATTTCCTGGTATCTCAATTCTGCTGTTCTAGAAATACTATGATTAAGATCGTATGAATATGTTAGGAATAAAATGTTTGAATATTTAAAGATAAAGGGCACATTCAGAAACTGAGTTTCTTTCAGGTTACTTATGCTTCCTGACAATTTGGTATGCCCTTGTGAGTAACTTTGGGCCGGAGCACTTAACTTAGATTTTTGTTGTATGTGTTGGTGATGCACGGTGGTTAACTCCGCATGGCTTTAGTGTGTACACACACAGCACCTTGCCACCTTTGCTCCTGTGACTCCTCACCTCCTCCTCCTCCTTCTCCGGCCCCTCCTCATCTCTATGGAGACGACCTTCCTGTTTCTTAACATGGCTCTTTATTTTGCTTTTCAAATTGTTTATATTAGTGCTATTATATAGTAGTGGTGGGACCCAAGTCCTTGAAAAGGGCTAAGTGGAAAAAGACTGACGCTGAAGTTTCTATCAGTGGTGGGGAGGGGAGGAAAGAAGGCTTTTAGCTATGCGTGAACTTAATAGTATAAGGTCGGTATTTTATTTAAGAGAATTTCCAAGTACAAGAGTGCTGTTGGTTACATGCTAGGTGTGTTAGCTGCACCATTTCACCTACTACCCAGGCAGCAGTAATTATGGTTCCCATTTCTACATGTGGGGTTCAGCACTTTAGGGCTTATTAACAAGCCTAAAGGTCACAGAACTTGTAAGAAGTGGAGCCAGTACTTAATTGCTGCTCTCGCTGACTCCAATACATTTTCTTACTTGTTGTGCTGATTAACCGTGGCACCCAACACAGAAGTAAGTGAGTTAAACCACTGTACTATTTTCCTTCATGAATTGCCCTAGCTCCATTACACAAGGACCATTTTAGTACCACTTTAGTGCGTTTTAGGAAATATGCACTTCAGCGATTCCAAAATACAGTTTTAACATTTTAATACCTGTTAAATTGGAATGCATATAATAATCTTTGGTATTTTACAATTACTAGCCACTAGGCAGCAATTGTGGCATGATTGTTATTGCCTCAATTTATTTTGCTATATTTTATTTTTTTATGTATGCAATAAAGTGATATAGTAAAAAACTCAACATCAAAATATGATTAGAAGACCCTTAAAATAAACGTAAGACTTTTTTAAATGATAAGAAAATACCTTGTATTTTCCACCCTGTGTGGGTGTTCTTCTTTCTTATTGGGACATAAAACAGTGTGTTTAATTCCTTTGATTCAATGCAGGGCAGTACGTGTTATGCCTACACAGGGTCCACACATATCGTTGGAAACAGAACTCCAGAATTTCTCATCTTGTCCATTAAATTGTAAATGTCTTGCCAAATGCATCATCTTTATACCTTGACATTACCTGCTATAGTGCCATGCAAGTGACAGATACTGGATAATCTATGTTGGATTGAATATGAAGTGAGACTCATTTTTTTATATTTCCTGTAAGAGAAATTCTCAGCAAGAGTTGGAGAAATGTTTCAAGCAGTGTTAGCATGGCTGTGATTACTGTAGAACCTCCTGTACCACTGACCTTCCTGGAAACACCAAGTTAATTTCATTGTCTTCATCACAGGGAGCACTGGCCTCCTAGGAAGAGTACTTTAGAGAGCTCGGTGATTTTAACGTGAATTTTGATCCCAACACACCTTCCAATGACTTCTTTAGGTAAATCATTGAATTATACACAGAATAGTAATGAACTGTCCTCACAGCTATTGGACATGGTCAAAGTATTTGTCACAATTAGTGAAACTGTAAATGCAAGATCACTTGAAGAGCATCAGAAAAGGCTCCCAAAGGAATATAATATGTTACTGTAAACACTATCATCCCAGCCTCTGCAGCTTGCTGTCTCCAGCAAGGCTAACCAGAACGGGCGCCCTGTTGTTGTGAATATCACTGGGACAGCAGCTCTGATACTCCCTTTTCCTTGGAGGTCTCCCTGGCAGAGTTGCTGCTCAGCAAACACAAAAAGCAGAACTAATAACTGAAGTAGAATTATGGAGCTACCATGGATTTTCTTCTTATAAAGTTGCATAATCCTTTGAAGAGGTAGAGTGATGTGAATTCTTCATCTCTCCTCAGTGTTGAACTGGGGTTAGAAATCAGCATACTGGTATTCTACCCTATTTCAAAAAGTCTTGGCTCTTTGCCTTTGATCTGATATACTTGAAATACCTGGACAGAAGTAATAGTATTTTGTATTTGAAAATTTTCTGCTGGAAAATATGTGTATTTCCATACCAAGAGTCACTGTGCAGCCAATACTGATTAGAAATTGAGTTTTTATTAATACTTCTTTTTTTACAAGTGCCATTAACTGTGGATATACTTTCTATTTTAAAAAGTTATTATAACATAATTGCTTATCTACCTAACAAAATATACTTTTAAAAACAGAGCTATTGTTACAGGCAGCTGAGTAAGATAGAAATATTATAGGCAGTCAGACAGGGCCAGGCCCTGGAAGAAGCCAACATCAAAGACAAGCTAAGATACCTATGGGCCAGATCTCAAGACAAAGGACTAAACAAACACACCCTCTTACCCTCAAGGGATGGATATCCGGGATTGAAGAGTCCCTGACCCAACCCCTTACAGGAAAAGCCCCTGTTCTGTATTCATGCCCCCTTGCTAAGTGACTCACTTCCCCATTTGATCCCAATTTAATAAATTCTACCTAAACAATTCTTATTGGCTGCCATTTTCCCTTAACTTAGACCCACCTCACCTTGTGGTTTTGCTCTACAAAAGTTCCTAAAAAAGACAGGATTGGAGGTAACATACTCGGGCCCCCCTTGTGTCCCTCTCTTGGACAGAAGCTTTCTTTCCCTCAATAAATATATTCGGCTCTTAACCTCCGTTGTTCCTAAAATTCATTCTTCTATTTCAGAGAACACGAACTCGTCCCGGATATCATTCAAGTTGGGAGCTTTTATTTTCCTGTGTCACTATAACTTGGACATCTGAAGTGCATGTTTTAATTTCTGCAAAAGAGCCTATCTCTGCTTAGAGTCCAAGTGCAACTGGCAAAGGTAGTCTGCTTTTGGTTTTTTAAAAGGAAAACAGAACTGGTTTTAGGGGTCTGATATATTGCCACTTGGTGGCACTCTGTACTCATTTAAAGGAGGTTTGATGATGAGAGAAAAATCTGAGTTTGTAATAAAGGAAAGTGACAATCCAGGGAGAATTTCAATAGTCTAATTTTAGACCGAGCATGCAGGTGTTTTGGAAGGCTGATAGCCTGGATCTGCGGTTCGGGGAGCCGGCTGGGGCTCTGGGGGTTTCTGGGATGCCACTCAGGTTATGGAATGCATTGCGTTTGCATATAATGATGTTTGTACTCTGCAAAATTTGGCATATTAGATTTACCTCTTTGATTTTCTTTTGTCTGCATTCTGGAAAGCATGGTGTTTAAAAGCTGACCAGTTTATTGACAGTAAATACGTAATGAGTGATTTTCCAAAAGAAGGTTCTCTTTTAGGAAATAACTTGGATCATTAAGAATTCCATAAAGTCATCTCTGGCAACCTTTTGGTGACTGGCTAGCTGAACCTTATGGACAGTTAAGATTTAGAAAAAGGTAATCAGACAACAGCTGTCATGAGCCACTGTACTGGTTAAAGACCATTTTCTAGGAAGTGCAAACTGGGGTTTATACTCACCCACTCTGAACACAAGGGGTTGTGAAGTGAGTCAGAATGCAAACTGTTAAAAACCACATCCTGGCCAACTGTCACTCTTGCACATGATCAGCCACCATGGCGAAGGTTTAATTTGACATCAATCATTTTTAATAGAACATTAGAGAAGAAATTATATTAGAATAGCATCACTGTTCCGGCTCTGTATAAAAAGACTCAGTGCTAACCATTTTGCAGCAGTTGGGGTCGGGGGTGGAATTAAAGACCTGTGCCTGTCTTCATTAAAATCCCAGAGTCTGGGCAGCTGTCCCAGCCTCCAGCATGAAGAACTTCCCAGAGCGCAGCACATTACTGAGTGCAGTTCAGCTTTATCAGCTCTGGCATCAATCACATTCAGAAGAGTTATAGCGGGTCCCCACCCAAGCCACTCAATTATGAAAATCTGTCCCATGCAGAGCCAGCATCCCTCTGCATTTGAAATCCGCTTAGACAATCTCATTGACAAGAAGATGCTAGGACTCCCATTTTAGTAGGTGAAATTCCTGCCAAAGCAATCATCTACTTGGGAGATTATTTCCTAGTAGAGCCCAGGAATGAAGGCATTTACAAAATACCCAGGTGATGGCTAAAATGCAGTTTTCCAGGCCCTTGTCAAGAGTAGGTGTTAGAAGAAGGTGTCACTATTTGTACAAAGCTCACTAGGTGACTCTTGTGCTTACTAAAGTCTGAGAACCACTGTTGGGTGAGGAACAGTTCTTGTGATTGTTGTTAAACATCAAGCATAATTTCTGCCCCCGCATGATGTGTTTACTACTGTTCCACTCTAACAGTAAGTTTCTGGTTTCAGTGTCTCTCTTTGGAACCATGGATAGAGATTTAGAAATATGGTGTATGTCAAATACTACAGAAAAATAACTTAGAGCTAAAACTACAGATGCATATTCGGCTTGAATGTTTGATTTATCAGTAATATATTTTCACAGTGATTGCTTGTGGTCTATAAAGTATCCAAGGATAATATTTAGGAATGGTACTTTCCTAAGGAGCTAGCATTTACTGCTCATCCACTCTCCAACAGGTTCTTTATATTATAATACTTCAATGGAAGCAAAATTGTGTTATTTGACTCCTACTCATCTATCACAGGAAACGGCGTGAACGCCATCTTTGGCACCTGGTAATGGCTGCTGGGGATACTTTGCTTACCGTTTATAAGAGTTTTTTAGGAACATTTGAATTATTATTGTTAAGAAACACTTTGAAGGCTGTTAAAAACCTCTGCACCATTTTTAATTGTATCTTCGTTTTATTTGGAGAATTTTGTATCATAGGGGATATTTTTAGGTACTTCCCCAGTCTGCCCTTGTCTCTCCTTCTGGAAGCCCACAATAAAATATGGCCTCGAGCCAAAACATTTCATCATTTATCTCCCCTTTAGAGTCTCCACCATGATATTTCTTCAGCTACTTGTAAAAGTTTATGTTGCTGGGTGCACAAGATTTGTGTGCTGGAAATGCCGAAACAGGCAAAAAGGACACAAAATTGTGCAGGACACAATCTGATCTTAAGTTTTATTTCTTAATCCTGTGTTTCTAGGAAGACATTCCATTGAGAGGTGAAACTTAGCAAGAACAATCATCATTTTGCCTTCATGATCACTACAAGGGTCCATTGATAATGCTCCTTCTTCCTAAGAACAATAACCAGGAAATCACATAAATTGAATTTAAAAGCTCCTCTTTGATTCTTTTTGTTTGCTTGTTTTTCTGGTACCGGAAATCGAACTCACGACCTTGCGCTTGCCAGGCAGGCGCTGTGCCGCTGAGCTAAATCCCCAGCCCCCGCTCCTCTTTGATTCTTAAAAGAAATTAATTCTATGAGTTCTGTTGTGTGATGTGAATGGAACAAACACGCACAGGCCTATCAACATTCTGTTTTGTATTCCCAGCCTATTGGTATGAAAACCATGTTTCTAATAATTGAGACTGTTTGCTTCCATCATTTTTCTTTGAGGCTTGCATACTGATGGTAGCTGGGAATTAATAGCTTCTGTTGTTCCAGTTCCTGCTTGCTAATGAGTGTCTAAAAGTGGCATGAGAGTAATTTGGACAAGATCTCTTAAAATTGTCCACTTTGGTAGCTATAGTACATATAGTAAATATAATCTACTAATTGTGGACTTTCAGAATTAAAATAGTTGGGGCCGGGGATATAGCTCAGCGGTGCAGTGCCTGCCTGGCAAGAGTGAGGTCCTGAGTTTGATTCCTGATACAAAAAAAAAAAAAAAAAAAAAAAAAAAAAAAAAAAAAAAGAAATGAGCTGAGGCCATCATGTTTCCCCCTCTAATTTTACAGAAAAGGAAATAAGCTTAAACAAACTAATTTTACTTTTACTGTAAAAGCAACATTACAGGCTTACACAATAAAATGCTAATCATATAAACTGCACAGGAGTGAGTAAAACTTGAAACTTCAGGCCTACACTTCGTGGTTGACAAGTCTCAAGCTGCTTTTCATTTTGTGTTATTGTCTTTTGACTTTTTTCTGTAATTATTCATATTAAAATCACGTTTCTCTAAATGAGATATTGAAAAAGCCCTAGTTTTCTCCAGTTGTTTTTATATTAGGAAACACATTTACAATATACATTTATTCTGACAATCCAAAAGGGCATTAGGTAATAATATCCATTGCAACTCACAATAATAATTGTCACAGATTTTCTTTTGGTATATTGCATTTTGCCTTGTCTTGGGTTGACAGACATTGTCTTTGAAGAGGAGACTGATGATAAAATTCTCCAGTTTATGACACCTTGGATGTGCTCTTGCACTTCTGACAGTACTTGAAAGAAATAGTAGGGGAATTAACCCAGTATGAAAAAGACTGGATGGATCTGGTGTTCTGACGCACAGTATCATGCTAATGTTGCCAGTCTGCCCAGGGTTCTTTGGTTTGATTCAGATGGAAATCATAAATTGGCAAAGTGCAGCTCTCTGGCCACCATATGGCACCAGGTAATGCTGGATGCCAACTGTTGACATAGCCAGCTGCTGGTCACTACCACTGCTGGCCATCACAGTCCACACTGCTTTGTGGTGGACACCATAGGTGGACTTTACTGGTCTCTGCTGCTGGTCTTCACTGGCTGCCAGTCTCTAGAGTGCTTCAATGCTAATAGCTCTGAGTATCTTTCCCTCTTTCTTTTGAAACAACTGCTCTGTCTGCACTACTCCAGATAAAGACCCAAGCTAGATTTATGGGACTTTTGGAGCCCTCACTGCCTAAGAAACAAACCATGAGCCAGTTTACAGGAATACCAAAGGGACTTTTTAAACAGGGCCTGTGCTGCAGCGTGAGGCATCAGTACACAGCATGGAGCCCTCATAGACTAATCCAAGGGGTGGAGTGGGAGTGTGGCTTATACAGCAGCTCACAGGTCTGCTGCACTGAGAGTGTGGGCTGAAAACTCGCTGTGAGTATTGGGCATGCAGATAAGGGCCCTGGCTTTCCCTGTCTGATCTCAGCCACTCCACGGAGCTCCCTCCCTTCTTTGAGGAGGCTACAGTGTGGTCTGCAGTGGTGGGAGTTGTGGGGAGCACCATGCTGCCTGTCTTGCTGCACTCATGTTGGAGTAGAGAATGGAGGTTCGCTAGTCAGAGGGACACAGCTACATAGCCAAGGACACACCGAAACCAGTTGTTCCAGTCCTTTGTTGGGGAGGTAGGGGGGGAGGTCAGAGGGAGGGATGCACTGGCTGCCAGCCAAGCAATGTCCCCCTTCCAGCCCATACAGAAAAACATGAGGGAGTCGTGTGCATCTTGTCTGTGTCCCTAGGATTCTCCTTTCTCTCCTCTGTCTTTCTACATCTGGTCACCTATCCACCTTGCCATTTTCTTCTTCACTGTGTCATGTCTTAGTTTCTATTCAATAAGCTATTTCACTCTGAAAGAATATCAGAGGTTATCCTAGCCAATCACATATCCACTGCAAGAATCACTTCTATAGAACTGTTGATAGATAAACTTCCAACTTGTGTTGGAATGCGTGTAGTACAGGATTATTTACTACTTTTTCAAGAATTTAAGTGTTGGACAATCCTAGTTGCTCAAAAGTATTTCACTCACAGCGTAGTGAAAATCATTTCTTTTGCACTGTTCAGCCTCATGGTGTTGTTTTTGCAAAATTCAAAATAAGTATAACTTTTGTTTTATATGGTAACACATCATCAAACATTTAGTTACTTGTAGAGCTCCAATCATTGCCCTAACCCCAACCAATCCTGTGTTAGCTTTCCACTGTGGTGACAAAAATAAGCGGAGATGAACAACTGACAGGAGGAAAGATTTATTTTGGCTCATGGCATTGTGGCCCATGGTGGGCTGGCCCCATTGTTTTAGGTCTCTGACGAGGAAGACACCTCTTGGTGGACAGGTGTGGCACAGGAAAGCAGCTCTGCGATGGTTTGTGTCTGGATGTCCCCCGAAGCCTTGGGCAGTCATGGGGCGGGCTTTTAGAGTTTATGCTTGATCCATGGTCCAATGCTGGAATTATGGATGTGAGTGCTACACACCTGCCCTGGGGCGGGTAGTTTGCATACAATGTAAGGGAAGGAAAGAGGTTACTTGCCGCTGTGCCTCCCTTTTGCTCTTGTTGCTTTTGCTATTTTTCCACCACCATGAATGGTTACCTTGTGCCATGTGCCACTCTGCCTTGGAGCCAGCCAAGTGTGGACTGAAACCTCCACAAACTGCTAGTTAAATGAACCTTGCCTTCCTTAATATTGGGCATCAGGTATTTTGTCTCAGCAATGAGAGAAAAGTAACCAAGACAAACTCATTTAATGGTAGCCAGCAAACAGAGGGGGCATGGACCCAAGAGGAAGGGTGCAGGGACCAGCCATAGGCCCCAAACTCACGCCTGCCTGTGCGATATGTAATGTGACCTAATCCCTTCCACCAGGCCTGCTGCCGAGGCCTCCATTACCTTCCTAATGCCATCCACTTAAAATCTCATCAGTGGATCAATCCACTGAGTGATTTAGAGCCCTTATGATCTCACCACCTTCAGAAAACCCTGTATGTGAACACGGAGACTCTCGAGGGACTTTTCAGACTGAAATCATAACAAACATGTATGCAGAAATACATGTTTCTCTTTTCCAGGCCAAACATCTCCATATTCTTCCCCTGGCATTGCGGTTCATGGGCTGTCTACCCAAGCATTTGCTCCTTGGGTTTTTAATCACAATACACAGAGCTCGTCTCTGGAAAGAACACATGCAGGGTTGAACACAGTGATTTTTGTCTGTCTGAAGACGGCGTTCAGCCTAGGTGTAGGTTTAAGACTGCCCTTGACTGTTCAGTTGCCTGCTTGGGCAAAGTGGGGCACGGTCAGCATTTCTGGTCCCAGTCACCGCTTCCTCGGCTCCTTCACAGAGGCTGAGGACGCCATCCCCACTGTGTACTTTCACAGCCATTGTTCTGGATATCAGGTTCATAATCATTTACTTTCACTGTTGAAAGAATTTAAGTCAATTGGGTGGATTGGCATGGCCATTTATCCAGCTTTGTCCGGTGTGAGGTGCTGGGAAGCGTGTCCTCCTGCAAGTGGGAGGCACCGACATGCAGCACAGAGCATCCTGGGGCCACATAACCACCTCAGAGCCATGCCCAGTGCTGTGAGGACCACCTCGCAGCTCTGCCATCGGTAGCCCACAGCCAAGGCCACGAGGACTTGTCTGGTCCCCGTCAAGATTCTGCGGTTCTTTCTCCAGGGCATCATCTGCAGCTGCTCTTCGTCTGTGGCTCCTGATTCCATTCAGTTTGCTCTGACCCACTCCTACTCATTCCCACTAGATGCAGGCACTTTGTCATCTAGGTTTTGTAGACACATTGGCACTGTTTTCTTCCATGCTACTTTTTGGTAAGTCACTGAGCCAGGGCAATAGTATGACATTTGTAGAGCCTAAGTATTTTTATTTTTTGTGGGTACCTTTTTCCGTAAAGAAGGTGTTAAATCTTTTACAGTTCTGTTGGACTAAAACTTGTTTCTGTTTTTGGTTTTGACCCAGAATTTAATTTTTTCTTGGCATTATGAAAGCAATTGCTCCCACTAGATGAATCAGCCTTGCATTGGCAACTCACTCAGGTGCCTGCCATAGGCCGCACACCCACCCCTCACCCTGGGTGTTCTTCTCAGCGTTCTCTGGGCTGTGCTCTGTATCTGAGATAAGGCACGTTCTGAGTTTTCTGATCATGGATCATGCACGTCGGTTCTTCACATTCTGTGACTCATCAAGTTCCAGCTATTTACTTCGTAGTTGTAAACACACACCTCCCCCTTTATTTCTTTTTGTTAGAGGAAATAAAAAAAATGTACCTTGATATCTAATTTAGAATTCAGAATTTATTATGATCATTTGGAGCTAACATGGATCAGTTAATAAGTACCTGAGGAAATTTTCTTCTTTAATTAAAAATTTTTCTGTTCTTATTTACACATACAAGATCAATTAAAAATTTGAGAAAATATGAAATTTACAGAGAAGAAAATATAGAATTCCTTTATAGAGAGAAAAAGTAGTTATTTTTTGTACTTTTTATGCATTGATTTAATTTATATTTTTAACAAAATTAAAATAAATTTACTGTACTCTTTTGTACTCCATTCTTTCCACTTAATGTTACACAGAAAACATAAGCTCACATTATAATATGGTGAGGCTGTGATTGTAATTACCACATTGTGTTTCTTTTCTGAAGTTGCCATATTTTACTCCATCTATCATCTATTTTGGGAACATGTAAGTTGCTTCCAATTTTTAGAAGGTTATAGTCAGGCCTGCCAAGCTTATTTATTTTATGTTTGTTATTCTTTAATTGCTGCTGAAAAATTCAGGAGCTTGACAGGTGGTGCTAAACAGGAAATTTGATAAATGTGGTAATTATTATCCTCATCAATATTCCTGGTTCTTTTTTGGTATTTCTAAATGTAGAGTTTTAGCATTGAAAAGATTTTCTGAATTAAAGAATTGGATGTGAAGGCAAATCAAAGATAGAGGCAGTTGTTTCAAAAATCAAAATTCCATAGGATTAAATCTTTTAAAGTATTATAATAGTATTTTGGCAGTGAAAGTCCAATTGGGCTAGAGTGAATGAAAGGGTTTATCAAAATGACCCTGGTTTCTCTCATACTTTCAATCATTGGAGGAGCTATTCATTGCTTTGTGTGCTATAGCTAATAAATGTTGCTTGAGAAACAAACCAAAACAATACAAAATGACAAGAGCTGTTATACATTAGAAGTACACTGTGAGAAATCTATCAGGCACTGTCTACCATTTGAAGAAGAGAGATGGGTTGGCTCCAGCTATTAAAAACTAGAATTAATGCATATTTTATGGACTCTTCAACATTAAGGGGAAGATTAAACTTAAAGATGGCCATTTCAGCTTTTACACAGCAATTTATAGTTTTATTTTTCTTCCTCCATGTACTGTGGGTGTGATGACAGCAGACCAATTATGTTCCACATATGAAATACCCGTCCTCAGCAACTTGGGAATGAAAGCTCTGTTGTCTAAAATCTTCCTGGTGTTTGTCATGTAAAATTATTGGGGCATCTGCTTTTTGATTGTGGCAGAATTCATGTGGTTCGCAGTGTCCATGGCCCATTTATCTAGCTAATCTTCCACCATGGTCCAAAGACATTTTATACCAACTCGGAATGTGCTCTAGCACATAAAGAAAGTTATAGCCACGAATAAAGGTAAAAGAGCCGAAGTATAATTATATGAATGAATTAATTCATGCACTGATTTATACTACAGAAAAATAAAAATGGCAATGTTTTCCCACATAATGTGAACATAATTTTATTTCTTTTTTAATTCATCCAGGCACCAGCCATATCTTTTGGCATTCACAGAATGTGACTCTTTGTGAAGTAACTTTTCTCCCTGACAAATCACTTGGGAATATTTCCTCCAGGATCCAACCTATAAAGAAATTGTCTGATGCAATGGAGGATGGGAGATATAATGACAAAGATATAATAAGGTAATTTGGATGTAGAGAATGATGAATTTGTAGATTTGGGGGTTTTGGTCTTTGTCCAAATTCAAGAGATGGTTTCATCAGAGCAGTACCCATAGCAGAAACATAGTGGATGCAGTAGGGGAATGAGCTGGATAGGCAGTTCAGGGGAGGGCTGAGATAGAGGCAGGGGAATGGTAATTTGAATATAAATCCATGGTGCTGTGTTGATAGGAGAATGTTTTGTTTGACGCATAACCTGGTGATACTCAATGTTAAAAAGCCAACAGTAACAACAGCTGTTGTAAGCTTATAGCACAAGTACATACCTTAGACCATTTATGTGTATAATCCTTAGAACAAATGGGCAGAGTGCTATTATTATTTTAAAGTCAGAATGAATTAAAATCTGGGGCTGACAGTGGAGGAGTTGGTGGTGAAAGGATTAAGTGACTGCTGGTATTTCCAGCATTTCTCTAATCCCCAAACCACACTCTTTCCAGCAGACTATGTAGTAACTGGGCAACCAGTGGATTAGTGTGAGTATCTGGAGACTGTAGTTTACATCTGATAACCTCTGATTTTTTTTTTTTGATTCACTTCCCAACTGTAAATTCTCAATCACTCACAACACATTTTGTCCTCTCATGATTGACTTGGTATGGTTTCTTGCTGGTAAACAATTTTGGTATTTCTCACCAGCTATCAAACCTCCGGCAAACACACAGGGATGCCCCAAGGGTAATTCTTGAATTTCTGGGGTAGTCAAAATTCTGTACCTCTTATAATTTCCAGAGTAATCATTTAGGTAGGTTCTTTTTTACATGTCCTAGGCTATTTTCTGGAGAGTTACTAATCATCATTAAACATATAATTCCCAACCACCAGGGCAGACTTTGTGGAGTGCCACTATGCAAAGCAACTTCGTTAAAAGTCAGGACTTGCAACTCCATTCATCATGAGCGCATGCGCATTTGGGGGACTTCAGTTTCGCAGATCGTATTTTCAATTACTGTTTGCCTATCTCTCCCAAATGGCAATTATTCCAACCTTTTAAGCCCAGGCTAGAGTTTCTTTGAAAAATTCCAGTGTAATATCCTGAAGGGCCTCCCTGAGATCCTCCCAAATTACTTGTATGTGTGATATAGTCTCTGCATCTCAATTCTGCCCAACCCAAGCGCGGTCTCCCAATTCTCTGAAATTCCTCAGGCTTGTTGTCACACGGTGGATAAAAACACTGACATTTCATTTTTACTTAAATGGATTGCATATTTTGGCAAGGTGATCACTCTTGACTCTTGCTTTCCTAGTTTAAAAATGTGGAGACTCACTACTGTAGAACATTTTGAGGATTACACTAAACCATGTAATGCATGCAAAGTGACTTGATCAGTACTTAGACGCATTAAACATTCAATAAGCAGCAGTGGTTATTAGTCTCTAGAAACACGAAGTTCCCCACCTTCTCTTGTTTCCTTGTTTAATTAGGCACAGATTATGACGGAGCACCGAGCTAATAAGCGGAGAGAAGGCCTGAGGGTAAAGGCTGCATCAAAAGGGGAAGGGACAGTGTGACAGTAGAGAGGGTTTTGCTGTAACAAAATTCCCGTGGCCGAGTACCCTACAAACAAAGAAACGAAGTTTATTTGGTCACAGTTTGGGGGGCTGCAAGTCCAAAGGTAGGCAGAGCAATGTTTCTCGCCGGGCGAAGTGCCCATTGTTTGCCCCACACCACGGGGGAGAAATGGGAAGGGAATCGGCAGAGCGCACAGGGAAGACAGGGGGCAGGTGACAAGCTCCTCTCGGCAACCCGTCCTCCCTGGGCCAGCCCGGCCCTGCGGGAACTGCGTTGGTCCCCTCTGAGGGCAGTGTCCCTCGTGACCTATTACTCCCCCCTTGGCTGCATGTCTTAGGTTCCACAGAGCCTCCGGGTCACCTCCGCCGGCGAAGCTTCCAGCTCCTGGACTTCTGGGGGACACATGAGCAGTACCCAGACCTGGCAGAGAGACGGGGGAAGACAAAGGAAGAGAGAAGAGGTGAGGAAAGAAGGACGCATGGGGGAGAACAGGAGAGGGTGGGGGGAGGGAGAGGTCAGGAGGGAGGGAGACGTGTGGACGCAGGCTGGGGGCGAGGGCGGGACCGGCGGGAGGGCGAGGGTCACACAGGCCTTTATTACCTTCTATTTTCAAATTTTCATTTTTAGTACACCTTTAAAATGGCTTATCTACATTTTTCTCGAGGTATATTTTCTTGTGTTTGGCATGGGACTAACACGGGGAGGGGCTGAGGAAGTAAGGTGGGAGGGGTCTGAGGAAGTAAGG
>NW_004955403.1:4728286-4736253 GCF_000276665.1 Chinchilla lanigera
GGAGGAGGGGTCTGAGGAAGTAAGGTGGGAGGAGGGGTCTGAGGAAGTAAGGGAGGGGCGGGCTGAGGAAGTGAGGTGGGAGGAGGGGTCTGAGGGAGTAAGGTGGGAGGGGCGGGCTGAGGAAGTAAGGAGGGAGGAGGGGTCTGAGGAAGTAAGGTGGGAGGAGGGGTCTGAGTAAGTAAGGTGGGAGGAGGGGTCTGAGGAAGTAAGGTGGGAGGGGGGGTCTGAGGAAGTAAGGTGGGAGGGGCGGGCTGAGGGAGTGAGGTGGGAGGAGGGGTCTGAGGAAGTAAGGTGGGAGGAGCGGGCTGAGGGAGTGAGGTGGAGGAAGGGTCTGAGGAAGTAAGGTGGGAGGAGGGGTCTGAGGGAGTAAGGTGGGAGGGGCGGGCTGAGGAAGTAAGGAGGGAGGAGGGGTCTGAGGAAGTAAGGAGGGAGAAGCGGTCTGAGGAAGTAAGGTGGGAGGGGGGGTCTGAGGAAGTAAGGTGGGAGGGGCGGGCTGAGGGAGTGAGGTGGGAGGGGCGGGCTGAGGAAGTGAGGTGGGAGGAGGGGTCTGAGGAAGTAAGGTGGGAGGAGCGGGCTGAGGGAGTGAGGTGGGAGGAGCGGGCTGAGGAAGTAAGGTGGGAGGAGGGGTCTGAGGAAGTAAGGTGGGAGGAGCGGGCTGAGGGAGTGAGGTGGGAGGAGGGGTCTGAGGGAGTAAGGTGGGAGGAGTGGGCTGTCCCTCTTAAGTCCTAGTTGTTCTTTGCTCCTTCTCTCAGCCCACCAGCTTTGCCTTGGAAGGGACTGGGAAGGTAAGAACATTTCAAGTTCTCTCCTTTCCCACAGCTCCCGGTCACAGATGCACCCGAGACTAAAGAAGTTCCATGTACGTAAGCTTCCCCTTTCCCCTTTCCCATCTTAGTCCTGTCTCATCACAGATTCATTCTAAGATTTGTCTGTGTGTGTGTGTGTGTGTGTGTGTGTGTGTGTGGGCAGATTGTGCTATTTAATTGACAGGAAAATTGGGGGACTTACAGTGGGCTAGAAAAATGGAGAAATCATGAATTTGTGATTTAACTGAGAAAAATTCTGAAAAAAACCTTTTGATTAGTTTCTAATAAAATAATGACAGTTTCATTGATAGAATTTATAAATATTTATTATATTGACTTCTTTGTGGAAAAATTGGATGTAACTAAACCACAATAAGCCTAGGCTATGTGCCAGGATGCAGAAGTTCTCAACATGTAGGACTGTATCTGTCTTGATCTATTGCTTGGGAGATTTGATGTTTACCATCTGTACTGATCCATCTTGTGTAGCTGATTACAATGGGCCACTTAAGTCCCAGGGGATTACATCGTCATGACATGGTAGATAATCAGCTTGATGGAACATAATCGTGTCACTGTATAATAGGTTACGCCTTACATGTTGGAAAGTGGATGACTACACATAAATTTCCCTGTGGAAGGTTACAGAGTCACCCTCTTCAGGATCTGGTATGCTGCAAAATTTCCTATAAACTTTGTTAAAGCTATCTGTAACTTTTGCAAATCTATTGTTAAATCTTTATTATTTTAGTAAACACTTAATAGATGTTTTTAAACTAAAATTGGTTTCTTAGAGGATGAACTTTACATTTTAAGGCAAGTACTTACTTTGTCTCTTATTTTTAAGAATGTAAGATTCTACTTGTAACTTGTTCAAATAAGTAGAAGACATTTCAGAGTTCACCCAATCTCCTGATTCATTGTGACCTTGGTAACACGAGAATTTGTTTTCTGAATCCAGATTTTGTCCCTAGTTCTAGGATCTTTGCAAAGTGGCATTTACACACAATTAAATCTCATCATCTGCAGAATGTCACATCAGCTCCAGTCGAGGCTGACGAGGACACACTGTTTTACAATATTCTATGTGATCTGTGCCAGGAAACCAGCTTAGAGCAGGATGCAGACATTGCCCTCAGCACACATTTCATTGCCAGCTTCACTAATAATCAGTACACACGAAGATACAAAATTAAATAGCTACTCTTCAGTTTGAACTTTTAATGAGCTCCTAAAAAAGTTGCTTGTAAGTGCACAGAAGTGGAGAATTTTACTCCCTAGCTTGTGAGATTAAAAGAACAAGTGACCAAACTAATATGTACATCAGGCAAATGCAGATTATGTTCAGACTCAGACACGAGAGCCCTTACGGACATTAGCGCGTGTGGTGGCTTTATTGTCTCCTGTCCTTGTATGAGTAATTTTCCACAGGATTTCTAGAAGAAGCCCATCCCAGTCGGAATGTGTATACAAAGCAAATAGCAAACCCCAACTGCATGTCGAACATAGGTTGACACCATGATTTTATTAATTTTGCCCTCATAAAGTGGTTTAAGGTACAGTGGTATCTTAGTAAATTCTCATTGCCAGCTTAGAACCTCCATCACAGTCCATGGGAGCTGTGATCTTGGGCCAGCCACTTACGTGCACCGTTGTGAGCAGGCAGAGGCAGACAGTGTAGCCACCGAGACAAAACCAAAGGTATTTCACGTCATTGTGTTCCAGTGACGCAATAAATGCACATTTCTGATTTAAGTTTTCTTCTTTTGAAAAATGAAAAGATATTTTAAGCACACTTGAATCTTGAATTTGACTCATTATTTTGCTTATTTCAATCTGGATGGTTTGGCTTTGTTTATGTGTCAGTCTGTCCCTTTTTCTTCACTGCCTTACCAAATCTCCCCAGGTAGTGTGTGTGTGTGCGGCATTTTGACATTTCCTTTGGTATTGTAATGCCTCAAAAATCATGAATCAAATATAGTTTCTGTAAACTATAGAGTCTTCCTTTTTAAATTCTGTTTAATGGTGTTTACACTTGACATCTGTGATTTCAATTTCAGATTTCTTGTTATGGATAGGCAGCTCCTGTTGTCTGACCAATGATATAGTAACCATGACCACTCCTGATAGCCATCCCTTGAGATCCGTGAAGGACCCTCCCAGTGAAGTGTCACTGGAAGTTAAGAACATGTTGCATTGCCTCCTGCCACAATCAGGCCTTCAGGAGCTAAAGCCTCAGCCAGAGACCAGATTTCTTTTCTCCCCTGTCTTTATTTTCTTTCTTTTTTGTTTTCTTTCCTCCGGTACCGGGGATTGAACTCATGACCTTGCGCTTGCCGGGCAGGTGATGTGCCGCTGAGCTAAATGCCCAGCCCCTGGCAACTTTTTATTTTCTATTGATGTCTTTGAGAGAAAGAAAATAAAGGGCAAGAAAAGACAAGAGAGGAGTCTGAGTGAGCAGGCGCCCGGCGGGGATCACTGCACAAAACCTGCGCACTTCGGAGGTGCTAAGAAGCACCTTTGTACTGACAGAGTGGAGAGGCCCAGGCGTGATTGGCTTCACGCCCACGAGCAGCAGCGGAGGGGAGGCGTTGCCATTTTGATTTCCCTGTGGTTTCTTCGTGGATATAAGCTTCGTGAGCCACAGCGAGAATGTAATCTCTAGGTAAAAGGGATGGGAGTTAAGTAATCAAGAGAAATAATATGAATCATTGTTAACATTGCTTAGGGCCTTATTTTTTTTCTGAGGCTAAGAAGTTATTCTTCATGTGTTTGCTAATTTAATTTGATTTGCATAATAATTCCAGGTGGGAGCTGCTGCTGTCCCAGTTTCACAGAGGAAACTGAGGCACAAGAAAGATAAATAGTCAACTTCAAGCGGCTACTTCAGGTACAAGGGGTTTATTTCCAGAAAGTTTGAGTTCAGAGCCCTGTGGCACTCGACTTCCTTTGGCCTAAGAGACAGGAGCAGAAAGAGTTTTGGCCACGTCAGCTCTCCCAGGGGTCAGAGCCAGCCCAGGGGCCAAGGCAGGGACTTCGTCAAATGACCGCACATAGAAAACGTCCACATGGGCGCTGTGTGTGAAACAGGCCTCATCGGGCCTGTCGGTACAAAGCCGCATCTGCATCTGTTTCTATTTTACTTTCTAATATTTTTCCATCTAAGAAAACAGTTATTTTGCGGCACTATATGATATCCGAGATGTTGTCTAATATCTTTCCTCGTACACGGATACCAGGTCACTCTAGTCACAGAGGAGTAGAGTTGAGGGACCCGTCTCGAGATTTCCAAGGAGAAAACTTCAAGCAGGATTAAACCAACTATTCAAACAGTTGTTAAAATTCCATGTTTTACTTACTTCTGGTTGAAGGAGCATCAGTGCTGTTTCCACCCCATCCTCTTCCTGCGGCCAGCCTGCTTTCCACTTCTGAACTTACGTATGTGAGAGAAGTGTGGCTATTGTCAGTCTCATACACTTCCACTCTGCGAGAAGCCTCACTGGTCACTGCAGCCACATGCATAGCATCTTTGTATGTGTAACAAAACCCGTGCTTTGGAAAACCATTCAGAGGAGATATTAATTTATCAAAAGCTTGGGGGAGCGTGAATTCTTTTGTTTTTCATGTTATTAGTATGTGTTTGCAGCTCCTGCAGTTTGCAGTCAGCTTGTGGAGCAAGGGCGTGTTTCTTTTTTTAATCCCCTCCCTCTTCTCCCCCCCCCCCCCCCCCCCCCCCCCCCCCCCCCCCCCTCGCCCTCCAATTTCCCTCTCCCCTATTTTTCATTCTTGTTGATTTTATTCACTTAGCTGCTGTTACGGCGTACAGTGTCTACCTTCACTGGGGTACCAGGTTCCTGCACCTGGAACACCTTTATTCTGCCTGTGCCCTTCCCTCCTCCCCACTCCTCACCCTGAGTCCCTCAGACCCCTTCCCTGCTGCATGAAATCCATCCCCGTATCCCCTCCTATCCACCCATTATTATTCTCCTTGTTTGTATTTTGCCTCACTCAAACAAGAGACTCCACGGCATCTAAGCCTGTGTGTCTGGTTTATTTCATGCAGCATTGCATTTTCCAGGTGCGTCCATTTTCCTACAAATGTCCCAAATTTGCCATTCTTTATAGCCAAGTAGTACTCCATTACATACACTTACCACATTTTGTTTACCCAGTCATCTGCTGACGTATGTACAGGCTGCTTCCAGGATTTAGCGATTACAAAGTGTGCTGCTATAAACATCGGTATGCATATATCACTGGAGTATGCTGCTGTAGTCTTTTCATTTCCCATTTAAGCACATTGAAATATTTTCTCCTACTGCCAGTTCTTAGTAGGATTCTTCACCTTTCCTGGAACTGGAGTGGCTCTGGTTGTCCCCGGGAGCCCATTTCCAAGGTTTAGACTGTGTTCCTCCAAGAATGATGAGCTGGGGTCCCCTAGCGCTTCAGAATATGACCCGAGGTGGAGTCAGGGTCTGTTCAGAGATCAGCAGTTAAGAGTTCATCAAGGTGAGCCCTAGGCCCACATCCCTATGACCTGGGAAGGAGAGACACCCTCAGGGAGGGAGGTGTGGAAGGCCATGGGGACCGGGACCTGGCCGCTAAGCTGAAGATTGCAGAGAATGGAAAATGAGGAGAGATGCGAGGAGGCCTTTCCTCCCAGCACCCGGTGGGAGCAGACCTGACCACATCTTAAACTTGGATCTTCTGCCTCTAGAAGTGGAAACGATAATTGTTTTTCAGCCACCTGGTGAGGGCTCTGTGGTCGCAGCCGCTCTCCCAAACCTCCTTAAAGCCTCCAAGAATGTGTGAGGGACAAGAAGGAAACTGATGGTGTTCACGTGCTTCGGAAGGTGTTACAAAGGCTCTGTGCTGCTGCAAGACTGGGCCTGCGGTGCTACGGCAGTGCTCTGGGAGCAGCGTGACCCGCTAGATGTGAGACGGAAGCTCCTGTGGCTTCAAGTGCGGGCAGCGCCGCAGATGCTGCCAGGGCCACAGCGGTTTGCTTTTCCTGTTCATGATTAAAATTTCACTTAGGAGTTGGAGAAATTAAGGATGGCAGTTTGTTTGTTCTTTGTTTGCTTTTAATCCAAATTCATGGACCCCAGATGGAGAAACGCTGCTCTGTAATATGATGGCTTGTAACGGTTCGGTACCACACTACCGACTGTGGAACCAGTGGCTTGCAAACAGCAGAAAATCAATGAAAAGCTAACGAATTTCTCAGTTTCAAATCTAAATTAATGGGTCAAAGAATTCAGATCACACCCAGACAGGACTGCTCACCATACAAGACATTACCTTTAGCCAGGATATTCCAGCTTTTGGATTCCTACATCTATTTTCTTGGCTGTTTTCACTTGAATCTACTACAGGAGGCTTGAACCTAACGTGTACTGATATCATGTTGCTTTCCAGGATTCACCCCATTTCCCAGAAAAGAGAGCCAGGGACGAGTGCGCATGCTCGGCGCTGTGCGCGGACGCCCAGTCCCGGAAGCCAGAGTGAGCAGGGAAGGGATGCCCGGCAGGGGTAGGGCAGCACACACAGTGGCGATGCTACGCCCAGCTGGCTTTACATTCACAGCAAGTTCTGGCTGTTGCTCATTTTTGCATGGTATCTTCTGAGAGGCAGGGTGCAGCAGTTGCATTGTGAAACAGGTTACTAGGGGAAGAGAAAAGAATTCATTTTATAGATTTCTCATTTTCTGTGTTTCCCTGAACTGTTTATCTAACCTACTCTTAAACTTTCTGTCCTCCTAGGCTGTGCTGTCTGGCTTCTTTCCCCAAAAGCATTCCACGTGGACCGGTTGAGCATGGACCACAGGCTCAAGTGGGTAAATGTGAGTGCGTGGATGGGTACTGAGCGGTCTGTCACTTGGTCCAGTGTGAACATGGGTCCCCAGGGTAGGAGGCAGGGACATGTGCTGTGAGGCATGAGATGGGTCACCCTCACTTGTGCCACAGGGGATTTAGAAGGTAACAAGATAGCTGCTGCCGGTGGAACTCTACAGTGATCTCTCTGACCTTGGTCATAATGAGCCTGCAGCCATTGACAAGGGAGAGTTTCCCTCTGCAGCTACCAAAATGAGGTTGTAGGAGATAATCTTCCTGGGGCAGAGAGACCTAGGGCTGGAACCACGGTGGGAAAATCTGCAGAAGTCAGTACGCCGATTCTGGTGCATTCATTTCTACTTCATCCTTCCAAACATGCTCTTTCTCTAATATCCCCACTCTCTCGAACTCTGAAATGGTCACAGGACTGACACAGGCTTTAAGCATGCTCCTTTACCATGCTGGATGGTTAGATCAAATGGAGCACTCTTGGCATTAGGTACTTTAAGGGAGGGATAAGTGTGGGGAAGACGAAGAATGCGAGCACAGCTCTCCTTTGCCCTTTTCTCCTATCTCTGGGCCCAGGGAAAGCGCTCACGGACTGGTCGTTCTCCCTCTTGAATGAGTGAGCAGTGGTTTCTGGATTGCACTGACTGCCCTGGGTGCCCAGCTGTCTTTTGGTGGGGCATGTGTCAGGGAGGTGAGGCGGGTCTTCCCCCTGCTCCCTCACTCCATCCCTCCATCCTCCTGAGGCCTGGACCTGCGTACCAGAGGACTGCGGTGCCGCTCCCGCTGTTGGGGAGAAGACTCGAAGGGAATGTCTGGGGCAGATGCAACCATTCCTCATTGCTGAACAGGACCGAATTCTTGAGACGATTTGCTTTAAGTCGACTAATAGGATCCAGGAGGCAGTAGGTAATTTGTTGTATATTTCTGGGAATTTGTAGAGCATTTAGAGGCCCTTTTCATAAGCATAAATCACCATCTCAGACTACAAAAGTAATATTTTAGTTTTGGGTAGCTCCCTTGTCCTCTTTTCTTACAAGTTCTCTTCCAGTCTTCCAAGAAATATATAGCCTGGGATTAGAATTTAGAGTGTAACTGGCTTGAGCATCTGCCACATACCTCAAATCTGTTTATCCTTTTTTTCTACCCTGTGGATTATTCCCTCCACCTTTGCAGATGTTTTCAAACAGAGGAGCTATGTCAGTTCTCAACACTTTACAAAGCCACACAGTGGGGAACACAGTCGATATTAAAATAGGAAGAACTCTGCCTAAGTCTGATGGGCTGGTTCTGCTGGCTACTGCCGAACTGTCTAGGGACA
>NW_004955403.1:4736385-4739442 GCF_000276665.1 Chinchilla lanigera
TGTTTACCCCTATTTCATAGCTCTCCTCTTTTGGGGTTCATAATTACTGGTCACAACCTTAGTGTAAATTTCCCTGTATAATCCGTGAACTGTCACTCATCTTATTTGTGGCTAGGGTAGAAATCAAGGTGCAGGTTCTGAGCTCAACACTGTTTTAGGTAATCATCAGGGGATTAAGAGAAAGTACTTACATCAAGACATCTAATGATCAATGTGGCGCACAAAGGTTGCTCCCTCCTACTTGCCTGAAACTTGCAGGTTGTTCATATTTCAGAAACAACAGCAGTTACCTCAAGGCGAACCAGCTAGTTATTCCCCAGCGAGAACTTGGAGGCAAGTGTACCCATTTTTAAACTTGGGAGTTTTGCTTTAGCTTTTACCCCTCTGCCTGCTAAGTCCATCTCAGCTCTCTTTTTACTCTATTGTATTTGAAAAATACGTAGTAGTACAATAAGAGTTAAGTGAACACATTCTCTTGGGGTGGATGCTGTACAAATGACCTAGCAAACCTTGGAAGATACACTGCATCCTCCACAAGCTTTGCCTTGACATCCACAGAACAATAAAAGGACTAGAGATCTTTTAAAACTTTCTTTGGAATTTTTCTGAAATATCTCATTCTCACAATATTTCAAAGACTCTTTTATTTAAAAAGACTAAATATAAACAACTTGGATCACATTCCTGAAATCAAAACTTTCTTCTTGACATTTAGCAGATTTCTGAAACACTACTAAAAGCCTTCAAAGCTGATAGGGCATCTTGAACTCCAGAGAAATCTGCCCAGGACTGGAACGGAATTAGAGCCAAAGGAAAAATATGTTTATCAAAACCTTAAAATGTATTTTTTTGAAATATATTTGCCTGCAGTCTGTTAGATGCTCCAGACCTCAAAACATTTAAGGATCCAAAACTCAATAGATTTATAATCTAATTTGATTTCTAAAACATTTAGTTTTCAGTAGAGAAATTGAGCACATGTGTATGCTAAAGAGTGACGAATTGGGCAATTATTGTCGGTCCTGATCATCCCTGAGCAAATGTGGAGGAGATTAGTTTAAAAAAAGAAGGTGAAGATTTATATACACCTTGTTTTTAACAAATTCTGTCATAAAATTATTTAATCTTCCTTGCATACAATTTATGGGTTGAGGAGTGAATTTGTTAATGTAGAACATATTTCCCAACTTTATTACAGGGTTATATATTTTCTTGTCTGCATATTGCAGGCCACCTTCATCATTTTTATGCGCTTTTTTTTGAGAAAAATCTTCAGCAAGCCTTAATGAGTGACTGTATTATGCTTTTGTTCTCAAGACTGTATGCACTTCTTATCTGGTTTCATGCCTATATGGTTAATGTCTGCAAAGTATTAAAACATAAATTTTATAATCTCTTGGACAATTGAGTGCTTTATGGCCTGATACACCAGGATTAGACTCCAGGTATTATCTCATCCAGTCAAAAGCCCTCTTACTATGCTGTGATGCGACTTGAAGCAAGTGTATTGATCTTTTCGACAAGTGTAGATGTTGGCTCAGATACTAATGGATGTGCACATAATCCATTGCTACAAGTGTTGACTCTTTCCCTGTGAAACAATGCATTTAGCAGAGGATTATTATTCAGGTGCGGTTGAGTTTTAAAAACTGCTCCAATTTATTGTATTATAGTGATCTCTCACAGACTACGTGGTGTTGCTGATCAGGGGTAGAAGTTTGTGTGTGCATCTTTAACACGTGAAGAGTATTGAGCCATTGGTTCTCCGTGTTTTAGTTTCAGGGGAAGCCATAGTTTTTGGAGGAGGGAAGATAACATGGTATTTAAGGTTGATTAAATATTCCTAAATTATCATGCTGCTAAATTAATCTAGTGCACGATTTCAGGGGAGGAGTGGTAACGCAGAGCACAGGAACAACTTTGGTGGCACCGAGGGACATGGAACACAATGTTTGCTGTGCTAGGCTGAGAGGGCATCACGTAGCGTCTGGGGGCAAATGGAGTAAGGTGTTTTTTGCCTGATGTTTTGGAACATCCTAACTTCACAGAGGCTCATGAATAGACGTCCAGGCAGGACTCACTGTGAGGCATCATGTGGACGTAGGAATGTATGTGCGCGCATGCTGAGGTTTGCACCCGGAGGAGACATTTCCTCTGCAACTAGAATGCATCACCTCTCAAGTAGGGTGGTGTGACGGGTGACTTCCCAGCTCAGCAACACAGCACAGCAGTCTGCGGCAGGAACCCAGGGACTACTAAGCAAATAATGCAAATTACCACACACCAGATAAACTGTATCATTGCCCATGATTAGTAAAGGATTCAGCTCATTTTGCAGAAGGCACTGTAGATTAAATTCCAACTCAGGAATGTACGGCTTGATCAGTAAAGTTTGTAAGTGACTTTACAGATGAAGGATGCCATTCAGTAGTGAATGTGGACCTCAATTGCTACAACATTTTAAAAACTCCACAGCTGAGATGTGCTGCAGCCCAGAAGCAGGTGCCCGGATGCATTTCAAGTTAAATGGAATCAGCAGAGTATTCATCTTCACCGAGAGTATAGTCTGAAAGAACAGCAAATCGTATGCAGTGAAGGCCTTCATCATTCCATTCTGCAAGTCAATTAGCAAAGTAGGCAACCAGCTACAGGTATGGTGTGAGACTAAAGGGAAAAATTGTGCTTTTTATCAGGAGTCATAACACCGTATGTCTAGCATTCAACCCAAGTCACCGTCATCCTTCCCTTGAGGGAAATAGTCACAGAAAAGAATAACATAGAGGAGAAAAGTACCACTTCCTTTTGGCTGATCTCAGGTGCTCAGCTGGAGTGAAAGGACTCCAGTGGGCTGTGGCTACATTTTTCCTTAACAAGTGAGGTCTGATAGCTTCACATGGAGACAGGCGATCGGTGGGTAAGGACCGCTCACTTCTAAGTCCTTTATGATTGATTTTCAGATTTTACTGCTGAGCTGTGTATGGAAAGAAATCGAATGGGTGGAGGTGGGGAGGTGGAACTGGGGAGGGAAGAGATGAGACATGGAGAAGGAGAAAAAAA
>NW_004955403.1:4739700-4740751 GCF_000276665.1 Chinchilla lanigera
TGTTGACCGGACAGGTAGAAGGGGGCCGGGACAGCCAGGTGCCCCGTGCTGGAGGGAAGTCCCTCATCCCTCACAGTGCTGCTCTGTGATACACAGCCTTGCCACCTCTCCCGAGTGTGTCCAGTGGGTCGCCTGGCGTCCTCCTCTCCTCTCAACTATGGCTTCCCGCATCCACGGTCTCCTGGCCGCTTCACTTGGAGGTCTCTGCAGTTCTCAGACAGGACCTGTTTGAAGGGTTCAGAGCTTCCCCCTCACTACATCACCATCTCCTTCCCAGCCCCAGTTTCCTTCTTTCGGCAACCAGCTCCTGTCACCTCCCTGGGTCGCTCGGTTCACAAGCAAGGGCCTCCCCGATGGCTCCCTTCCCTACCCACGTCTGTCATGTCTGCCTCATCACCCTGTGCGTTCCTCCCCTCAACTGCCTGTCCCACGCGCTCATCTGTTTTCTTACGCTTTGCTAATATGTCCTCTGCCTTCATCCTGGAAAGGGAGAACTTCATTTTTTTTGTTGTTTTTTTTTTGTTGTTTTTTTTTGTACTGGGAATTGAACTCAGGACCTTGCACTTGCCAAGCAGGTGCTTGTGCCGCTGAGGATATCCCAAGCCCAGGAGGACGTCATGTTTTGGGCTCTGGAGGTCTTTCTTCTTCACCACCCACCCCTTCTGCTCACCTCTCTTTTAGTTCTGGAGGGGAGCAGCCTCTGGGCAGAGCAAGTGCAGTGTATGAGGGGGCTTCCAATGTCTTGTGCTTCAATCTATGCCTTCCTATTTATATTACTTTATTATGAATGGCCAGAGTTATGGTGTTTTCCAGGGTTTGGTTCTTATTTCTGTAATAGAGTTATATTTTAATAAAAATCTATAGTGGAAAAGATTATAGGCACATTGAAGCTTCTTAAGACAAAACAGAAAGAATTTTAGACAATTTTAATGTCCTACACCAGGCATGAGAAACAATATTTGTGCTTGATTTTATTTTATTTTATTTATTTTAGACAATTTTAATGTCCTACACCAGGCATGAGAAACAATATTTGTGCTTGATTTTATTT
>NW_004955403.1:4747776-4760530 GCF_000276665.1 Chinchilla lanigera
AATAAATAAATAAATAAGTAAAAAAAAATAAAACGTAGCTGTGGAAAAACTAGTGAGTGCTAAGTACTACATTAAACTTAGGGTATGCAAGAATTAACAAGATAAAATTTCTCTCATACATTATGTATTCTATGGGTAGGTGTCACAAAATAGGGAAACAGGAAGTTATTAAGTGCTATAAAATGATAAAAAATATAGGGCAAGGAGACTAGACCAGAAGGACTGTGTGTGTGTCTGTATAATGGTGCTATTCTTGTCCTTTTCTTCTTCTCCTCCCTCCTTTTTTTCCTCCTCCTTCTTCACCACCTCTCCTTCTCCTCCTCCTCCTCCTCCTCCTTCTCCTCCTCCTCCTTCTCCTATTTCTCCTCCTCTTTCTTCTTTGAGAAAAGGTGACACTGGAATAGAGATCTGGCAGATATAAGGAAGACCTGCCAAAGAGAGGGAATAGAATTAAAGAAGGCTTTGAAGCACAGTAAGGAAGCCAGGACTGGGGCAGAGGAGAGAAGATCCATAACTAGTATCACAGTGGGGAAGTGAGGTCAGAGTAACAATGGAGGCCCAGATGATGAAGGATTTTGTAGGTAAGGCAGAGACTTTTAATAATGACTCCACATTATAAGAGAAACCATTGAAGTGTTTTGAGGAGAATTTTACATTTTATGCCTAAAAATCCCATAACACTGCACACATGTATATTTGCTATTATCAAAAAAGTATGGCAATGTATCTGCTAAAGTCAAAAATTTTAAACATATTAAAAAAACTCCAGGTAAACTTCATTATTTACTAGAGGTTCATTTTTTTAAGATCTTCAGACTCAATATTTCATATATTGGTGCTGGAGGAGAAGGATATTAGGATTTCCACTCTCATGGGATGGATTGACATCTGCTGGAATCATCTTTTTGGTGATTCTAGTAGAGTTGGATTGTAGAAAATATTCTGAATACTACATTAATGTACTGATAAAAAGAATGTAAAGTTGCCACTTGGCATTTTGAAAGCAACATATTAAGGTTTTGAGATTGAGGTCAGAACAACTTTTTATGAAGGAGATTTTCATAGGGATCTAAGGTATTTGGTGTAACACCAAAGACTTAAGATCACTGACTTTGCATTAAAAACTACAATTTTAAGGCTAATTAAACCTACATACATTTATAAGTTAGTCATGGTTAAATGAGTCATTGGCCTGCATGGAATTTTTAATAATTTTAACTAATGGATTATTTCCCCTTCAAGAATGATTTCTAATGTATCTATAAAAGAAGATCACTTTAGGTGAGACCTTAAATTAACACACGACTGCTTGGAGGAAAGAAAAAGCAAGGCTGAAGCAGTTTTGATGTCTTTGCCTTTGAAAAACTGCAATAAATTCCAGGCTGAAGATGGAGAGCGGCAGTCTGAAATTGTATGGACTCCTCCAAGCCAAGTTATATTTCACTGACACAATCCAACAGGCAAAAATTCATAATAACTAATTGCTGCTATATCAGTTTAATATCCACACTCATTTTGGGAACTTGATATATCCTGACTTTCAAGGGTATGCCTGTAATTATGCTTTTGAGGTGTTCAAGTGCTTTATCACCGAGAGACACTTGAACTCCAGTGTGAGAAGGTTAATTGTTTAGAATATCCTTGAAAACATTCTCAGGTATGAGTGGATTACAGGAAGACACCTTGAAGTGACTACGGAAGTCCTAAGAATGATAAATGAAAAAAATCAATGACTTGTCTATGCTGAATTTTGGAGGACTGCCTCGGAATATCAATGACATTACCTACTAATCCTGTTTACAGGAAATATTTAAAAATATTATTTTCCCCCCTGGCAATACATGCCACTGGGGGATTGTGCTTAAATGTAGCTAAGACTTTGAATTTCCTGACTCTTATTATGGAATTCATCCATTGAAATTCACTTGGCAATCAATAAATGTGGTTTATCTATCATGTATGTCTCTGTGGTCTTGTATGACCCTATGATTATAAGGTTTTTAAAAATTATAATGAGGGGCTATTACATTGAACAATTTAGAACACTGGATTTGATCTATCCTCTATGTTTGAAAGTCCTATAGGAGAAAAGAATTCTATAACCTTATAAGCATAAATTGGGAGGAAAATTTGAAGTTTTTATAATCAACTTTGTGCACCTACTAGTGTTCAAGAAATATTTAGAGCAGGTTGTCCCAGGGCTATGGAAATGCATGGTTAAATGCTCACTCACAGTTTCCTCTTTAGTGGTAAGCCTTTGTTTTTCATCAGTGATGAGAAATTTCCTCCGCAAGTACAAAATTTGCTTTCTTCATTCCCTGGGATGACGATGAAGCCCTTGACCCCTTCCTGGGCAGCCTGGGTCTTCACGTCTCTTTGTCTTCGTATGCTCAGTGGTCCACATGGAAGGCTTCCTCTCTGTCATCCAGGAGTGTGGGTCTCTGTGGAGTGTGGGTCTCTCCAGGGTCACAAGCTGGGCAGCTGTTGCGACTTGCAGCTGACTTGGCTCAGCCTAGGCAGCAGATTGTGTGACAACCTCCGCAGCTCTGAGGCAGAAGAAAGATGCCTGAGGAGGCTCCTGGCACATCTCACAGAATATGAAGACTTGAAACAACCAGGGCAACAACGGGAACTCGGAAACAAGAGTCTGTGTCCTTCCTTTACTACACTGATATTTATATGGTTTGCCTCCTTGGACCCTAGACTCTGTAAGAATTGCAGAAATCCACAAATGCCCTGGGGAAAGAATGTGATTGGTTGGCTTAGTGTCTGGTAGTCCTTTACCTGGCTGCTCATGGGGTCTTCACGGAGTGTTTGAGACCCACGCTGAGAGTTGCCTTTCTGTCCGCCAGGCCTCTCTCCCCTGGGAGATCCACAAAGAGCCTTCCTTGCTTCAAGTGTTCTTCCAACCTTAGCTTTTCTTTTGCTTCTAGTATATGGTGACTTCTGTTTCTCCTGTTTAGTTAATTAAACAGAGCTCCACTCAGTGCATGTGGAGAATTAGGCTGTGGGCTGCGGAGGTCCCGTTTAGGACCAGAACAAAGTACCTTTCTCCATTGTTGCTTTAATACTTTTCCTCAAACTTTGATCAAAGATATGAAATGCTAAGTATATGCTAACAGTGCTTCGCATCTTACTTGGCCTTCATGTATATTATCATACCAATTCCTCTGAGATACGTAGACCAGAGAGTGCTATTCTGTAGAAGATGAAATGGAAGCTCTGGACGTTTAGTGCTTTATTTGAGGTTTCACTGCTGCTCAGTGGCGGATCTAGGGTTCAGGTGCATGTCTGACAGTGAATTCACTGTCATTTCACATTACAGGTGGTGATTTCACCATTCTTTCCCTCTAGTATTGAGGACACCTCAGCATCAATTACTTACACTGGTTGTATCTTTTTGAGAATTTTTGCATCTATATTCATTAGGGAGATTGACCCGTAGTTCTCTTTTTTGGTTGAATCCTTCTCTGGTTTTGGTATCAAGGTAATGCTTGCTTCCAGGGATGAATTTGGGAGTATTATTTCCCTTTCAATTTCATCAAAGTAGTTGAAAAATAGCAGCATTAGATCATCTCTGAATTTCTCATAGAATTAAGCAGTGAATCCATCAAGACATGGGCTTTTCTTGGTTGCAAGGTTTTTAATTATATCTTCAATTTCATTGGCCTATATTAGTTTATTTAGAATTTCTGTGTCTTCTTGATTCAGCTTTGGTAATTCATATGTATCTAGGAGTATGTCTATTTCTCCTGTATTTTCCATCTTATTAGAATGCAGATTTTCAAAGTAGGTATTAATGATCTGGATTTCCGTAGGATCTATTGTAATTTCACCCTTTTCATTTCTGATTGCATGGATTTGAGTCTTTTCTTTCCTTTTTGGATAAGGTTGGCTAAGGATTTGTCAATTTTATTTAATCTTTCAAAGAGCCAAATATTTCATTCATTGCATTGTTTTCTTAGCCTCACTTGCATTAATTTCTGCTCTGATCTTTTTCATTTCCTCCCTTGTATCAGCTTTGGGCTCAATTTGCTCTTCTTTTTCCAGGAGATTTTTTTTTTTGTCTTTTTTGAGACAGGGTCTCACTATGCAGTTCAAGCTGGCCTTGAGTTCACTTTGAAGCCTAAACTGGCCTTGAACTCACAATGATCCTCCTGCATCAGCCTCCTAAATGCTGGGATTACAGGCATGTACCACTGTGCCCAGCTTTTTTCTAGGAGATTTAAATTTAACCTTAGGTTATTTATTTGAACTCATTTTGTTTTTCTTATGTAGGAGTTCACAGCTATAAATTTCCCTCATGGCAATGCTTTCATTGCATTGCATAAGTTCTGTTATGTGCAACTGGCATTATTATATAAATGCAGAAACTGTCTAATTTCTTCTTTAATTTCATCTATGACCCATTGATTGTTCAGGAGGCTGTTATTTAATTTCCATGTGTTTATAAAGTTTTTGTGGTTTCTTTTGACATTGATTTCCAATTTCATTGCACTATTGCCTCATAATATGCATAGTTCCTTTGCATTTACTTAATCATGTTCTATGAGCTAGTATGTGTTCTATTTTAGAGAACATCTCATGTACAGCTAAGAAGACTGTGTATTCTGATGTTGTGGTGTAGAACACTCTGTAGACATCTACTAAATCCATTTATTCAAAAGTTTGGTACAGGTCTGACATTTCTTTATTTTTTTGTCTAGTTAATCTGTGTTTGTGACAGTGGAGTATTGAGGTCTCCAATTACAACTGTATTAGTGATGATTTGATTTTTCATGTCTGTTTCATTTATTTTATGTAGTTAGATGTGTTGGTATTTGGTGTATATGTATGTATTTTTCTTCTAATTGGATTGTTGCCTTTACAAGGATCTGGTGACCTTCTTTCCCCCTCTTAATCAGTCTTGGCTTGAAATCAACCTTGTCGGCAAATAGAATATCTACCTGTTTTTTTCCATGTTCCTGTTTCATGGTTTATTGTTTTCCACCCTTTGACTTTCACTCTATAGATTTCCTTTGAATTAAATGTGTTTCTTGTATGTAACATACTGTTGGATCTTGCTTCTTGATCCATTCTGCCTGTCTGTTTCTTTTCATTGGTGAGTTGCATTGCTGGTTACAACTGATTTATATTGACTTCTGTTTGTCAGGTTTATTTTCCTGTTGTTGATTTCCCTTTTTTCTCCTCTGTGTAATTACTTGCCTTACCTGGTAGATTCATTCTTTTGGGGTTCATGGAGTTGTAGTCCTCACTATCTTTAGAATATCCTTCAGAACATTTTGGACTGCTGATGATTTGCTGCTCATGAATTTCTTCAGGTGTTCTTTGTCATGGAAATATCTTATTCATCAATTTTGCCAGATGGTTTTTCAGAGTATGTCAATCTGTGTTGCAGGTTGCTTCAAGGATTGAAATATTTAACTCCAAGCTGTCCTTGACTTGATAGTTTGTGTTGAGAAGTCTGCTGTGAGTCTGATGGGCTTTCCTTTATAGGTGATTTGTTTCTTTTTTCTAACAGCTTTTAATAGTCTGTTCTTGTACTGAGTTTCTGAAAACTTGACTATTGTGTGCCTTGGTGTAAACTTTTTTGATCATGGCTGGTTGGACTTCTATATGCCTTACTTACTGAAAGTCAGATTCTGTTTCCAGGGTTGGGAAGTTCTCTACCATTACTTCTGTGAATAGGGTTTTTAAAAAATGTTATTTGTGCTATCATCTCCTTTTTAATCAACTCTGATCAATCTGCTGTTATTCTTCTTTGCATCATCCAGCAGCTGTAGAATTGATTTTTCATGGTCTCTTTCTATTTTTTAAGAAATCTTTTTTTTTTTTTTTTGTCTTTTTGAGACAGGGTCTCACTATGCAATTTGGGCTGACCTTGAGCTCACTTTGTAGCCCAGGCTGGCCTCGAACTCACAACGATTCTCCTGCCTCAGCCTCCCAAGTACTGGGATTACAGGCCTGCGCCACCATGCCCGGCTTTAAGAAATCTTTCTTTTCCTGATTGCTAATCACAATCCTGTCTTCTATATCTGATATTCTGTCCTCATATTGTCTCATTCTGCTACACATACCTTTAATGGAACTTTTAATCTCCCAGAGATCTGTTTGAATCTGTTATGGATTCCATTTCTTTCCTATGTTGAGCATTCATGGTTGCCATCATTTTCCTAAGCTCCTGTAGTGTTTATCTGTATCTGCTCTAGAGTCACTAACTGTGTCCTTCATTATGGTTACCATTTCTATAGCTATCTGAAAAATTACTTCTGATTTGATTTTTTTTTTCTAGAGCCTCATTCATCTGCTTTGTTACTTTGCTGTTACCACTCCACAGAATCCATTGCCACTGTGGCTTTCAAATTGTTCCACCTCATTGCCACCTGGGTTTTTGTTTGTCAAACTGGATGTCAAACTGTTTGTCAAACTGCATTTTACTTCCGTGACTTCTCATTTTTTAACTTTTTTTAGTTCAATTCCTGGGTTGATGCTTGTACATTGTTTATAGCAGGTGACTTCATTGTTAGTATGGAGAGCTCTTAGGAAATGCCTACCTCTCAGAGATGTCTTCTGAGTGTAGGCTTTTGGGTTTTGAGTCTGTTGCAAAATTCTACCTTTTCAACTTACTGAGAAGGAGAAGTTGCTACCTATTTGGTCAAGCCCCTGATTCTTTGGCACTGGCCTATAGTATTGTTTATGACCTTCTGGCAAGCTCAGTCTTAGCATACCAAGAAGAACAACTGATTAAAACAATTATGTCACCTTAGCTAAAGTAGTACAATCAGTAATAACAACAACATCAAACATAGTATAGGAAATGACAAACTGTGGTAATTATTAACTTGCCACCTTTAATCATATGGAATAGATTTGTGGTTATATAACAAAATCTAAAATAAACCAGAAAATTGTATGCAGTAAATATGCCCTCAATATGGTGATTTTACCCTCAGAGGAGAAAATTCAAAAGGGGCTAGGGGAAAATAAAGAAATAGAAGAAGAGAAAGAGATTAGAGTTGAGGCTGGAAGATGAAGATTACATGAGGTCTGAGAAATTTGTGAAGAAGACAGGGGGAAAGAGAGAAAGAAGAAATAAAAACAAGAGCAGAACAGAACAACAATCACAAAAAAATTAGCAACAATATTCTTACTCATATAAAACCAAGAGCAATCAATCAAGAAAAAAAGAAAAACAGAAGAAAATGTCCACTTCAGACAAGTGTTTGCTGTCACTGGTAGACAGAGTGGGCAGACAGAACCCAGATCCATGTTGAATAATCCCAGCAAACCTACATCTTTAGTTCCACTGAAGTTCAGGCTGGTTTCTGGATGTGAGGCCAGAACCCAATTTGTTCAGCCCCAACTCTCTGCATGTCTCCTGCTGGCTTGACTTCAGTTCCTTCATGTCCCACTGACTTGAACTCAGTCCTGTCTAACCCTGACACTGGGAGCTGCTAGATGGAGCCAACCTGTAACTGCTCTGAGTTTGGAGGTGAGTTGGCCCCTCCTCAAGGTGGCGACTGGCCAATTGCGTCTCTTAGGTGATGCCTGAACCCCAATATCTCAGCAACCACTGCAATCTGCTGCATCCACTGCTCTTTTCCACCAGTGAGTTTTCCCATGGAGGCCTCTGGGTTGTTCAGTAGTCACTGTGAATCTGCAGATTTGAGCCATCCTTGGGGAGCCACTTTTCCTTCTCCTCTTCCTCACATTGCTATATTCCAGTGTGTGGACACCAAATCTCAGAGAGGTTGTTTCTCTGCTGTTAACCACTCTACCCTCTTCCTTGATGTGTTTTTTAAGGTTCCACTTTTCAATAGCCTCCAACAGGTGCCTTTTCAAAGTGAGTGACTCCTGTTCCTGAGCAGGGACAATTTTCTAGGCAGGTACACTCCTGCACTGATTTAGGAGCTCCCACATGGCCACAGAATTTCTCACATGGATAGGTGGAGACTGCATGACATATTAGTCTTCTTCCCAAGAGCCAGGGTCCGTCTGGAAGAGATGTGACATCCTGCTGTTAGAACCAGGTCAAAACACTTGTCATCTGAATTTGTATGCCCATGGTTAGAATCATCTAGGAACTTCTGTCTTGGGATTCCCATGTAAAATCTCACCATGACACAAGACAGTGTATCCCACACTTTGAATTTAAGTGTGTGTATTTCTCTCATTTTCTGCCTTTGCATAAAAGGACTGTACCTTTCAGCTAAATATATATATATTGCAGTACTGGGGATCAAACTCACAACCTTGCGCTTGCCAGTCAGGTGCTTATGCCACTGAGCTATATCCCCAGCCCTTGGCTATTTTCTAAAATGAAATATTTCCAACTTTCAAACTGCCTAGAGAGTGATATGATCAACACTTTGGAATGCACTATTCAGCAGGGAAAGAATACTTGAAAAGGAGATTTCTACCTCCTTTAGATTGCCTTTCTTTCTATATCCATTGGTGAGCTTCTCTTTTGAATTGTGTGTTTCCTGCCCTTATGCTTCTCTTTATGTTCTCACCACATATGTATTAAAGAGTAAGTGTAGCCAGGTTTTAAAGTTCAAACATGCATTGTTATTTGATAATTGCTGCTCAGCTTTGCATTATTCTTCTGTGTTCTGCTGTGTGATGCTGGAGTATGGACCTCCTGAATCAAATCTCTCCTTCATCAGCAGCTTCCTCACTAGGCTCTGGCAACAGAGGCACCAGGCAGGTTACAATTTATTTGTTCACTTTCCTGGCCAAGGACGATTTAAAACCTAGTGCTCTAAATATTTTTGTAATGGCAGTGTGAATGTTGGTTGAACATTTTATACACTCACTAGAGATTCTCAGAGCAAACACAGCTACCAAGTGCTGGCTTTTGTGATCTACAGATTTTGTGCTTTTTGAACTTTGCAAAATGAGGCCAGGCTGCCTTCCAAAGTAACCGCACCAGTTCACACATCCAGGAAACAGAGCACAAAAGTGTCTATTGTCCCACTAGCATCATCAGGTTCCTCACTTTCTAAATTCTTAGTGTGAAGTGGTATTTTAATGTGATTTTAACCCGCATTTCTCTAGGGTCATGCATTTGTGTCTGTGTTTCTTGCCAATTTTCTTCTTTCCTTCAAGTATTTGCCTATCTATTTTAGTCCATTCTTCTTGAATTGTGGGTCTTTACTGATTTGTCAACATCTTTGTGCTATGCACTTTAATCTTATGCTTTCAAAAATACCTTTTAAGTATTTTTTTGCCCACTCATGGCATCTCTTTTCATTTATAATGGTATCTTTTGGTAAACAGACATTTTAACTTTCAAAGTATTCAAATTTATGAATATTAGTACTTAAGGTTTTTGTTTCTTGAGGTCTTCTGAAAAATTCCTGAGATCACAAAATAATTCAACTATATCTTTCTAAAAAACATTTAAAATTTGCTTCTTAGGGCTGGGGATATAGTTCAGGGGATATACCTGCTCAGAAAGTGCAAGGTCCCAAGTTTGATCCCTGGTAGACTCCAGGCAAAAAAGTGTCTGAATAAAATTTGCTTCTTATCATTTGGTTTTTAACCTACCTAAAATTTTTCATAGATTTCAAACTTTTTCTGTACACATAGTTTATTATTTATTGAATGGTCTGTCATTTTCTCAGAGATCTGCAATGCCACTTCTGACATCTATTAAATTTATATATGTGGTTAAGACTATGTCTGGATTCTATTGGTCAATTTGTCTGCTACTAGGACACATAATCTTTACTATTACAATTTGTAAATTTTCCTAGTACTTCCTTTAGAGGACATTATTATCTTCAAATAGTGATAGTTTTAAAACTTTTTTATCATTATAATTTAAAATTATTTTACTTTTTAAAAAGTCAGTTAACTCTTACCACATCTGTATAGCATTAAATAATCAATGTCAGAGGCTAATCTGACCTTTTCTCTTTTTTGATTTTGAGTGGGATATCATTAGAGTTTATTAACCAGCATAAGTTTTCCTTCATGTGTTTGGGAGATACTCTCTTTGAGGTTAAGAACACGTCCTTTGTGAAAGTAAAGGGATTATTAGAGAAGAAGAAGGAAAGGGGATGAACAGATTAAAATAAGCATTAGATGCAGTTAATTTGTGTTTTAAATTGTCAGCTAATTATGCTCCTTTCCTTTGTAATTTAAAAAAATACTTCTCTGGGGCCAGGGATATAGCTCAGGGATACAGCACCCGCCTAGCAAGTGTGAGGTCCTGGGTTTGATTCCTGGTACAAAAAAACAAAAACAAAAAAACTTACCAAGAAACATCAGCTTTGAATCCCTCTAGTTGAAGTTTGTCTATAATGTAGGTAAGTGAAAGGGACTATAAGACTCCTCTGTACTCATGGTAAGCAAAGTATTCCATTAGACTAAAAAAGTACTAATATGATCTATAGGATGGGAATCTGGGGGACCTGTTCTGGCTTGTTCAAAAATTGCCATTTTTAAATTCCTAACAAGTTCTGGAAGAGTTAGTTTTCAAAAGCAGCCAAAAAGGGGAATTATAATTGCTGAGTTGGATATTGCTTTTGACAGAGATCCAAACAGTAATGAAATATTAGTAAGATAAATTAAAACTGACTTACTGGAATAGTCTTCAAAAGATATTGACAGACTTTGCCATAATTGCTGAACTCCCACTCAGTCTGTGTCTTCTGAGAACTTTGGTTTCTCTTTTCTAATCTTTAGTGAAACATATTTCTATCATCACATTTAATGTTCCCCTTTCACTCTGTGTCTGCCTTGACTTTTCATAACACAACACTGCTGAACAGGATTTGGTCCACCTTTTGAACACAACACATGGAAAACAGTAGATGTCAGACTTCCTTATTCTTTTCATTCCTTAAATGTAAGCATAATCAAGACTTATCTCAGCCCACGGATCTTGTCTGTATATCTTCTTCAAAGGGTTCGTTTTTCCTCACAGTTGCAACACCCTCCACTCGGTGCCCTTAATTTCAGAGCATCCTGGGCTGTGTTAGAACTAGTCGGCTGAACGCTGCCTACTGCTCTTTAAATCCTTGGATCTGTAGACTTTTAAATGTACCATTATGGGACAACCAAAAGAAATCACTAGGTGGAAAATTAATTTTCTGGAATATAGCAGCAGAGGCTCTCATGGCTGGATGAAATGAAGCTGTAGACTTCATGCAGTTTCAGATCAGAGCTTTTTAATTCTCTGTAGGTTCTTAAACTCTCTTTGATGGCCAATGAGGAAAAGTGATTTGTATGAGAGTCTGGGGACCTCATCTGAATGAATCTAGATGCACTAAAGGAAAGTGATTTAAAATTCCCTGTATCTTCCTTTGTTCTCTTTTCACTTGCACTGCAGTCTTTCCTTCACGGCCTTCTTCAAGGTCTCTTCAAATGGAGTCCCAGCTGGGAATCACTTTGCTGGGACTTATTGCCAAAAGACGATATTAGAAGAACTTGAGTTTCATTTTGAAGCTTCTGGCTCTGCTTTGAGAAGAATAGCTTGAAATGGTTACCGTCTTTCAGTGTATCCCTGCACTAATAGATCATTTTGTATAAAAATGAGGGAGTGGGAAATTAGATTATAAACTAACTGTGCCCTTTATGCATAGAAGTTCATAGTTTTTATTTAGTAAAACATTTTATGGGAACATTCATGCTTGTATAGAAGTCCATAGATCTGTGGCAAGGATGATTTAATCAGGAATACAATCAGAGATATAAGCAATTTGCAAGAAAGAAACTACAACCCCTAAAGGGAATTGAGTGGGTAACACAGTAGTCTGTAATTCACTATCTTACTGTGTTGTATGGGGGGCATCCCCTTAGAAAAGAGAGAAGAAGCAAGCAACCTTATCAACAAGTTAATGAGAGAGCTGCAGGCAAATAAAGTCCTGCTATTTGCCAGGAGGGAGGCCTTGTCTGTGGGATGCTTAGCCCACATGTAATTGTCTATGATTGTTCATAACAAACAACCTATGGATTTAGGTGGACGGCTGTTTACAAACTGTCATTTAAAAAATAAATCACCTCATATAATCTTTCTGTTGTGTTTGAGTTTCTTTATGGCTTAGATGCTTGAAATTTAGTAAAAATTGATACTGTGGAAGACCGGTTAACAAAAGAAAAGCATAACACATTTATTTAATGAAAGTTTTACAAGACAGGAACCTTCCAAAAGGAATGACCAAAGATTTCAGGGAAAGCTGACTGTTTTTATGTTTATGTTTTACAAAAAGTGAAAATCCAGGAAGAAATGTGATGGGGCAAATGTGCATGGTCCAATGGGAATGGACTAGAGTGGGAAACCAGCGAGTCCTATGTGTTCAGGCCAAGAAAACTAGTGCGGGTCTAGATCAGCTTTTCTTGGCTTCTCTGCTTAGTATTTCTTCCTCCTGAGGATGAAGCTGGAGTAAAGGTTTAAAGATCTAATATCACACATGGTAGGTCAGAGAATTTCTTTATATCCAACTGTCAGGAATAGAGTGGAGCAATAGTTCTAGTTTCTGTGACCTGCTCCAGGGAAGAGGAGTTCTGCTTCTGTGAATCACTGCAGAAAGGTAGGTGGAAGATAGGAGGACAGGAGAGGATCAAAAAGAGACTGTCAGAGACCCGATATCATCAGCTTAAACTGCTTAGCATGTGATAGTGCTGTACTTTGGGGTATCATTTTCTGAGCTCCCGAATTTTGAAACTTTACACTGACCACCTACAAAACAATACAGTGTGTTGTTGTAGACTAAGAAATATGATTAGGGGGGCTGGGGATTTAGCT
>NW_004955403.1:4760630-4811365 GCF_000276665.1 Chinchilla lanigera
AAATATGATTAGATTTAATCATAGTCAAAATTATAAGATTAAAGGCAGCTAAGGTTGACTGTTAGCTAGCGGTACAAATGCCTGCAAAGTCTTTGGGACTGGACAGATGTTCTTCGTTGGAAGGATTTTTTTTTCCTGTTGCAGGTCATCCACTTTGCCTGGGGAAGTCATTTCGAGGATCCACCATTGTTCAGTCATATTCACCAATCAACAATTTAAATCTAAGTTTGGTTCATCCTCAGAAATAAACCGATCCCTAAAAGAAATCCCTGTTCTCCATTTACATAGAAGCATTCTTCTTTTCTCAAACTGAAACTACTAAGTTCATTTGACAAGGTCAACATTTTGAATTTGTTTCTAAATTAAAGTGCCTTTCTTTTATTTTTATCTATAAAAAGGATCATTTAGTTTTTTAGAGCAAATCTCATTTTAACATTTCAGGTACTGTATAGGATCTGTTGTTAATATAGGGCATTTCTATAGTGCTTTGGGATTAGAAGTTTCCAGGTGAGCTGTGCGGCATTGGGCAGAGTAGAAAATCCAGCACCCACCAGAGAAACACAATAGCATGCTCAACAGAGCACATTAGTGGCATTCAACCTGTAACACAGAGTAATGATCACGGAAGTGATTTGTAAGTGAGCACAGGCTGACTTCTTTCAAATAATTTCTTTCCTTTTCTCACCCATTTTGCTTTTGGAGTCAATTAGTGCTTTCATTTGCCAAGGGATTAATGAGAGAAATCTCCAAGATTCGTTTGCCAGGTTGACTCTTAGCGTGGCATTCTGCTTTTTGGTAATTTATTATTTTTAAGTTAATGGTGTATCTGCCATGTAGTTAGAGGTAAGCTTTAATCAGTGGAGTAATACTGAAATTGAAGCTTTTTGTTAAAGCAAAGCTCAAATTGGCTAGGCAAATTTATTTTTATTGCACCTACAATTTCCTGAGTATATCAGCTTTTATTTCCTTTAGAATAATGATGTTAGTATTACTATCTTTGTAAAATACATTATAAATGAAAGTGCATTGTGAAGAGTACTGACTATGAAGAAAAAGAATGCCTAATTTTACCTCCCAGAAATAATCACTAACTTAATGTTAGGTAATTACAACTCAAGTTTTTTTATGTGCTATATAAGAAAGAAAGCTTGAATGAAATAATTGTTTTTGTAAAAATGAGATGTGATGAAAGCTCATGAACAATTAGAGACATTCATTTAATTTTATTTGATTTTAATAGATGCAAAAGAAATGTAAACTACAGGAACAGCTAAATTTACTTTTCATTGCAGGGATTATTAGTTTCTAAAAGATTGGAATAAAAACATAATGAAAGACTATTAGATTATTTATTATATTGTCCAGCTGTATATCTCTGACATATTTTTGAAATGTAATTCACTCAGTTGTTTAGTTTCAGTTCTATACCATGTACATTCAGGGCCAATTTCCTGAATACTTTCATTTTTGAGAATGTTTACATTTTGAATGAAGGACAATTTAGCTGGGTCTAAAATGTGTGATTTGCATTTTATTTATTTTAGAAATTTGTGAACATTGCTGCAGTAGTATTTTTTGGCACTGCATATTGTTTGTAGTAAAATGAGGCCAGCTTAACTGTTCACTTTTTAACCACTCATTTTCCCCTTTGTCTCAGGTTCTCAGGAAATGTGTCATGTTCAGAAATTCAAGTAATTTAAGAATTTTTTAAAAAGGTCAGTGATGATTAATTTATATTAATTTTTCCTGGAACATACTGTTAAAATTTCTAGTAGACCACTCATGTTTTCCTTTATTTAAGGAAAAATTTCTTTTATTATGTATTCATTATATTTTTTATTTTCTGTGATCTACTTGAGTTCAATACTGCAGGAAAGATAGTTATCTTTTATTGAATCCTCATCCATCTCTCCCACCTAGCTGACAGTCATTTCTCTATTTGCTTTTATCTCTTTGACATTTTGTCTGCATTTATTGAGGACAGATAACCTTACCTTTACTACAGGTCCCTTACTTAACTGCATTCCATTCAAACAATCTTCCAGGTTAACTGACATTCTATACAGTCAGTTCACTGCCCCTGAAATAAGCAGTGATAAAGAAAAGGAGGAACTAACTTACAGACTCATACTAAAAAACAAAAATAAAAACAAAAGTTCTCCTTGATTCTATATCAAAATGCTGGCAAGTAAAGGTATGCTTCTATGCTTTTAATTAAAAAATTAATGCACATGTATGATAAACTATTTCTACACTCCAGAACAACATGAAATTAAGCAGTATGTATCCTTCATGAAGTTTCTTCTCTTGTTCAGTATCATGTCTGTGATATTCTTCCATATTACTGGATGTAGATGGAGTCTTTTTTATTTCATTGTTTTGTATCTCAGTTTATCTTTAGCTTCCTGTTTCTCAGGAAGTTTTCTTTCTCTATTCCCTTGTAAATCGCAGTCTATTGCTGCGTGTGTGATTATGGCTGTTTTCCTTCCACATCTACTTTTCTTTTAGCCTCAGGACATTCCAGCGAAGATCTCTCATTCTGAATTTTGCTGTGCTGAGAGAGAACATGAGGTGGCAGAGACTAACTGCTGCCTTTAGTGGCTTTCCTGAACTTTATCACCGAGTGAAACCTCATCTTTTATCTGTTTTTCTCCAGTGGAGGTAAGGAAGGGGCCTGGTGGTTGTGTTAATTAGAATTCTAAGGGTTTTGTTGAGTCACTTTCTTTCCTTGGTATTAGTTTAGGGTTGGTGGTCTGGGAGGAGGGTTGAGAGGAGGAACAAATTTTATCAGAATCATAAATATGCAAAATTTGTTTGGTGCAGTTTGACTATTCTTCTTGTTTTATTGCTCCTGGAACCTTGTATTTGGTCGGGTTTACCATTTTTGAATGAACAATCAGTTTCATTTTGTTCTGAGAGGAGACTCTGAGTCCAGTTCCAATTTTGCCCCCTCAAAGAACATATTTTTCCTTGAGAATTTCTTAGTATATGACAAATCCCTAATTCTCCCTGTTGCTTCTTATACTTAAAGTTCATATCTTTGCTATTTGTATGATTAAACTCAATAGTAAATTGATTATCAGTGTTATTATGAACCTTCTGCTATTAATGATAGCTAAAATATGCTACGATCACATAATATCTTAATTAAGGAAATATCCCTAAGCCCTTCGAATGATGGTGTTTATTGTATCTGTTAGTGTCAGTTTAGGATTCATGTTCCATAGAAATATTTTGTAATATGAACTAGTGCTTGCTGTGTATCTGGGAATATATTTGATAGTTCAGATGTCTCATTTTATTTAATTGTGACATAAACTGTAAGATGCGGTCAGTCCCTAATGTAAAGGTCGCAGAAACAGAAGCTAAGAAAGATGAGCAATTGTCCAAGCTCATCATTGGCTTGAAGTTGGTCTGGATCCTTAGACGTCTGTCCTAGTGACTCTGCTTTAGTTAGGCTTGAACATCAGTGATTCTCGACCTTTCTTCACACATTAGAATGTTTGAAACCATGGGTAGAGAGCAAACAAATTTGTTTTTTATGCAAGCCAGTCAGTAGCTATTTGAAGTAATTTGAAGTTAGGAAATTTCATCACTACTTGGGATTTTCTTCAAGGGATATTAGATAGCAAATGGCCCAGATCTTGCCTTCATTGATGCACGTCTAGGAGCCATTCCCTGTGACACTGACACGCTTTCTTGGTTGGATCCCTGTTCTAAGTGTGACCCGGGCTTTCCACGGCTTCCTCCTCCAGCTGAGACTAAGGGTTCATGAAGTTTTTCTTTGGCTAGGTGTGCTCTTCTTTCCTTGTGCTTGTGCTTTCCAACCTTGCTGTTTTCTGTATGATGGGCTTTTGAGTCAACTGAGCTTGTAGGTCATCAAGAGAATTTTTTTCTCTTGGAAAACCTGCATTTGCTTCTCTCTCTATTTTCATGGCAGGAGTGATCTTCACACTCTGTCTTTCTTGTACCCTACTGAAATTGCTAAGAAAAAAACCCACATGAACCCTAAAATTCTGGATTTTTCCTACCGCTCTACCTAGTTTTTATAGCCTCCACTGGGACTGTTTGAACCTTATGCCTGCTTTTTAAGGTATAGGTAATAATCAAATCAAAATTTCATGGTTTTATAGTAAGAGTCGCCAGTGTCCTTACTCTTTTCTGTATTCACAAAGTTCTATTTTTCAGAGCCTATTATTTAATGGACCCCTCCATTTAATTACATCATTTGGTAGTACAATATTTAATCACAAATGACCGAAACAGTTCTGGCTAATGTAAACAAAATGTTAAATAAAGAAGAAGCTGTACCTCCCAGAATCTCTGAGGGGGCTTCAGGCACACTCCACTGAACTGACCTCATGAAAACACACCGCCAGCACAATGCTCAAAGCATCAGCATTGTCTTTGAACACTGGATCCAGCTATACAGGCTCTATTGTTTCAGGATGAGAATAAACTCTGCATGTGACTAGCTGTTGTTTGGAAGTCTGGTACTTTACACAATCAGAAACTTCCCTAGTAACATACTATAGAAATGATCCCTGAAAGTATAGCCTTTGTTTGGAAGTCTGGGATGACTCTTCTTGGGAGGGGGGTAAATGGTCCTGTGTGTGACATCTCTATAGTAGCATTTTCTCTTTGGATAGATTAATACTGTAAAATGGGAAGCAACGACAACCTGAGCATGGGCCCTTCCCTGTTACTGAGGCTCAGTGCACCCCATCCTCCCTTGGTAGCTCTTGTCGGTAGGTCCTGATGAACCCCTTCACAAGCCATCTCCGGGGTTTTCTTTGGTCTCTTGGCAACTGGCTTCACTCGCTCAGCACAGCTACACAGCAGATGTGACAGCTTCAACAAAAAAGGAAGCTTTCACAGGCAAATAGCCTCACGTTTATGGGGACGTATGAACAGATTTGAGAGATAAAGTCATTCTTCCATTCTTATCTACCCACATGATGTAAAGGTAAATTTGACTTTTCCTTTTTCTACTTTATAAGCTCCCTCAAGAAATTAAGATTAGAGGTCCCATCTAACACAGCTATTCCCCTTCTGGGGAATTAAAAACATCATACCACAGTGATATGTGTGTACCTGTGTTTATAGCAGCACAATTTGTCATAGCAATATCTTGGAAACAACCCAAATGCTCATCCACTGAGGAATGGATAAAAAGATATGGTATTTTTATACAATGGAGTAGTATGCAGTATAAAAAAAGATAAACTGGAAGCTTTTGTAGGTAAATGGATGTGACTAGAGACCATATTTATAAGTGAAATAAATCAGACCCACATGTGTAAACACTATATTGTCTCCCTAGTGTAAGAACCTGAAAGAGTAATAAAACTGAAAGGTACAGCAGATATTGTGAAAGGGAAAAAAATGCTTAATAGGAAAGAACAACTTGGATGAGGGAAAGAAGAAAAGAAGAAAAGAAGAAAAGAAGGAAGAAAAGAAGAAAAGAAGAAAAGAAGGAAATATTTCCAAAGTGGTTGCACCAGTCTACACTGCCACTAAAAGTGGAAAAGAAAAATTAAAAGTGGAAAAGAAAAATTAGTTCCTTTTTCTCCTTTTTCCACAGCCCCTCCAGCATTTGTTGTTGGTTGATTTCCTCATGGTAGCCATTCTTACTGGGGTGAGAAGAAATTTCAGTGTTTTTTAAATTTGCATTTCTTGAGTGACCAATGATGCTGCACATTTTTTCATGTGTTTATTTGCCATTTGTATTTCTTCATCTGAGAAGCTGTGTATTCATCTCAGATGCCCATTTTTGGATTGGGTCTTTGAATTTGGGGGGGTCTGAGTTTTTTCAATTCTTTATATATTTTAAATAGAAGTTCTTTGTCTGAGGGACAATTAGTTAAAATGTTTTACTGCTCTGTGCATTGTCTTTTTATTCTATTGATAATTTCTTTTGAAGTAAAAAAGCTTTTTAATAGAATGAGATCCAAGTTGTTGATTCTTTGAAGTGTCTCCTGTGCAGTTTGCATTTTGTTCGTGAAGACTGTGTCTATTCCAATGTTGTCAAGATTTTTACCTACTTTCTCTTCCAGTACATTTAGTGTTTCTGTTTTAATATTTAGACCTTTGATTCATCTTGACTTTAGTTTAGTGCATGGTGGTAGACATGGGTCTAGTTTTAGTCTTCAGTATATAGAGAGCCAGTTTTCCCAGCACCATTTATTAAAGAGGCTATCATTCTTCCAGTGAGTTTGATTGGCCCCTTTATCAAAGATGAGGTGGTTGAGTGTGTATGTAGTTGTGTCCACATCTTCTAATCTGTGCCACTGGTCTTCAGGTCTGTTTTTTTAGTAGTACCATGCTGATTTGATCACAGTAGCTTTGTAGTATAATTTCAAATTCAGGGTTTAATGCCTCCTAACTTGTCTTGGTTACCCAGGATTGCCTTTGTTATTTTAGGTTTCTTCTGGTCCCAGATGAATTTTAGGAGTATTTTTTCTACTTCTGTGAGGTGTGCTAATGGTGTTTTGATTGGGATTGCATTAAATCTGTATACCAATTTGGAAGTATGGCCATTTCTTCCTATCCGTGAGCAAGGGATATCATTCTGTTTTCTGATATCCTTTTGATTTCTTTTATCAGAGTATTGTAATTTTCAATATATAAATCTCTTACTTCCTTTGTTAGACTGATTCCTAAGTATTTCATTTTTTTGGATGTTGTTATGAAAAGTGTGGTTTCCCTAATTTCTCTCTCAATAAGTTTGTTGTTTGTGTACAAGAATGCTACTGATTTTTGAGTATTGACTTTGTATCTAGCCATGCAAATGAATTTGGTTATTTACTCTAGGAGTCTTTTGGTGAAGTTTTTGGGGTCTTTTATGTAGAGTATCATGTCACCTGCAAATAATGATAATTTCATTTCTACCTTTCCTATCTTTATTCCTTTTATTTATCTCTCTTGTCTAATTGCTCTGGCTAATGTTTCCAGAACTATGTTGAAAAGGAGTGGTGATACTGAACATCCTTGTCTTGTTCCTGATTTTAGAGTGAAAGCTTTCAGTTTTTGTCCATTTAGTATGATGTTGGCTGTTGGTTTGTCATAGATGGCTTTTATCAGATTGTGATAAAGACTATCTATTCCAGTTTTCTGTAGGGTTTTTATAATGAGTGAGTGTTAGACTTTATCAAAAGCTTTTTCTGCATCTATCAAGATGATCATATGATTTTTGTCTCTGGCTCTTTTCGTATGATGTATTATGTTTATTGATTTCCATATGTTGAACCATCCTTGAACTCCTAGGATAAATTCCACCTGGTCATGGTGTATAATCTTCTTTATGATTTGTTGAATTGTACTTGCTAGTATCTTATTGAGGATTTTGCATCCTTGTTCATTAGGCAGATTGGCCTGTAGTTCTCTTGTTTTGGTTGTATCTTTCTCTGGTTTTGGTATCAGGATAATACTTGCTTCCAGGAAAGAGTTAGGGAGTATTGCTTTCCTTTCAATTTCACTAAATAGTTTGAGGAGTATTGGCATTAGATCGTCTCTAAATTTCTTGTAGAATTCAGCTGTAAATCCATCAGGACCTGGGCTTTTCTTTGTTGGTAAGTTTTTAATTACATTTTCAATCTCATTACTGATACTGAGTTTTTCAGAATTTTTGTATCTTCTTGATTCAGCTTTGGTAATTCATATGTATCTAGGAATCTTCCATTTTCTTCTGTGTTTTCCCTCTTATGAGAGTGAAGATTGGTATTGATGGTCTTCTGAATTTCTACAGGATCTGTAATGTCTTCAGCATATCATTCCTCAATGTATGAATTTGAGTCTTTTCTTTCCTTTTTTTTTAATAAGGTTGGCTAAGGGCTTATCAATTTTATTTCTTTTCTCAAAGACCCAACTCTTCAATTCATTAATTCTTTGTATTGTTTTCTTGGTTTCCATTGTGTTAATTTCTGCTCTGATCTTTATAGTTTCCTCCCTTTCATGGGCTTTGGGATTGTCTTGCTCTTCTTTTTCTAGAAGCTTGAGTTGTAACATTAGATTGTTTATTTATGCTTGTTCTGTTTTCCTGCTGTGAGAATTCACTGTTAGAAATTCCCTGGTAAGACTGCTTTCATTGCATCCCAGAGGTTCTAGTATGTTTTGTCTGCATTCTCATTTGTGGTAGATATTGCTTGATTTCTTCCTTTATTTCATCTGTGACCCATTGGTTGTTTAGGAGGGTATTGTTTAATTTCCATGTGTTTATGGAGTTTCTGTGGTTTCTTTTGCTGTTAATTTCTAATTTCATTGCACTATGGTCAGATAAAGGGAACCTTGTTTGTCTCTCATTGTATCCCAGAGAGAAATGGTGGTGGTTAGGAGGAAAATAAAGACATGAGAGAAGAGCTGGGATAGGTGGAGGTGACCCCTTACCTGATTGGCAAGAGGATATAACTTCAATAGTAGGATTGTTTATTTATATTCTTGCAAAGTTAGTATTGCAAGAGGTAATGTTGCATAGAGACTAAGGAGTGTAATTGTATAGGCGGGATGTCTTTCTCAAGATTGAGGTATGTTGACTGCTTGAGGCACTCTAGCTCTGTCCCGCCCTCACACATAGGACCAATTTCCAGCTCCAGCCGCTCCCAACAGTCAGATATTATGCATAGGATAATTTCAATTCCTTTGCATTTACTTAAGCATGTTCTGGGGTCTGATATATGGTCTATTTTAGGGAAAGTTCCATGTGCAGCCAAGAAGAAAGTGTATACTGATAATGCTGAGTGAAACAGTCTAAAACTATCTACTAAGTCCATTTGTTCACAGATTTGGTTCAGTTCTGTTATTTCTTTGCTGATTTTTTTTTGTCCAGTTGATCTATCTCTTTGTGAAAATGGAGTATTGAGGTCTCCTATTACAACTGTGTTACTACTTACTTGATTTTTCATGTCTATTGATAATTGTCTTATATAGCTGGGTGCTGCTGTATTTGTTGCATATTTGTGATTGCTATCTCTTTCTCTTGAAGTTTCTCCCTCACAAGTATGAGTGATCTTCTTTATCCCTTTTGATCATTCTTGGTTTGATGTTCACATTGTCTGCAAAAAGAATAGGTACTCCTGCTTTTTTCTGGGTTCCTATTGTGTGGAAAATTATTTTCCACCCCTGGGTTTTCAGCCTCTGAATTTTTTTGTGTTAAGTGTGTTTCTTGTATACAGCATATTGTTGGATTTTGTTTCTTGATCCACTCTGCCAGTCTGTTTCCTTTGATTGGTGAATTGAAGCCATTTACGCTGATAGTTATAACTGATATGTATTGGTTTATCTTGGTCATGGCATTTTCCTGCTGTTGGTTCCCTGCTTTTCCCTCTGTTTAATTGCTTTCCCTGCCTGGTGGTTTGTTTCTGTTGTTGTTCTTAGAATTGTGGTCATTTTTATCTCTGCCTAGAATATCTTTTAGTACTCTTTGTAACATTGGTTTGGTATTCATAAATCTCTTCAGTTGTTCTTTGTCATGGAAGTATCTTATTTCTCCACTAGTTTTGAAAGATAGTTTTTCAGGGTACATCAATCTAGGTTTGAAGTTGCTTTCTTTCAGGATTTGAAATACTTCACTCCAAGCTCTTCTTGACTTGAGGGTCTGTGTTGCGAAGTCTGCCATGATTCTGATGGGCTTTCTTTTATAGGTGATCTGTTTCTTTTCTCTAACAGTTTTTAATATTTTGTTTTTGTGCTGAATTTCTGAAATCTTGATTATTATATGTCTTGGTTTAGATTTATTTTGGTCAGGAATGTTTGGAGTTCTAAATGCTTCATTTATTTGTATATCAAATTCTTTATCCACACTTGGGAAGTTTTCTGCCATTATTTCTGTGATGAGTTTTTTTTTTTTAAATGTCATTTGTGCTGTCTCCAGCTTTAGCTTTCTGGGTTTTATGTCAGAAATCATTGCCAAGATCAATGTAAAGAATATTTCTTGTTAAATTTTTCTCTAGGATTTTTTTTTCCCTCTCAGACTTTTACAGTTTCAGATCTTATGTCCAGTTTTAATCCATTTTGATTTGACCTTTTTGGTCCGGTGTAAGGGAATTGTCCACTTTCACAGTGTCATAGGCCATGGCTGTACTGTATTTGCAGTAAAATGCGGAGTGACACACTGTCATCCCTCTGTGTCTGTGGACCTTTGGTTCCAAGGTCTCCTACAGATTTCAAAGTCTGTGGAGGTTTTAGTCCTTCATATTAAATGCAGAGTAAGTATTTCCCTCTAACCTATGCACATTCTCCCATATAATTTAAATCTTCTGTAGATTGCGTATAATACGTAATACAATGTAAGTGCTATATAAATTGTTATACTTCATTGTTTAGGAAATAATAGAAAGAAAATGACTTGTTAATGTTCAGTACAGACACAATTCTTTTTGGATACTTATAATCTGTAGCTGGTTGCATCTGTAACCAACTGAGAAACCCAAGATACTGACAGTTGACCTCATATAGGGGAGACCCAAAATGAAATTCTATACTTTTCTCCACACATTGCATAATGGTACAAACATTGTTTCCATTACATGATATAAAAAACCAAACTGATAATGAATATCTTTCCAGTCAAGAAATATATACCTGTAGTTAAGAATAATGAGTCATTGGCTTGGCCAGATGCTCTTGAGAGGCAATACGTAACTGCTTGTAATGTCTGATATTAATGTTAAAAAAACCTGAGCAATTGCTACTTACTTTTTGAATTTCCAAATGGAAAAGAGTGCATCTTTGCTTGATGTTTTGATGGGTTGAATCCCTCTGTGATTACTCATTTTGTGTACATAAGAAATTACTTTCTTTTTTTTACTTTAAAGAGAAAAAAACCAACAAAACAAGAACAATGTGGACAAAAACAACAAAAACGATGCCTGACCTCTAAGCAAAATGATCAGAATTAACAATGGTTGCTACATTACACACAGTTATCTTCAACGAAGTTGCTCAGTCCACCAGACATAAGAATGTAAGATTGATCAAACAGTCAAAGACAATAACAAGTAATAAAAAAAAAATTGGAAATGATGCAAAGCTTCACCATAGAAGATGGTAGGAGTTCAACAGTGGTTCTTAGACTGCATACTGTTGCCATCAGATCAGTTGCTCTGATTACCAGATACAAGTGTGCAAAATTCATCAAGAAAAAAGAAAATTTTAAGCATTAACTGTTTCTTTCAATAAACCAAGGAAATTACTTTCTTTTTATTTTTTTATTTTTTTGGTTTTTCTCCGGTACCGGGAACCGAACTCATGACCTTGCGCTTGCCAGGCAGGCGCTTTTGCCGCTGAGCTAAATCCCCAGCCCCGGAAATTACTTTCAAAGAACAAACTATATACTTACCCACTGACTCCTAAATTCATTCTAAGTTCAGAAGTTTCTCCGTGGGCATCAGCCTGCCCACTCTGATGTATGCTCCAGAAGTCTGTAAAGGTTTTCATAACAGGCCCCACACTGAGGTTCTCTTCCCTTCCAGCCACCAACAGCACACATCCTGGACCATTTGTCTAACCATCGCTGCCACCTAGGAATTAGTCTAATGGCACACTCAGCTACAGGTTGTCTAGTCCCATGGGAAACTCCACTTTTCATTTTGCCTACAGAGTGGGTCTATCTTCACAGTGACGTGATTAACTAGCCTATATGGAGCTGACTTCCAAGTTGAGTTTGGTTTGCTGTGCTTGAGAGGTCACTTGTGGACCACAATGTTTCAGAGGGAGTCTCAGAGGGCCAGGGATGTAGCTCAGTGGCACAGTGCCTGCCTCACAAACATGAGGCCCTGAGTTTGATTCCCAGTACCAAAATATATATATAAAAGAGAGAGTCTTAGGTAATATTCTAACCCAAGTTCACGACTTCTGGGTGGGATTTACCAAAGGCTCTAGTCACCTTGGTTTATTAATTGCTTACATTCCCAACATTATTTAAGCACACGCAGTGTGTTTTTCAATTGGTAGCCTTTGAAGACTCAAGAAAGCCTGATGCTATTGAAATACTCAAATTAAGGTTTTTTTTCCTTGTTATTATATGGATAAAACTAATAAAATTTGGATACAGCCATTGATTTCTTTAGACCAAACAAGTTTTGTAATTATTATTTTAATTTTGGAGCTAGAGAGAAAAATACTCACTGTGGTTGGTGAGGAATGCTGTGAATAGTTCCAGCTCATGTAATTACTGGGAATTTTAACATTTATTCTGGACCTTGTATTTTAGCTGGGTTAATTGGCTACTCCCTGGTGATCATACGATTAGTCAACATTTGAAGTTCATGCTTAGCTTGATTTTTAGGTTTAGATATCAAATTATATTATTGATGCAATGAAAGACAGCACTTTTGATTAAATCAAATCAATGTTTCTTCTCAACAGGTTGTAGCAATAAGCAGGATAATTAAAGTCTTCCCATAGGAGGACAGAAAATGTGCACTAGAGTCTATTTCACAGGAGTTCAAATTTGATTTTAACTTCCTTTCAAAATAGAACTCTAAATGGAAGCATTAGTCAAATTTATCACTGAACACCAGTCTCCCTGAGCTTTTTGCCCAACTTGAATTTTTAGCACCATGTGAAGATGCATGATGCAGTTTGACTCTTTTTATTCATTTCTTTCAAACTTTTCCTCACATGCTATGCTGGATTATTAAAAAAGAAATTTGTAGATATCAATTTATTTTCATCTAACACATTTTTAATAAAGAATGAGTTTTCTCAATGCTTTTTTCTGTCCTCAGGTACCTTATATTATTTTATGCTAGCCACCTGAGTGGCTTTAGGAAGTGCTGAGTGTTGCCACACGCTAATTTAAAGAGAGTGAAAAGTAGATTTTTGTGACACTCTTGTTTCTAGTGGTTTAGAGAAAGCAAGAGTCCCTCCTTCAAATGTCAGGTCCATTTCACTAATACGTTCCCTATGGTTGATACCACAGTCCCATGTACTGTCCTACACTGATTTCTACAGTAAACCACGTGTGAACTTTGATGTGTTTTGCCCTGTCCTGCTATTATGGTTTGTGTCTGGATGTCCCCCCAAAGCCTCATGCAGTCATGGGGTGGCTTCTAGAGTTTATGACTGATCCATGGTCCAATGCTGGGATTATGGGTGTGAGAGCTGCACTTGCCCTGGGGTGGGTAGTTTGCATACACTCTAAGGGAGGAAAAGAGGTTGCTTGTTCATGCTCCTCCCTTTGCCTCTTGCTGATGCTGTCTTCTGCCACTGTGAACTGTTGCCCTCTGCTATGGGCCACCCTGAGTACAGACCGAAACCTCCACAAACTGTGAGCTAACTAAACCTTTCCTCCTTTAATTTTGAACATCAGGCATTTTGTCTCAGCAATGAGAGAAAAGAGCCAAGACATCTGCTAACTTAGTTACTTTGCATTCCCCTCTTCATTAGGTTTGTGTATACTCGTGTGTTTTGTACACTGTTTAGAAACAGCAGTCCTGTTACTTTCACATCTGGATTGTTTCTGTACATGCAATGCAAGTTAGTTTCTAGTATAGGTTGAATATGTTCTCCCCAAATTCATCCCCTGAGACCTAACCTCAGCATGACAGTATTCAGAGCTGGGGTCATCGGGGAGTTATTCGGATTACACAAGGGCATGAGGCTGTGAACTCCATGATATATGCGTTCTTCCTCTTTGTCTCTTTGTCCTCTCTCTCTGCTAGGTGAGGGCACAGGAAGAAAGCAAATATCTGAGCCAGAAGAGAGCACAGACAGGGAATCAAGTTAGTCATCACCATGCTCTTGGCTTTCCAGCCTCCTGCACTGGGAGAGAGGAATACCTGTTGTGTAAGCCACGTGGTCTATGTTGTTTTGCTGTGTAGGATGAGCTCACTAAGGCAGAGTTTGCTGCTGCAGAAGTACGGTGCTCCTGTGTCAAATGTTGTAAAATGTGGACACAGCTTTGACATTAGGTAATCCTTACAGCACTGGGATACTTTTCAGATGCGTGCTAAAATATCCAAGATTGCTGTGAGAGAACTATTGAAGGTGACTATGGCAAAGGTTCATAAAGCAAGAGGGGAGGTATAGAGAAAGTTTCCATCATCTCTGGGGATTTTAAAATCAAATATTGATAGAAATAAGATGGCATAGGCTCTTCTGATGATCTCTCCAATTGAAATAAGAAGTATATTGTTGGAATTCAAAGTAATAAAGTATTATAAAGTAGCAAAGAGCTTGGCTAAAATGTGTTTGTGTTCTAGTATTTTGTGTATAGGACACACATGATGAAGTTAGACACTTGGCTGAAGACATTTCTAAGCAAAATGTTGACGGAGTAACTTAGTTCTTTGTGGTCACCTAGAGTGAAATGTGAGAAAGTGATGGTGAATTGAAGCAGGAATGGTGACGCCAAAAGAAGCCAGCACTTAAAGATGTGGGAAATTCTCAGCCTGTCCATACTGCAAAGCGCGGGGAAGCATTTTCACAAGGGAGTGTCAGTATGTTGCTGGATTATCATTCAGTAAACAGAATAGGCGAGTATATGCGCAGAAACTCGAGCTGGTTTGAGTGGGAGAGACTGAGAGGAGATGAAATGAAGGAGGACTGTTGGACTCCTTAAATTTTATAGGGTGGGAAATTGAGGAATGCGCACTTCCCTTCAAGGAAAAGGAAAAGTAACCTTGGAGGTGGCTCAGAGATCACCCGGACTTGTGTCCCAGTTTCAAGCAGCTGGTTGGTGTTTCGCAGGCAGCACAGGGCAGGTGAGCTAGAACTGGAGGTGCTGTGGGGTGAGGACCCCGGGCTGGTATGATCCTGCTGCCTAGCAAAGCTGCAGGTGCAGGACCACCATCCAGTGAGTCCAAGAAGAGTAGGTCAAGCCAGAGAGGGCAGTCTCGAGCTGTAAGACAGGAGGGCAGTTACCTCGCTGGTTTTGCCTTTCTTGGCATGCATCACCTCTTTCTTCCTTCTGTTTTCCTCCTTTTGAAACAGAGTTCTCTATCCTATTCCTTCCCCCGCTGCACCGAGATCCAGCAGGAGGAAGAAGCATGTGTGAACAGGACAGAGGGCTGAGATTCCTACCCAGATCCCCCCAGTCCTCTAACCTTTACAGGATGTGCTTGTCTGCAGGCTGTGGCTCACAGGGCTATATGGGAGATACCTTGGTCTCAGGGAAGCCAGCAACAAGCTTCCTGAGGAAAATTTTCTGTACTACTGTTCAGCAGCTAAAGCGAGACCTGTGTAACTCCTTAAACCAGGTGCAAGCCATCTACTTACGTTCTTGCTGAACAGTGTAGATAACTTGGTATTGGATGCCACTAGAGGAGTTTCTGAATTCAAGCTTCACTTTATAAATTCCTGGCTAGTACATTTCATTCACATCCTGACCAAGTTCCATATGATGGTTGCAGACACCCCTAGAGATAAGCAGAGAACTACAAGTTCCTCGACCAGCTGCCATGCTCATTTTATTTGTACACAATACTCTTTTGTGACATAAATTTTAGTTTTTCCACAGATCTGATATTTTGCTGGGTTCCTTCTACATTTCCTGTTATACCATTGCTCCTCCTCCTCTCCCTTATTCTTGCTTGAAGGCGAAAGTATTCTTCCCAATTTAACCCGCCCATCAGTGTTCTCTATTCTTTTCCTCTCATTCATTCTACAATTAAATTTTGGGCTTCCACGATGTGCTGGGGACTGTGTTTGTCCCAAGCAGCCCGAGGTTTATTAAGAGAGATTTTCATGAAAGCGTGGAAATGGGACTGAGCGTGGTTGTGAGCGGGAAGATTGTGCCTTGGGCACGCGGAACACAAATAAAAGCAGCTTCGATGCCGCCTGCTGGTTCAAGGAAAGCTCCAAGTGAGGTTTGGTATCTGAGGAATGAGCTTCACTGTGGGGTCAGTAAGCACAGATAAACCACACTGTGTGCTAAGTAGGAAGTCACTGGAACATATTTCGTTGAAGATTAAAGCAGTGATGGTTGGAGAAGGGGTTGGAATGACTACTGTCCAGCTCCACGTCGGGCCTGTACTGCTGAATCTTTCTTCCGGTCTCCTCACCCTAACGAATTAAGTACCATTATTAATGCATACTAATAGTAGAGAAAAATGAGATTTTCTGGTGAACTGTTACGTGTATGTACTATATTGTGATTACTTTCATCCCTATCAGCCCACTTCCCTCCCCTGACCTCCAGTCCCCTTCATACAAAATGAATTCTCAAACCTGAGTCAGAAAACGATAAATCATTTCTTGATGCTGAAATTGGTTCAAGATCCAGGAGTACCTGATGCTGAAAGTATTCCTTTACATACAAGTGTAAAAATCATCAGCATAGACTCTTTTTACAGGGAGGTACAAAAGCCAGTAAAATAGTCAAAAAATGTGTGTTTCCTTGATTTCAGGAGCTGTGGGCTTGAGGTTAAGGCTGATGGCGTGCTTACTGATTCAGTAGATTTTGGTATTCTTGGTAGAAAAATGTGGAAAGTGCCTGTTTTGTTTTGGGGTGCATGCCCTGGTGGTGGCAGGGGAGAGGGGTGTGGCAAGCTGTGGCCTTGTTTCTAGACAGCCTGAACTCTCTTGAGGAGTTGTGCTCTCTGTCCTCGTCTCCTCTTCTTGCCCACCTGTGTGTGCTTTGTGCCCACGGCCACCTCTGTCACCTCTACACTGAGCAAGACTCCAAGGCAAGCTCTTCGGACACAGGTGGCCTGAACATTCAACACACGTCCTCCGTCACCCTTCACCACACCTTTCTCTGTCTGTAAAGCACTCCAATGATCTACTCCATTTATTTTTAATAGAAAAGCTTTTCTCTTTTTGTTTTAGGGTAATGGAGGCAAACCGAGAAGACCCAGTGAAAGCAGAAGCAGAATACTAGTTTCCTACGCTGAGTCTCTGCTCAGTTAATTCCTGAAATCCACCACCGATGCCAACCAACAGCTTGCTTCTCTTGGGGATGCCAAGCCGTTTACCCTTTTGGGGTCTTTTCCTCGACATTAGGGGCAATGGTTAAGTGGGTTTCAAAAGATTTCTCTGTTGGAATTCAAGCATTTGGTTTAGAAGGGATGAGCCTAGAGTTAGTAAAATAAATGGAAAAGGTAATTGAGAAAGCATTTGTAATATGTTGGTAAGCTTGACAGTACCACTGCCTATTCTTTCAGAGGGAAGTAGGGATGCCCTGCTGAGCAAGACCCGGAGTGAGCCTCCGCACCCTCGCGGGAGCCGAGTTCTGCAGCCAGGGTGACTGTGCTCTCCCACCTCCCCCACTGGCATGGGAACCGGGCTGGGTGCCGGGCAGCGTCTGCAGAAAAAGAAAGAAAGAAGGGGAGGGGAATATATATGATGGACAGCTGGGATAACTGTACTGGTGATGTCTAATGGCTTATTGAAAGGAACAGTTAATACTTAATTTTTTTGACCAATTTTGCGTGCTCATATCTGGTAATCTGAACAACTAATTTGAAGACAACAATATGCAATAGAACAACCATTGGTGAATTCCTACCATTTTGTCTAGTGAAACTCTGTATCTTTTCTAGTGTTTTTTTTGTTTGCTTGTTTGTTTTTATTTTTTATTCTCTTTAGTGGTTTGATTGATCTTATATTCTTTTTTTTTTTTTTTTTTTTTTTTTTTTTTCCGGTACCGGGAACCGAACTCACGACCTTGCGCTTGCCAGGCAGTCGTTCTCCGGTACCGGGAACCGAACTCACGACCTTGCGCTTGCCAGGCAGGCGCTTTTGCCGCTGAGCTAAATCCCCAGCCCCCTGATCTTATATTCTTGCGTCTGGTAATCTGAACAACCTCGTTGATGGTAACAATATGTAATATAACAACCACTGTTAATTCCTATCATTTTGCTCTGAAACCCTGTATCATTTTTACTGTTTTTGCTTTGCTTTACTTTTGTCTATGTTGTTGATATTTTGCTATTGTTCTTCTTTTGATTATTATTCTCTTTAAAATAAAGACCAAGGATGAACTTTCTCCTGAGAACCTGGTTGTATCCAGCTATATTTGCTCTGCTCTGCAGGGATGTGTTCTCTGTCCACATCCATTCAAGGCTTTGGTAACTGCACATCTAAGAAGAGTCTTTCGCTTTGCTTTTGGAACAGATGATGATGATGATGATGACGATGGTGATGATGAGAACGGCTCACATAACATGCTTTATTTACATGTATGGACCATGGTAGATAGTGTGCTCAAAATAATGGTGACTTGCACTCAGAAATTAACTGTATATTCAAAAGTATTTTAATGATGGCTCTGCAGAAATCTAGTAAAACTGTCTGCCCTGGAGATTAGAACCTAGGCATGTTGAATGGGTTCTACTTGGGCTCCTAAAGAAATGTTCTGGAAAATCGGTTGAATAAGATAAATGTTTATAGGAGACAATGTGGATGAGATATATGGAAGCAGTCAGAAAAGTATAATTATAAAGTATTAGGTCCTGTTCTCCTGGAGAGTTTTTGCTCAAACAAGCTTAAAATAGCTTACAGAAGACAGCTAATGATAATATTCTGGGAAGCATTTTATCAATAAAAAAGTCAATGAACTTTCAAGTAAAAATGTGCTTAATAATAGTACATATGACTTTGTAAATAATATACCTTTTAAGCCCAAGAATTCAAATTTCTGCCCTATCACTTTATACTATAAAGCCTTGGGACATTTTCAGACTTTATTACAACTCTGCAATGGGTTATAAAGTTATTTTCTGCAAGGATTGATAAAAATCGAATATATATAAACATATATATATATTCAAGCATTTTATAAAGGGTGAAGCACACTACCAATAGTACTTTTTTAGACACTATTTAAAAATTTAGCACTAATTGGCCTCATGTTAATTATCACATGAAAACTTACTCATATGCTAGTGAGAGAAAGCCCCCTTTAGTTGGTTTCAATAAAAAGATATCACAAGCTGTCTACAACCAATAAATCCAGGTTCTCCAATGATACCTTCCCATTTCTCAAGTCTTGTTTCCTCTGTGTTGATTTCACTGTCAGGAAGCTTCACTCAGATTCCTCAAAGATTAATTTAGCAACCTCAAGAAAAAAAAAAATAAAGGCTTCTCTTTCCTAGCCGCTCTGGTCCCTCTGGGTGTTGAGCCTTGCCTTGGTTAGGTGAGCATCTGAAGAGGCATCCGGGGTGTGTGTCCTCAGAAGACTCATGGTGGGTGTGCTTTGGTCAACTGCTCGTCCTGGGGCTTGGGGCACATCTGGTGCTGTTTGTTTCACAAACAAGCAACAAGGGCAGACAGAACTGTGGACTGTGCTGTACCCACATTATTGTCACTTCCTAGAGTGGCCACATTCAATAACAAAATAGCTACCCCCCTTAGTGATTCATCTGATAATTACTATTCACAATAACCAATACATTGATATCACTATCAGAGGGGTTAATAGTATTGCACTGTATACTTAAAACTTCACCAAGAAGTAGGTCTGACAATAAACGTTCTTGTCTCAGTCAATCAATCAATCAATCAATCAACCAACCAATCAGTAGGGTAACAGGAAGCTTTGGAACGTGATGGATTGCTCTATGGTGCAGATGGCAGTGATGGTTTTATGGGTGTATATTGATCTCCACACTCAACAGGATGTATCATTAAATATGAACAGCTCTCAGTATGTCAGAAATACCGCAGTAATATGATGATTTTTAAAGAAGTGTCATTTGGGTTCACACAGGTTTTCTGTGCCAAAATATGGTCTCGGATCTGGCTTTTTTGGTTGCAGTGGTTGAATGTGTTTGTCCAGCCCTCAAGCCCTGACAGCCCTCCATTAAATTATCAGATGTTCACTACTTAGTGAAGTGCTGCTGTGAGTCACAGTGCGGGAACACCTTTCCATAATTATGCATGTTGGGGAAGATGCTTCTGAGCTTCAGTTTTTAAAACTCATAGAGTTGACAGTGTGGAACTTGAGTATAACATTCAATGAGTGTTAGCCTTGTAACCAGCGTCCTAACAACTCACACCTCAATCAAGTTATAGAACATTTTTACTCCTCCGGGTGTCCTCGTGGTCCTTTGCTGTTCAGTACCCGCCTCCTTCTCCCATGGGCACCATTACTGTTACTTTCACCGCAATCACACAGCATCTTTTCTGTTTTCTGTGGACACTCAGCTCATTTCCAGTTTTGCGTTCTTGTGAAAAAAGCTGTTAGAGCTATGCAGTTCAGTCTTTTCTTTGGCATATGTGTTTATTTCCCTTGGGTAATTGTCCAAGAGTGGTAGAGCACTCATGAATGGGATTAGTGTCCTCACCAAGGAGACGACGGCGAGCTCTTGCCTTCTGCCTGCTGTTTAAGGACACAGTGGAAGAATCTGGCCCTGGGGGACTCTGATCATGGACTTCCAGGACTTCCAGTCCTGATTATGGACTCAAGGGCTGGGAAAATAAATTTCTACTCTGTATAATCCCTTCCATCTATAACATTTTGTTACAGCAGCCTGAACTGATGCAGGTGGAAATTGTCACCTGGCTATTTGCTTCATGCTTTTCTGCAGAAGTGAATGTATACCATGAGTTCATTCTAGAATTTGCCAATGTTTTATGCCTGATCAACTGAATTATTTTGACCTGAGGGTTTATGTGTGAAGGATTTTAATCCCATAACCAGTGATCTGTATGGGTAGGCAACTCCACTAAATGAGCATATATAGTATGCACAGCACATTAGATATACATCGACTATACTAGTGCATATTACACTGGTTTTAAATAAATTGTTCTGTTTAGCATCCTCTTGCATTTTCTTCAGTTTAAGACTCAAAGTCCTCTAAAGTATGAATGTTTCAAAGTAAGTCCTTTTTTCCGTTAAGATGATTAAAAGTTGGCAAGCCCTACTTTGGCAGTGAACCATCACAGCCCAGTTTGGAGAGGATGCGCGCACACACACATTTTCAAATACACGCAAACACAGTCTGAGAAGGGACGCTCCTATAAAGAAGCAAGATCTTATGAATAAGAGAGCCATTCATTATTGTTGTGTAGGGAAGGGGTGTGAACATGTGCAGTCCAATGTGTGCAAACGACCCAGACATGGTGAAGCCTCAGTCACAATTTAAAGCACTTGCAAACTTTAAAACACTCCAGAACTTTAACACTGGGAAGAGAATTTTGGATTATGTAGTTGACAATGCCATACAGGGAGCGTGGTGACACATGACCACAGTTGTCAAGGGAACATACAATGGTGGAACATACAATCTCACACACTTTCTCTAGTATTATATGAGAAAACCAATTTGTTAGCGGAGTTACAGCATCTAGTGTTGTTCAATGTTCAGAAGAAAGTCTTGCACACTGAAACTTGAGGCAGGTATCGGGAACCTAAGGGACCTCCTCTACTGACAGAGCATGGTGTCAGCCGGGCCTGGAGCCTCCAGCCAGGTGTGCAGCACCCCCACTCTCAGGGCAGGAGGTAGGTGGAAGGCACCCCACGAGCAGCCAACACACAGTGCCGGCCAGGCAATCAGGACCCGTGAGATGCAGGGTTCGGGGATTCTTCAGCCTACCCATTCCCTGGCTCCCATCCACAAACTTAGTCCTTCAGGAATGATTCTTTGGATAAGCGAAGTGAGATGGTGGTGATAGTAGAAAGGTGCTATTTCTGATGGGCGATTAGCATCAAGAATATCAGGCCAAGGAACCTAGTTATGCCCACCCAGAAAGATGGGCCCCGGACCAAGGAGAGGGGTGGTAGAAGAATGAAGGGAAAAGCAGGGGCTACTCAGTTACTGCGGTTTCAAGGCTGGGGCCTCACCCAGTCACTGGGCTCATGACATCATTTCCTGGAGCATCAGGAGGAACAAAGGAAGCCTGCAGACCGAGAGAAACAAACCCACCGGTGTGGTTACCCAGGAGGTGCCCGAGGGAGCCGGGGGCTCTCAATAGCTCTGAGCTGACTTGGGATTAGGGTGGGAGAGAATTGCCCCTGAGCCCGAGTGAGGTCGGAAACTTCGGAGAAGAGTCAATGTCTCTGGCTAGGAGGGAGAACAACTATAGCAAGTGGGGTAAAATTGTGTTTGCAATGGCAGTTTGACTTTTCTCTCCAAAGAAGTCACATGGAGAGAAGCCACATTCCAAGTAAGATCGCCTGCCACAGAGGGACACATGAAACAGTTCATCACCACCCCAGTTAAATCTGCCGAGATTGCACATGGTGCTGAGTGCTTGGTCTTCATCTTCCCGGCTGTGGAAGTGCTTGCTCTTCTCTTCCCAGGTTCAAATCTGAACAGCAGTGCAGATACAGCAGGAGGAACCTGGGGAAGAGGCCTCAAGATGCCTCTGAGTGCATAGGTTAATTGATATGTATTTGACCACTATGCATCCAATATAAGCAATGTTCTCCATTATAGGAGAAAGTTTCCAGTACGTTGGTGTTTTCACAAAGGAGGAAAATGATAATTTGGCGCAGGGCTTCTTTGGGAAATTGATTTTCAGATATTCTGGTTCCTAAGAAGCAGCTGAGGGCCACTCTGAGGAGAGGCGGGGGCTCTGGGTCGCAGCTGCTGGGCCTGCGCTTTTCTCCTGCTTTCTGTCTGCGTTGGTCTCTTAGTGTGGGGTCCCCTGTCATGGTTGAGGGGAAGCAAATGAAAATTTAGAAACTAGAGAGGTAGCGTTTCAAGTTCTTTTAGAATTTTTTCTCCTGCTTCCTTATAGGTTCAGAAGTAAGAATTAAAACGCTTTTTATGTATTAATCGGCAACGGTAATGAAAATGAAAGCCAGCGTTGATTCAGGGAGGTCGCGTAGACTGCTTTCGAAGATACGGAAGAAGACAGAGCTCTCTTTTCCCTGCATGCCTGGGGCTTGCTTTGTTATCAGTCCCAAGCAGCTGCTGTAGATTTCCTGGAGCGTTTTCCTCCCCCAACCCCCGAGAACCTAAAATAAAGGACACCAGTGGGAATGTTGAGAGACTGTGAAGGAATTTTTGGTGATAGGGTAATGGTAATAATGAGTAATAAATTTCTAAGTAGCTAAAGTATTGTGAGATGTTGGTGATATGTAATTATATGCCAGTTTTGAAAGGCTATTTCCTGCTTCAAATTTGTTTTAAAAATGTAAAAATTATATATATAAGTATTAATGGATAACATGTTTTCATACATGTATATATTGTACAAGAGTGAAGTCAGGCCTCTCTCTTTCTAACTATCCTCAAACATCATTTACTAGTGGGGAAACTCTCCCAATCATTTCTTCCAGATTTCTGAAATGCAGGGTGCATTATCCCTCTCCCGTCACCCCACTGTTCTGTAGCGCACCAGAGCTTCTTACTCCTGCTCAACTGTGACAGATCCACTGCCCAGACACTGACCAACCATGTTCCTCCTCCTCCTCTGGTATCTACTGTCCTACTCTCACCCTCTTTGAGATCAGCTGGTTTAGACTCCACCTGAGTGAAATCATAAGCTCTTATAAAAAGACTATTTCTATGTACATTCATTTCCAATGTCTACCCAGCCCAAGCAGGCGGTGTCCAGGATGAGAGCGATCTTGTTCTCCTTTTCCTCTTGTGAGCACCAGTGATCCTTTAAAGGAAGCATAAATCCTCTCTGCCCACAAATACTTTCTGGAATGAGCCTAAGGAGTTCTTTCTGAATTCTAACATCAGTTGCTATTTGCACTATATACATATGACAGCCATGGAGTGCCTTGGGAAGCCGCTTTTATTTGCCATTTTAACATGCCATTTAAAGTGACTTTATTTAAAAGCATACATGTGTTTTTATTTTGTCTCTAAAGTTAGAATATACACTCTTTGAGGGAAAAAGTAGTTTCATAATTTTTGTTTTCTCTACAGCACAAAAAACAGTGCTTTGGAACTTGGATGTCCTTTAAAATTCATGTGGATTCAAGTGAAGAGTTTAGAATGATAAGAACAAATAATTATATTGCACGGGTTTGCCAAGCACACTGGGCTTAATCTGACTGCTTATTCCCATGCTGAGCTTTCGAAGACACAGATTTAATGTGGTAATTCCAATCGATTTACAGGGAAATGAAAGAACTGTGGACGGAAAACTGTTGGCACTTTATAATAGCATGTAATAAGCTTATAGACTTGAAGGCAGTATTAACCTTGCCATTTGTTTCTGACTGTGTTTTATTTCACACCACTTTCACTAACTACTGGTGGAATATTGGATTATTGAACAGAGGAGTTCATTATATGCTCATCATTCGTCAGTATAGTGTTTGGAAAACCTGGTGTTCATAGCAGAAGTTGTAATTTCTATGGCCAGTTTGGAATCCATATTTAGTTTTCTTTAATACAGGTATCTTCAGACTACAGTGCACTCTGACACGGTGATTGAGGGTCGTAACTATTTTCCTCTTATGAGCGGGTGGTCACGGCATGACACTTCTACTGTACAAGCATGCTGCAGACACAAGCAGTGCATTTCCTTGATCTCTCTGGCGCCACCTATGGATTACCAGCTTTTTTTTTTATCATCTTTTGTCATCACCCCAGCCACAATCAGCTGTTCTGGAGCCAGCTTTATTGGAAGCACTGCTTCCGGTGTTTAACTATTGTAGTTGAAGCAGCAACTTTTATGGCGGGAAATAAGACAGTGAAGATGTTGTCTTATAACAATAAAATGAGTGATTTTTGACACTACAATAAACATACTTTTGGCCAAAGAAGCTTGGAGTACAGATCACGAGGGTCAGGTGGCAGTTAAGAACAAAAAAACGATAGAAATAATTAGCTAAAAATACAGGAAATGTCATAAAGGAAAATGTGAGAGACTTAGTGATAAGTTGGACAGTTTGATAAAAACGATGACAACTTCCACCTTAGGGCACAAGAACTTGTACCGCTGCAGTATGGTGTTTTTCATGTACAAACCATGTACACGTAGCTTGTGACATGTGGTTGTTGTTACAGTATTTGACCCCAGAAGACTAAAGCGCATGAACAGATTTTTTTGTTCTGTAAAGAGGTTTCGAGTTAGCGCAAATATAAAGTGAGTAAGTTGAAGCAGGCAAGTTGAGCTTCTGCCTCCAATTTGTCTGTGCAAAGAGATTAAATCTCTATTAAAGACTAAGAAACAATTGCAGAGTATGTGTATTACATTTCTAAATGCCACCAGTGTCTGAGAGTTGTAAATAAACATGACCATAGTTTTCACAACACAGGGATGTTCAATCAAGGGCACAATACAAGTAAACTCCTTCTAGTTTGTTTAGTGAGATGCAGTGAATCTCAACACATAATTTAAAACATGGAGACACACACTGTGGTGGTGTACACGTCCCTCAGAGGTACACCTGTGGGCTGCCTATCTTTAGGTGTTGGGGAAGACAGGCTTCTTCAGATTTACTTTGACACATATGCGACACACATGGATTCACAGAAATAGAAATATTTCAGCAAATACAGTGCACGTAATTTTGGAACATCTTAAGACTTTTTTTGTCTAGGCAAGAGTTCTACTACTTTTTCAAGTTGTTACTTAGATGTACAAAAAAACAAGATGGAGTGTTCATCTTTTAACTTGGTGAATGGATTCTTCATCTCCTCAAAGCCTGGTCCTTTCAGCTGTCTGCTCATGGCTCTTTGAGCAAGGAATTTCCCTTGTATTTCCTCAGTAAAATGCTAATAAAGTCACCCATCACAGAGTTTCCATGAAGAGTCCATGAGCTTATTTCACAGACGCTCTCGGAGCGTTGTTTGGCTTACGTCATCAGCAAGTGTCAGTGTGATTGTTGTTACCACTCCCGGTTCTCAGAAGCATGTATCGTTGAAGCTCAAGTAACGGGTTAAAGTCTTATATTTATTGTCTTTAAGTACACAGAAAAGAAGAAAAAAAACAAAGATCAAGAGTTTTGGATTAAAAAGGTAATGAAAGTTATACTACGTACAAGTACTTTGGAGGGCTACAGGCTGAACTTGTCCCTCGAACTTTGTGTGTTGAAATGCTAATTCCAGCATGACTATCTTTGGACATAGAGCATTTGGGATGTAATTGGGCCCAACTGGAGCCTTTTGGATGGGACCCTCATGAAACAGTTGACATCCTTGTGAGGAGAGGAAGACAGCAGAACCTCCTGTTAAAGGATAAAGCAAGAATGTGGCTGCATGCGGTGAGCAGACAGTCCTCCCCAGAAACAAGCCTGGCTGCAGCTTGATCTTGAACTTTGCAGCCTCCAGATCGATGCAAAATGAATGTGGTTAAAACAAAGCAGTCTACTGTAGGGCAGACTTGGATTTGCAGCAACGCAAGCAAGCTAATACAGCAGGCAGCCAGGACGTTAACTTAGGGCCTTAACATTTCCAATAGTTCTACTACGCACTGGGAAATTCCTTCAATCTAATTCCCTGACATGAATCTGTAAAGGGATCTTTTGTGGTGTGAATCATGTCAGTGGAGACACAAATTGAATTTAGCAGTACATTTACAATGTAAGGGCATTGAGCTACAGAGTGAGACACGGGGTGACAGTTGTTTCCCCCACTACTATTCACCTAATTTTCTCTGAAAGCTAACTGTAGTCCTTCACAAAAGAGACTTTGAAAGACGTGCATTCGGCTAGGTTTGTCACTGAAAAATACTACATTTTTAATTATCTGCAAAAGTATTAGCAGCTTTTTAAAACTGGGATTCCAAGTAGGAACTTTTTATTGGTGAAAAATGTAGTTAAGATGAAGCTACTAGACTTAGGATTTAGAATATTCCTCTTATCTACATCATTTATTTGCTTCTGTTAAGAGCTACCTGTCTCCCTCACTTTGGAAGTTCTAACGACTCCTGACTGTACAGCCGTGCTATCAGAGGTTGTTATTTGCTAATTACTGAAATGAATTCTGAAATGAATACCATCATGGAGATATATTCCGGATGCTCAACACACTTTTGGTTTGGAATATTTTTCTTTTCACAAATAAGTTAATCAAATAAGAGATTCAAAATCTTGAAATGATAGTTGTTTAATATTTAATAACACAAACTATATTTAATATATATTGAACATGTATGATCTTACCCTATAAGTTTACTAACGTAATGGAGCTTTCCAGTTATTGTAAGTTTGTGACCTGACATTCTTTTACATTGAGGGAACAGGGGGTGGAGTGCAGTTGTTAGGAGTAGGGAATTTGGGTTGGTGGCTTGAACGTGGGCCTGAAGTAGCTACGCAAGACTTCAGTATCTATTCAGCTATTCTTCTGTCTATCCATATGTGTCAGAGTAAAAAAGACAGAAGAAAATACAATTCTAGCAAGCCTAAAGGGAAATAATACACATAGCTTAACTTCCCACCAAGTAAAGATCTTTACTGTTCAAAATAGATGTACACAACTGAAGACTGAAATATACCAGCAAAACTCAAGGAAGCTGCTGACTAGGGTGAGAATTTCAGACTTGGGTGGGACTAACGCTGGAGGTGATATCTGCGAGCCTGGGGGAACGATAACAGTATGTTTTAGAACACATCACAGTGACTGTCACAGGATTTCACTGCCAGATTCCTTATTTTGGGAAAAAAAAAAGAGCAAAATGAACACCTAACTCTTAGCCTCGATGTGTTTCATATCTGCTCCCTCCTCTTGCTGCCTGGACTGCAGGTGCTCCTCCAAGACACTGTGCTCCCACAGAGCTGCTAGCACCCTCCCTTCACACCCAGCCCGGCCATGCACCCTAAAACTGCAACCAATCCCTGTGCTGCTAACCTTCCCCACAACACTGGGCATCGCTGAACACGCTGAGATGACTGACTATCCTCGAGTCCACCTCTTTCCCCGACAGCATGGTGCCTCACTCTGGGTGAGTTAGGAGGGAAAGAGGTTTATTGGTCTCGACTCTGGCCCAAGGTTGAATTGTGACACGTGGTGATAGGCAGCTTCCTGTAGCTCTGACGGCCCCAGGATGAAGGATAGTGCCCAAGTCTGGCTGAACCGGCTTTACAGCTGATCTGGTCTAGATAAACCATTCACCCACGAGTCCTTTCATCAGCAGACTGCACGAGTCTGTCCACTCAAGAGGAAAGAGCCTAATTCCTTCTTAAAGATCCTAACTGGCCCCTCTTTGTAATGTCTCAGAGCGGAGATTCATTTTGAGCATAAATCTTGGACAGGAACAACCATATTCAAATTATAGCACTCACCAAGACCCATTTTAAAGCTACAGTTATTTACTATACATTCGTTGCCCCTTGATTTTATATTTTACTTTACTTCTGTAACATAATTTAGAAGTTTATATATATATATATATATATATATATATATATATATATATTTTGGTACTGGAAATTGAACTCAGGACCTTGTGCTTGCCAGGCAGGCACTGTTCCACTGAGCTATATCTCTGGCCTGAAGTAATGTATTTTCTGCTTAGAGATTTTCATATTTACTCTATGCTTTTTCTTTGTCACAAAAAAGAAATTTCAGCACATTATTTGTAGGTACTGTAGGGCTCCAGGCATTGAAAACTTTCTTCTGAAGTGAATCATTGCCATTATTTTAGTATTAAATGTAGTTAAAAGGGCAAATACAAATTTTTATAATAATTTTAGTGTAAATTAAAATTTTTGAAATTGTATCTCATTTAAGGGAAGGAAGCTATTTTTTATATTTTTAATGATTTTCTTTTTTGTCTTTTTGAGACAGGGTCCACTATGCAGTTCAGGCTGGCCTTGAGCTCACTTTGTAGCCCAGGTTGGTCTCAAACTTGCAATGATCTTCCTACCTCAGCCTCCTGTGCTGGAATTACAGGCATGCACCACCACACCTGGCCTATATTTTTAAATTAATGGAGTTATCAAGAATTAATTTCACCTATTAATTACTATAATAATGCAGGTTCATGTTCATAGCTGTACACTCTGAAGAACATTATTTAAATAAACGTGTAGACAAGATGGAAGTTTTGCCATAGTAGTATGATCAAGAACTTTGATATGTCACCATCATTTTAATGATCTTCTACCTAGCAGCTCAATTAGGACCTTCTAAGATTTACTGAAAACAAAAATACAAGAAATGACCTAAGTTGTGAAATGATTTCTTACTTAGTCACTGGTATGATTCAGTTTTCAAATTTGGAGGAGTATAATAAAATCTTTCCGAAGAGGGAATCCAATGGCTTTAAATTATATTTGTCATACTTTCACTTAGAGATACCTTTTTGCGAGACAAAAATTAGGCATAATTAGATAAAAACAAACCCATAAGGATAGAATTTTCCACACCAGCTCTGAACAAAGATTTACTTAGTACATAAAATTTTAATTCTGGATTTTAAAAGAGCTTTCAAGGGGTGACAGCCAAAAGAACAGATATTTGGGAGTAATTACATATAGTTTGATTGGTTATTTCATTTTTGGGTTGAAAGTAATTACATTGAAAATACTTTTATATCTGATTGTATTAAAACACTTAAAAGAGTAATTCTATTCCAATGACTGTGGTTTTCTAGCATTCAGATTTACTAGAGCATTGCACCTTTGATAATTTTTTCTCCAAGATTTTTTTAAGAAAATAAACAAAATGAGTGAAAGAACTGTAACTGGTCAGGCACAGGCAACTCTGGGAAGATTTAGAATCAGGATTACATAGGTTTGGAATAAACACCAGAATATTTATATTTTATCATTAAGATGGGATCTACACATATTTGGTACCTTTTAAAATTTTTTTTATTTTCAAGAGAAAAGAACAAAAACAAAGTAACCAAAACAAAACAACACAAAACTACAAAAATGATACAGAATTTCAAAACAGGATGGTAGAAAATCAACAATGGTTGTTGTATTACTTATTGTTATCTTCAAAATAGTTGCTCAGATTACCAGATGTAGGTACACAAAATTGATTAAACAATTAAATATTAACTATTCCTTTCAATAAACCAATAGACATTAGCAGTACAATTATCTTAGCTATCTTGTGTATATATACATATTTTTTTTCCTCTCTTTCCTTCTTTCTTTTGTCCTTTCCCTCATTCTAGTTGTTCTTTCCTATTGAGCAGTGTCTTTCCCTTTCACAATGTTTATGCACTTCAGGCTGCCCTCGAATTCACAGTGATCCTCCTGCCTCAGCTTCCTGGAACACTGAGATTACAGGTGTGAGCCACCACACCCAGCTTTTTTTTCCTCTTTAAAATTAAAAAAATAAATAAAATAAAATAACCTAGACAAGATGAAAAAAATAGGTAGCAAATCTGACTAAAAAAAGCAATTTTAAGTACAGACAAAATTTTGGGAAACACTACATTTCTCAGGTGGAGTTTGAAGGCAACTGCTCTGAAATTTCAATGAAAGAAAGTGGTGAAGTGATTATAAAATAATATAGCAACTTATAAAGGTGTGATAGAGTGGAAGGTTAAGTAAAAATTTCTTCATTTAGCAGTGTCCTAGTTTGTGGTCAGAAAGGGACGAAGGGCTGCTAGAGAAATTACTAGCGTCGTGCTGCTAGGGAGGGGAAGCACACACACCTGAAAAGATGAGGGTACTCCGAATGGGTGCTCTTTGGCTTACTTAATAATTTTTTTCTACTTTGCTCAATCAAGTGTCATAGTGCAGATGTAAGCACTTATAAAAATACATGCAATAAAGCAACAGACACAGTTATAACACTTATAAATCGATGATTTTTAAAAAGCGAAACCCTTCTGAACATTCATGGGAACAAATCATTACATCTTTGCTGAGGCATCGAATCTTGGAATTGTTGAGTTAGAAGATAGTGAAGTGAAATTTTCCTCCCAGTTTGTATCGCTGCACAAGAGGATTACAGCCTTAAGACCTCAGATATGAAATTTTATCTCATGTTGAGATAATTGAACCTTCCTCTGTCACTTGTTTGCATATTCAGCCACGTACACACTGACAAGTGCTTCTTGTTTGTATCCCAGCTAAATCCCTCCTGCAGTAGTTAGACACATCCTTCTTATTTTGCCTCTAGTGGACAGAAACTGACAGAAATGCACATTATATCCTAATACATGTTATTCTAACTTCCTCCCTGCACCCGGGGCAAAGCAATTGTCCTTTAAATTATTTTCCTGATAGGCTTCCTTCCCATCACATTGTCTGTCACCAGAGAAATGCAAATTAAAGCAACAATGAGGTAGCACACACATTAGAATACACACCTATTAGCATGGCCAAAATTCACAGCAATAACAGATATGCTGGTCAGGAAGTAAAGCAATCAGAATTCTCCATCGCTGCTGGGAAGGCAACATCGTTAGGGCACAGTCACTGTGGAACACACAGTTTGGCAGTTACTTACAAAACTAAATATATTCTCATCCTGTGCTCCAGTACTTTCACTCCTTGGTGTTTGCCCAATGGGGTTGGGGATGTATGTCCACATGAACCTTGCACTTGATGTTTATAGCAGCTGGGCTTAAAACTGTCAAAGCTGGAAGCGATGACAGTTTCCTGGTAGTGACCAGGTCAAGTGTGCTACGTTCACACTTTGTTATTCAGCGCTGAGAAAGAATGCACTACGAAGCCACGAACAGACCCCACGGGAGCTTCAGTGCATACTGATAATTTAGAGAGGTTAGCGGGCAAAGGCCTTGACAGTATGATCCCAAATATATCCCTCTCAAAAAGTGTACAACTTTTCAGACAATAAAAAATGCAGGTCAGTGCTTGCCAGGGATTACTGAGGTGGGAAAAGGCAGAATGCAGAAGATGATTAGGGCAGTGAGACCACACTGTAGCGATGGATATATGTCACTCTCCTTTTGTCCAAGCCCAAAGAATGCAAAACCCTAAGAGGGAACCCGAAGGTAAACTTACTGACATTGGATGACACGATGAACCGAGGACTGACAACTATAACAAGTGTATCACTCTGGGGGTGGGTGTTGACAACGGCAGACAGGACACAGGGTAGGGACGGAGATGTTGGAAATCCCATACTTTCTTCCCAATTTGGGTGGGAGCCTAAAAATGTTGTCTAAAAATTAAGTCTTAAGGACAAAAACCCAACATGTGGCAGTCTGAGTAGTGGGAACATGGACAGTAAGAACTTATATTGCACTTACACTGGCCAGAGGTCCATCTCTAAAGTGCAAATCTAAATCCCTTTCTTTTGTGGAGAATATTTCCATAATCTTTTAAAATGACATTGCCTCATTGTTTTCTGTAATGTCATTTGTGGAAAAAGGATAAAAAACTATAGTCAGGGAAACATTCAAACGCTATGATTTCCACTTAGGTAAATCATCTGTTCATGTCGCTTTCAGAAAGGTGGCGGTTAAGTGCGGTAAATACCAGTCACAGTGATACAGTTTGCAAGTGAAATGAGCGAGAAGATGTTAATAAGTCCCTGAAGTGTGATCCAGAGATAAGAAGAGAAACGTTCCAAATAAAAATTTCTTAAAAGGTCAAGGTCCTAAAGTCATAGCATTTATGATCATTTCTGACGGCAGGATTTACGTATCTGTACAACTTTTTAGACATGAGAGTAAAAGACATTGAAAACACAGGGAACAGGATTCGACGAGGTGCTTTTATTATGACAAATTCAAGTATCATTTCTCATCCTTTCACTCTTCACAAATATGCCACCGGGAAGCTTTCGGAAAGATCAAGAAGAGCTGACAGATGTCTTCAAGGAAGTGCTGTTTGAATTTAAGGTTTTGAAAGTTGTAAGGCGGTACATCCTCTGTGGTGGCATTTATGCAAAAATACTTTTAAAACTCCAGATTGTCCATGAGCAGGAATGGAAACGGTGTAATTAACTCCAGCGAGGGAGAGGGAAAAGTGGAGAGCATCTTCATTGCCTATAACTTTTTTCTTTTTTCAGTAATGCTCTGAAAGAAAAAGATAAAACACTTGCATCTGTTAATTCTGTGTTGTGTTTTTCGATATATGTCTGTGTGTTTGGATACTTTTTAAAGAATAAAAATTTTCAAGATGTGGCAAAACATTTCAAACATAAAGAGGCCAGGCGTGGTGGTGCACACCTATAACCCCAGCACTTGGGAGGCTGAGGCAGGAGGATTTTTGCGAGTTCGAGACTAGCTTGGGTTACAAAGTGAGTTCAAGGCCGGCATGAACTGTACAGCAAGACCCTGCCTCAAAAAAAATCAAACATAAAGAGCGCTATGGCTTATATCAAGATGTACCCCCCATAGCCTCATGGATGCACAGGTGGGGATTTGGGGAGGTGACTGGACCATGGGACCAGATATATTTCCCTCCTCATCCCTTGATCTCTCTGCTTTCTGCCTGCCACTGCCATGAGCTGTTTCTCCTTTGTGCTGCCATACTTTCTCCCTGCCATACTGCCTTGCCTGGGAGCTAATTGAATAAGACCTGAAGCCTGTATAACCTGAGCTAAAAGAAACCTCTCCTCTTATAACTTATGGGTGGAGGGTATTTTGTCCCAGCAATGAGAAAGTTACAAAGACAAACACTGTGTACCATGCAAGCACTATTCATGACAAGAACATTATTTTTGAATAAATAATTGCAAAAATTCATGATCATTTAATATATAACAGGAGTTTTTCTGAAGTTTTTATGTGTAATATTAATGAAATCTTCTTTATAACCATATGAGGTAGGTACTAATATAGACTACCTTTTACTGAGATTCAGAAGGTTAGAGTAGAGGCTTTCTTCACCTTATTAACTGATATATCTTTGGTATCTAGAAGTGGCATCCAGGCTTTAGGACACTAATACATGTTTAAAGCCAACAGAATATTCGATAAAACAAATACATATGTTATAATTCTGTGGCTATAACAGTAAATAAAACAGAGTTCACTTTCCTAGGATTTATTATGGAGAGACAGGAAATAAATGTTGATGAGGGGTGTCATGAAGTAAAAATAGGTTAAGAAGGAGAGAAATTGAATGAATAAATGAATAATCTAGAAGACAGTTTTGGAAGGCAATGCTCTGCTGTCTTTTGCACTCTTTCACATCTTGCTGGGTGTGCCCGGCTTCAAGTCCCGGACAACAAGACTGCAGCTCTTCTCAGGCTGAGGGCTGAAGTAGTGTTCTTCTCTTCGCTTGGACGAAGAGCGTGCTTGCTTTCCGATTGCTCTGAACCCTGTGAATCCACTGGGACCCAAGCTTGCTGCGTGCCTAGCACTGGTCAGGGTCTAGGACTATCTGTGCAGGTCTCAGGGGCAAGGAGATCCAAAAGAGATATTGCATATTGAGCTTGCTTTTTCTGCTCTGAGGAGAGAGGACATTTGCTCTGACCTAGGAATCCCACACTACTGTGGCAGGATAACCGATTAAAGTATAAGTGGAGTAAAATCAAATTCCCAGCCTGAGAGTAAGCAAGACGGACGCCTGGCATTCAAACACAGATTCAGGTGCCAGAGCGTAGCTCTCACGCTCTGACATGGTTTCAGATGCAATTAATTACTCTTCAGTTCCCACTACCTTGAAAGACCACCATCAATATTTTCAATTATTTGTTTAAATTTTATAAGCTGTGGTGTTTTTCCTGCCATTGTGGCTTCACTGTCTGTCTGGATTTCTCAAGTATGTTGTTTCATACTGCATAATCATAGCCGGAGCTTTAGTCAGTAGAGTCTATTGTTGGTTGTTATGGTTTGTGTCTGGGTGTCCCCCCAAAGCCTCATGCGGTCATAGGGCAGGCTTTTGGAGTTTGACTGATTATGGGTGTGAGAGCTGCACCCACCCTGGGGTGGACAGTTTGCCTATGTAAGGGAGAGAAAGAGGCTGCTTGCCTCCATTCCTCCCTTGAGTGCTTGTTGCTTTTGCTGTGTTCTGCTGCCATAAGCTGTAGCCCTCTGCCGTGTGCCACTCTGCCTTGTAACTTGGCAAGTATGGACTGAAACCTCCACAAACTGTAAGCGAAATAAACCTTTCCTTCCTTAATTTTGGGCGTCAGGTATTTTTGACCCAGCAACTAAAGAAAAGTAACCAAGACATTGGTATACAATGAATCATATTTAAATGAACTAAAAGTGGAAGGAACGTTTCCATCTCCTGTTAACTCCTTTATCTTTTCTGAGTCCCACTGCCCATCCACTGGCTGTGCTCCAGAGACTGCGTGATGCTGGACATGACCACACATCATGGTCCCGTGACAGCATGGTTTCTCCTTCTTGGTTCCTGGTATGTTGGCCTATGATCCTGACCGATGCCGTATTCTCAGAACTGCCTGGCTTCTTCGGCAGCCAAAGCCAGGCTTTACTAGGCAGCTGTATCATGCACTAGTGGGCCACACCAGCAAGGAATCTTCCACGCTGGGGATGGTGTTTCTGCTCGAGGGCTTTTAAATGCTTTGTTGAGGTACTTTTTGAAATCTATGCATAGATCCGAGCCTCTAGCTTTCGTTTTTAATGTAAGCTGAGATCACTTTGGGGGCTCAGGCATTTCTCTCTGGAATAGTGCCTATTCGTGTTCCACCCGTGTCTTACTGAACCACCCTGAGTGGGTTTCAGGAAGGAGAATGTTTATGGTCTCTGTTCCCTGGCTAGAAATAACCCACTGGATACAGGCCTGGCTGTCCTGACGGTGAAATGCCGGTGCTGTTCTCCGCATCTCTAATCAAACCTGGAAATAATCAAACCTGGAAATAAGCCTTAGGGTCTTAAGTTTCCCTTGGAGTGACTTCAACATTTCCCCATTATTTGGGCAAATTTGCTAGTCTGTGGGACTGGGTTACACTGTGGCCCCTTCCCCGCATTTCAGTTGGCTACGTTAGTCCCCCAAAGCACAAAGTTTTCCCCTCAGTCTCAGCCTTGAATAGGAAAGGGAACTAATTTCTAGATATCCTTGGTTTATAAATATATTCATTGTAAACATTTTTCACTTTCGGCCATAAAATATAAGCTACTCATATTGTCTTTTGACTTGTTCAAGACTTGAATAAAAGTCTTGCAGTAGACCTTGCTTCTGCTGTAAGGGCTACCCATGATAATACTATCGGTCAGTGATTATACCATTATCTCTGATCCAAAGGGCAAGTTTTAAAAATGATCTTCAATGCTAATTTGAATGACAAGCAAGTTTTTACTCTGTTTTTCCAGAGTGATATGGCCATCTGCTTATCTATTTCCCATCTGCTTATCTACCTTCATTTTTATGATGTCTTTGTTTGGGTTGAGCAAACTCATTTTAATTATTATCTTCTAAGCCCATGCATAGGAAACCAGGAGAAAAGGGCAACAAATGCTTTAATTATTCTCATTATGTATTTGATATTAAAATCCAAAATTAGTTTATCTGAAATGTGTACACAGTGTCAGTCCCATATGATGTTAATTTGGAGTTAGAGTTGGCATTAATAAAATAAGCGTTTGTGTCTGTTGAGATTTATAGATTTATTTTGACGAACCATGTCTGACATTTAGTTCAGCTTGAGAAAGGTAAATAAAACAGCGCCTTCTCAGCAGAGGAAGTTGTGTTTTGTGGAAGTTATAAATGTGAACAGTCACTAAAAGAGCTATATTAATAAGATATTTAAAACAGAAAAGCTGAATTTAGGGTTTGAGTGGAACTGATAAAAGTGAGTTTAAAGTCTAACTTTTCATATACTCAAAGGCCCAGATCAAGGCTGTGACTGGGGCAGCGTTGGGCTGGAGGACGTTCGTGGTGTGTGTCCAGCCTGCTGCTCTCCAGGCCCTGTCCTGGCCCCTCCTTCTTCAGCAGTGTCCTGGTGACCTGCAGTGCCCCGTCCGCACTCTGTTTCCTTCCGGTGAATGAACCGCACGGTCCGCTTCCCCCGCTGTCTCCTCCTCCCTGCATGCAGACTGCTCCTCAGTAGGACGTAAACTTTTCAGCCTCTACAGAGCTCTCAGACCTGTTCGCAAGTCATTCTTACCCGCCCCTTTCAACTTCCTTTTGTATTTCTGAGCTATCCAGGTCCAGAGCTTTACTCTGGATCTCACGGTGCATTCAGCCTCATCACCCTTGGTAGACTCTTCCTTCATAGGAAACCCAGGCTTGTCAGGTTAGACATCCACGACATTGCATCTGCTCTTGCACGCACTCCTGCAACAATGCTCACTCTTCTCTGTGACCCAGAGGTAGCGGTCCTCTTCTTTAGCATAGCTGCTTCACCCACACTACAAAGACTCCACGCTAACAGCTCTCCAGGGTCCCTTCCCCTCATCCTGTATGGAAACAGAGATGTCTTCTTCTTTTACTTTCTACCTTTCCTTCATATCCTACCTTCTTCCTTCAGATTATCACTCAAAATCTATGACAGTGCCGACAATGCTTATTTTCTGAAATTCATTTAATCTGTCCATTAAAACTCTTACAGAACAAGAGATGTTTACGGTCTGAGGAAGCTTTTCTTCCTGCAGTTGCCTCTTAGTTACCAAGATAGCTGCTCTGGGAATCCTCATCTTACCCACTTTTGGTGTGACACTTGTCACTGTTGACCATTTCTTCTTGAGTAATATCTGCCACTAATGTTCAGGGTGTCCTTATCTCAGAATTTTAATCCATGTCTCAAAGTTGCATTTCGGTGCCCTTCCATAGCTTTTCTTCCTTTGCTTGCTCCTTAGATTTTTGGATTCACCAGTGTTTCTTTTTGATTCCATTTTTTCTTTGACATTATCCACGAGTAACCCCAAATTTCCATACCTTTAACTGCTATCAAAATGCTGACATAGGTCACTGCAATTTTATTATCTTTAGCTTTGCCTTGTATTTTCCTTTTTCCTGTCAATCTGTAGGCCCTGTAGTTATCTCAGAATTAACATGTTGAAGCCAATTTATTTTTTCTCCTCCTGTAGCAGGTTCCTATTCTGATATTTTCCACAGAAGTGTAAGTATCACAATCCACCTCACCTCTTCACCTTGAAACCTAGAGGAAAAGCTATGCTGCTTTTGCTTTCTCCTCTCCTCATTCCCAACCTCTTTAAACATCCTGAAGTCCTGCTAGTTCTAACTGAAAACCTATTGATCAGCAAGGTATTGACCACTGTTTCTGACACTGTCTTTGGAGCCTGCCTTGTCTTTCCCTAGGACGGGTAGAAGGACTACCGTATCTGGCTTCCCTGTGTCTAATAACACCCTTCCTCAGCCATTCTTCACTCCGCATCCTGAGTTATTAACACTTTTTTAAATAAAGAATTCTCTTTGATTGCTTTAATGCCCACAGATGAGGACTAAACCCCTTACCTTACCCAGGAAAGCCTTGGACCACGTATTCCCACCCCGGCCTTTCAGCTTTGTCCTCCCCTGGCCACTCTGTGCCACGTTCCTCAAGCTCAGCTTGCTCCCTGCTTTTGCTCACATGGCTCACCCTGCCTTGAAGGATATTTTGTTTCCTCTTTGTTTTATGAAATCTTCTTCTCTCCTCAGTGCCGAGCTCAAATTGCTCCATGCTGCATCTGGAAGCACCTCTGTGACGCCTGAACACATAACTCATTTTGTAAACTGAATAAAAATTTAAGTGAGCTTTTATGGAGATAATGGCATAGGGCTGGACATAGCTTCAGCTTTCCTGTGGGTTTCTAAACGCCATGCTTCTCTTCGGCCTGAAACTTTGAAGTGCCTGAGCCAACTAGAAGGAAATACTTCATTTGGCCGTCTAGTTAAACGCAAGCGTCAATCGTGTGCCATGCACCATGAATCTGTGGGCTGCCTTCCCTGGGCTCAGTGCATTGCAGGCTGGGTGCCCTCGTGTCTGGGGTCAGCCAGGCTTGAGTGAGGGCAGACTGATGTAGGTGCTGCTGTGCACAGAGCTGGTCTGGTCCAAGTGGAACCTCGTCTTCTGGGGCAGAGAGAGAGAGAGAGAGAGAGAGAGAGAGAGGGGCTTCCCTAGCTCTCCACAGGGCTGACACGTTGTCACTTTCGTTGCCTTCTGTTGAACACAGCATGTCACAGGGCCAGCTCAGCTTCAGGCAAGCGGTGAACAAGTTCCAAGCCACGTTGCTCAGCTCAGTCACATTACAGAGAAACTAAAAAATTTGGAGTATTTTTTTTGCAGTCAGTCCCTCTCTAAACTGGAAGGGACATTTGAAAAAGACAATGCAGTGCTAGTGTCAGAGCTTAGATCTAACACGTTCCCCCAAGTTCTCAAGTCCCTGCAGCAGGAGCTGGGGTGCACATCTCCCTCCCGGCTCCTCCTCACTCCTGTCCCTGCTTCCTGGCCACCCTGGGGTGAGCACGCTGTCCCCCACCGGGCCCCACGCATGCCCTCTTTCTGCCTTGGTGCCAGCTGAACATGGTCTGAAGCCACGAACCCAAATCAGCCTGTCCTTTAAGGTGTGCATGTCGGGCATTGGTCTCAGGGTCAGGAAAGTGACTAAGACACTGTCACATAATAATCTGTAACCCTTGCATCTTTTAAAAGTGAATGAGAGATAATAAATATTGGGAAAAGGGGAATAGGAAAATATTGCTATGTGATACTATACCAGGTGATGCTGTGTATGTTGTAATTCTGGCTTACCCTCAGATTTCAGATTACTTTTTCCTAAAATTTTGACACAATAATCCTTTAGACACACTGGATAAACTGTAGGTTTCATTTTCATATGAAATTCTGAGATGCAGAAAAGATTAAAAATATTAAATAAACAGCTGTTTTGTGGAAATAAAACTATACTAAATGCATCCTCACTCTGATGAAAAAGAGTTAGAGATAAAATATCACAGCTAAGGAAAGTCAAAGCAAGCAATCTCCAATTTCCCTCCGAAATGTTATAGATAGAGCTGCTGAGTAATTTTGAGAATTTCTCCGGGAGATCTGCGGGAATTGCTCGTTGCGAGGGACTGCCTGGTTGATGTTGTCAGTTTGTTCAAGGAGTGGCTTCCCCGAGACAGCACCTGATGCTGGTGCTCAGCTGACAGAGAGGCAGGCATCCCTGAAGTGGCACTGGAATACAAATAAATTGGACGCCACTTAGAGACCCGAATGCCACCGCAAGATGAAAGGCAAACCCCACCGAAAGTGACAGCAATATTTTCTTTTCTGGCTGGAGAAAATATACAGGAAGAAGATGAGAGACCTCTTTAATGGAATAAAGAAAAATGATAGTGCTTCTGTAACCCAAGAGCCCTGGTTCTTAATATGATTCAGTAAATGCCTTAAAATAGAAGTACATTAAACTTCAAGGCAATCAGAACATAGCCAGTGGATTGTCGAAATGTGGAGAAAGAAGTGCTATCCGGTGCTTGGCAAAGATACCTGCAGGAGTCATGAAACATCAAATATTTCAGAGCCACTTGACAGTCTCAGGGAAGGTGCATATTGGGTTGAACATGCTGTCATCCTTATTTAATACTTTTTGTGGGTCTCAAAATATCCCTAATGACAGATTTCTTCTTTTCTTAATAAATTTTAAATTAATTGATCCCAAGACACCGACTCCACATCAAAGTGAAGAACCCTGACATTTCACACACCGAAGGCACAGCCTGCTAAACAGGCTCACAGACATGCACGCTTCACTCCGCGACTAATCAAGCGTGTCCTGCTCACTTCTCACGACACGGTGGCATATTAAATCTCTGAGGGTTTAGCCATTAAACTTTGGAGATAGAAAGTCTCAGGCAGCATATTAGCTACAGTAGAATAAATCTCTTTTGAATCTCACTGATAGGAATGCATAATTATAATTTTAATCATCAAATTCTCATATCATTATTTTCAAAGCATTCATTGTCTTGTTTGGATGAAATACATTCATCAATGTATATTTATTTGTATACTTAAGGATTTACATAATATACATTATCCATAAATATTGTCATGTATTTACACACAAGTATTCCTCTCTCTGTACATGTATGTCAAAATATCCTTAATAATTTATCTATCTTTACAACAGTCTGGATCACTTTTATGAGCATTTTTAATAACATGTTTAAACAGTGCGAGTATGCATTAGCATACTCAGCATAGCAACAATCAGGCAAGTTTTACAATGCCGATGATGGTGCTTTTCTGGTCCTAAATTTGAAACAATTGAGCTTGTGTGTATTGTATATAAGCACATGTTGACTAAGTCAGACAGAGTGTAGGAAATGGAATTTTCATGAATTTTAAGAACATTTACAATATACAAATTGTATCTCTACATTTACAATATACAAAAGTATCTCTACCTGCGCAGTGAAGACAGAATGGTCATAAACAAAGAGTTGCTTGGTTATAAAGTCTTAAGTAATTGGTTGAGTGTACTTGAACAACTGCTTTGTTCAGGGTACGCATGTGGGCAGCGTGTCCACCTCTGTCTGGCTTTAGGGGCTGGTTGGGGTGGGCTGGGAGGAGATCCCTGGGCTTCTCAGATCACAGGGCCTGCTGGCAGCCTTGTATTCACTCCATCAAATAACCATGCTGTATTCCTTAGCTGTTTCCACCCTCAGACATGCTAAAATTAGGACTCTTTAAATAAATGCCTCAAAGCACAGTTCTCACCTTGCCTTTTTTACCTCGTTTCATTCTTCATCATAGCATATTTTGAAGAAGGAAAGTTGTTAAACATCAGAATCTTAGTTACGAGATGGTGATCACGAACAGTGATTTGACCTTGATAACTGTGATCCTGGGTTTCTTTGTGCTGAAGTACGAGCTGACCAGCCATCAATAAAACTTGTATAGCGTGCAGATCCTTTGATTACACTGGCATCTTCTGTAGAGAATAATACATTTAAAAATAGAGTGTAAAGTCTGTGAAAGAGAGAACTGGAATGTGGACCAACTCTCTCCCTCTGTCTCTACACACACGAGCACACACACATTCATACATACATGGAAACACACACTGCAGAGGGAACGTGAGATACATATGCATGTACAGGTGAAAGTAACTCATGTTTTGAAAAACTGGCTTTAAACATAGACCATGCAGACTAGTAGATGTTCATTAATGGAACAGTTGATGGAATAGCCTCTTCATCCTATAGCACCTTGCTCCTATTTAGGGGACACAGTGCAGAAAGCATTATTACTTTTGATACTTTAACACACTTGAAGCATGAGGGAAACAGGTTATTGCAAAGGTCCCACACTTTCCCCTATATCTTCTCTTGTCTTTTTTTCTACCATTCATTCGTCTTTTTCAGTTTTGCTTACAGCCCTCTTCCTTCCTTCCTCCTGCTCATTCAGCTGCATTTTGTTGAGATTGTGGGGGAAAGCAGGAAGAAATGCTTCAGTGAGGAGAGAAGGGGTTTCTTCTCATCACTATGTAGTGATGATTAGCTTTCCATCAAGAAAATGTTGATTCTGGTTCCCAGTTTTGAAAGTTCCACTCCATGACTGATGGGCCCCTCTGCTAGGAAGCACATCATAGTGGGAAAGTGTAGGAGTATAAACCATTCACTTGCTCACCTGAGAGAGAGAGAGACAGGGAGACAGCAAGACAGGGAGAGAGAGGGAGAGAGGGAGAGGGAAAGAAAGAGAGAGTGTGAGGGAGAAAGAGAGGGAACTTCCATGAAAGGGGTGCTTCAGTGACCCAAAAATCTCTCACTAGGTTTCACCTCTTAATGCCTTGCCAACTCCCAATAGCACCACCATGGAGACTAAGTTTTCAACACATAGGATTTTGGGGGACATTCAGCAACCAAACCATAGCAGAGGGTGAGTGATGTCCAGAATGGGAGTAGAGTTAGTCATTGCCTACTACTTCCTCCACTGATACTAAGGAGACTAAATGCCTATCTTAAACCAATGGTCTTTCTTGTGGTTGATTCACTGTGTCAATCTGAGAGGTCCAGAAGCTTAACTAAGTAACTCAGCAGTTCTACATCCTAGTGTGTAGAGGACATGCCCTTACTGCTCTACGATGTTGTTCATTGTGTCAATTTGAGAAGTTTAGAAGTTTAACTAAGTGATTTAGCAGGGGGCCAAGGTCCTCACTTTGTCAACATCCTGAGCCTGTGCATGTGGTGTGGATGCTACACCTGTCTTAGGGTGGGTAGCCTGCACCCAATGTAAGGAAGTATAAGAAGAATGCTCTTCCACCCATTTTGCTCTTGTTGCTATTGCTGTCTTCTGCCACCTTGAACTGTTACCCCTCACCATACCACTCTGCCTTGGTGCCAGCTGATTACAGACTGAAACCCCCACAAACTGTGAGCTAAATAAAGCTTTCCTTCCTTAATTTTGGGTGTCAGGTATTTTGTCTCAGCAATGAGAGGAAAGTAACTAAGAAAGTGTTGCTATGAGGACTAAATTCTTAGCATTGTGCTGTAGTAATTCTAGGCTAGGAAACCAGTAGACATTGGAAAGGACAACTACCCAGTTCTACAATAGTGAAAGACTAATTGTGTATTAAAAAAATTTCAAACCATCAAGACCTATTAATCACAAGTAATCCTATGATTCCTCCCTATAGATTCTTGACAGCTCACCAAATGATAATGGTACAATAGTCGACCTTCTTTAGAACCTCTTTGGGGTGTTTCAGGAAAGTAACTAGAGCTTACTTAGCTCAGCCCAGTGATCTCCAGGTGGCACGGCTAATTTTAAAAGTTGTACAAATTATTTTGCAGCTGAGTTCAAAAGTCACTGAAGTGCAAGAGGAGGAAGGAGAAGGAGCAGCAAGGCTTTCATCCTAAACTGTTTTAGAGCCTTAGAAAGCTAATGAATGTTAGCATTTCACAGCATCCTCCTCTTGATCTAAGTAAACTGTAGCATGGGAGCCCTAGAATGTCATGCTTCCCAGCCATATTCAGAAGCATTTTCTGCAATGTGCTTACTACATGGCAGAAAGACACTCAGAAGAGCAAAGAAACACAAGATTGTCTGACTGAACCTTGATCTAGAGCTTCTACGTCTGGTAGTCAGGCGGATGACATTTCTTCTCAACTTCTCAACCAGATCAATGACTTCTCCCGAGTGGTTACAGATGATGGATGACTGGAGAGAGAAGGAAGGTGTGTTCTCTGGATGCTCTTCACTCTGCATTTTACACTGAAGTCCTTCAAATAGTCCTTCAGTTAGGGCAAGGAATTAAGGGGTTCTTACTTTGTGCCCTGCACTGTGTCTCTAACCACGAGTGATCATGCTGTGTTTCAACATGTACAGTAGGATCTAAGTATCACATGCAAGACCTCACCTTATTAAAGCAGTAACTTCAGTTTGATGGTACCATTTCTTGAAGTTTATATAATTCTGATGATTTCCCTAATTTTTTAATTTTAAAGAGAAAAAAAGCAATAAAAATAATGATACAGAATTTCAGAACAACATAATAGGAAAATAACAATGGTTATTATATTGCATATTGTCATCTTCAAAGTAGTTGCTCAGATTACAAGATACAGGCATGCAAAACTGATCAAATGTAAGTGGAAACCATTCCTTTCAGTGAACTAATAGAAATTAGTAGTACAAGTATCTTAGCTATCTTGTATATATATATGTGTTTTTTTCTTCCCCTGTTCTAGTTGTTCTTTCCTTTTGAGCAGTTTCTTTCCCTTTCACATATCTATTGTACCTTTTGGATCTCATTTACTCTTTCAGTTTCTTACACTAGGGAGACAATATGATGTTTACACTTGTCAGTCTGATTTATTTCACTTAAGAGTATCGTTTCTAGTTGCACCCATTTACCTATAAAAGCCTCGAGTTTATCCTTTATAGCTGAGTATTACTCCATTGTATAAAAATACCCCATCTTTTTTATCCATTCCTCTGTTGATGGGCATTTGGGTTGTTTCCCAAGATTTAGTTATGACAAATTGTGCTGCTATAAACATGGGTGCACATATATTGTTGTGGTATGATGTTTTTAATTCTTCTGGGAAAATACCAAGACGAGGAATAGCTGCATTATATGGGACCTCTAATTCTAATTTTTTGAGGAATCTCCAAATTTATTTCCAAAGTTGTTGCACCAGTCTACACTGCAACCAACAGTGGAGAATGGCTCCTTTATCCCCACATCCACTCCAGCATTTGTTATTGGTTGATTTCTTCATGGTAGCTATTCTTACTGGGGTGAGATGAAATCACAGTGTTTTTTTAATTTACATCTCTTGAGTGACCAATGATGTTGCACATTTTTCATGTGTTTATTTACTGTTTATATTTCTTCATCTGAGAAGTTGTGTATTCATCTCAGATGCCCATTTTTGGACTGGGCCTTTGAATTTGGGGGGTCTGATTTTTTTCAATTCTTTATGTGTTCTAGATACAAGTCCTTTGAGAGAAAACTGGATGCAATATTTTCTCACTCTGTGGGTTTTCTTTTCACTTTGTTGGTGATTTCTTTTGATGTGCAAAAACTTTTTAATAAGATGAGATCCCAGCTGTTGATTCTTTGAATTACTTCCTGTGCAGTTTGAGTTTTGTTCGTGAACTCTCTACCTGTCCCTATGTCTTCAAGATTTCTACCTACTTTCTCTTCTAGTAGACTTAGTGTTTCTGTTTTAATATTTAGAGTTTTGATCCATTTTGATTTTAGTTTAGTACATGATGGTAGACATGGGTCTAGTTTTAGTCTTAGGTATGTGGAAAGGCAGTTTTTCTAGCACCATTTATGAAATTCATAATATTTTTGAAAGAGTGAGCATATGAAACAGCATATATATAGTTATTTTCTACATATGTACACACACTAAATTTTCTATAGCTGGTATTGCATACTATCACAATTTTAGGGGCTTGAATCGAGAAAAATCCTTTATGTTATGGATGGAAGTTAGAAGTCCACCAGCATCTGACTAGACTAAAATCTAAGTGTGTTCCCTTGGGAAAACACCAGGGAAGAACTCATTCCCCCCCACGGAGTGATGTGTGGTTCCTTCCTCCACCTTCACAGAGAGCGGCACCAGGTGGAGCCCTTCTTGCTTCTTCCCACTTTTTCTGCCTCCATCCTCTACTTTAAAGGACCCTTGCCGTCACCGATGCCCCCTTCAGAGTCTCTAGAATAATCCACTTGTTTTAAGGCCAGCTGATCAGCAACGTTTATCCCATCTATAACACTCCTTTGCCATGTATTCTATCTGCAGGTTCTGGACATTAGGATGTGGAAAACTTTGTGGGGGTGCACTCTTCTGCATATCGCGCGTGTGCACACACAAGGATTCTAAAGATCTACATCGTATAATGTTAATAGGAAATGACCAAAGTATGCTGATTTTCCCCTTTATATCTCTATTACCCAGATTTTCTATAAGTACAATTAAGAAAAAGTTAATAAATGCTATTTTTACTGCAAGTGACTGAATTATATTTGTTACTCGTTTGCTGGATATTACTGACACTGATACCGTTCATCAGAGTTTATAACTCGAGCATTTAGGAAATAATTTGTTTTAAAAGTTGGTAGTGCACTGAGTGAATATCACATGCTCAATGGCTTAGGCAAGAGGCCAGCCAGGAGAGAAGATCTGGCCTGCACAGCCATCGATTTCTGCACAATCAATTGACTCGCATCATGCCGTTAATCCAATTCAGTAGGTAAGAAAATTGAAAAGACAGATATGTGGTTTCTAGGTCCAGTATTTTTTTTTTAAACAAGTAACACTGAGAGCAATGTTAGTTTTGTTAGCCTGTCTGGAATTTCAAAAAGGTGAAAAACAAAATAGCAAAAAAATGCTTTCCTTTTGGCTGCTAAATATATTTTCTAGAGGCAACATTAAATATTATACACCATTAATTCTCATAGTCTCCCCATAAAAGCAGAAATATACTAGCTTCACTTTCCATGAATATTTAACAGAAGGAAAATAAATTTTAGTCAAAAGAGAGCAACCTCTGTTTTTGAGGCATTTAAAAATAACTTCATATCTGAAATGAAGTAATGACACTTGCCCTTAAATAAGAACAAATATAAACAAGTCACAGGTTGAGTGTCAGCAGTGCCACGGTAATGAATTAGGTCTGTGCATGTCACTCCTAATTATGATTTGATGAACAAATGTGTTCAAACACAATGCAAAAAATTAAACAATTACTTGTTCCTTCATTCTTGTAAAACAGAGAAAATGGCTCAATTAGAGGCTGTGTTACAGAATGCATACCAACTACCATGAGAATTATAACTAGTTTCCTCTTTGTGAAAATACTCCTTTCTTAAACTATAGAATGAGACCTTTATTCCTCTCTACATTCTTATTAATTGCGCAGTGCTCCAGAGGCTCTTGTTGAATTGAAGAAGGAGAATTAGTCAAGCAAAGGTCACTTCCTTCCCCTACCAGTTGCATGCTAATTAGTCAGAACACAGAAGTGGCTCGTGAGGTGAGAGAGTATTTGAAGCATGTGAGGACAGAGATGATAAGATCATATACGGAAAGGGGAAGAACATGGCAAGAACACAAACTCCTGTTATTACGGCTGGAAGGTTTCACTCCCCTTGAAGTCTTAGCTCTCTCCCAGGATATACTGTAACTGTGGCTCTAAAATATATCTCCTTTGCTTTCAGAAAATCTTATTTTATTGGACTTCTTAAGATTATTTGACTTTGCAGACTGGAGCAAACATTTTAGAGTGGATAGTGATGTAGGGGGCCCTCCACGGCGCATGTACCGTAGGTCTGCTGCAACTATTCTAGACTGCTCACTCATTCACCTGAAAAATTTCTATGAGTGGCTACCCAGTCCCTGCTGGTGGGGAGGGAGAGGTCACCTTGCTTTTCTGAGACTAATCTTCGCACCAGGATTATTGGACCGCTGCTGTCTTTTAGGATTTCAGTCTATTGAATACACTGAGCCATGATTGTGACCATTTGATATATCATTCAAACCAGTGCAGTTTTGAGTTTCACTCCTCGAGCTAGCAGCTACTAGCCACATGAGGCTGATTAAGTCTAGATTAAATGAAATTAGTTGAGTAATTGATCCCTGCCACATGAGGGTTCAATAGCTACTTTGGTTTGTGGCTACTGGATTGGAGAGCCTGGATAGGGACAGTTTTATCACTGTAGAAGATTCTTTGGTGCAATGTGACAATGGAGCGAAACTGGTCGCTGTTAGGAACAACGCTTGGGTAGCGGGTGTTACCTGCAACTGTCACCAACAAATGAAAACACCACAACACTTTTGGTCTCCAATTGTGCTCACTACTGGCTCTCTCTCTGGAGGTGTAGAAGATGTTTCCACATCAACACTTAACAAACATAACAGCAACTGCCAGCTGTCACACTCTTACCTTGATCCGATTTTTGACACTATATCTTTAGCCAATTAAATAAAAATAAAGCTTAGCCAAACTATTCTCTAGCTATTGGCAGACCAAGCAGTCACTTGTATCACTTTGTCCCTACTTGTTTCCTGGTTGCTGTGTGATTCATTATCTACTGAGTTGTCATTATTTGAATATTTTTGATGCGCTCCATGTGGCAGTGGATGCTTCACGTTTATTATTTTTGTTATTTTTTACTATTTTCATAATTCTCATCATGACCACTACACAGGTAATTTAGGGCCAGCAATCGAGTTCTGAGCAGTCATGATGGATGGTCCCGTCTGCCGGTGGTCAGTGCAGACACCCACCCGAGGCAAAGACGGAGCTCGAGGGCCCGCAGAAAACACCAGAAAGAAACTGCACCAGCCCAATGCTGACGTTAACTTCAGAGAGGGGGCGCTGCATTTTAAATGACGGGGTCAAGAATCTGGTAGAGGACAGCACAGCGTGAACGCGTTTCCGTTTTGCCCTCCTGGTCAGTGAGCATTGGCTGTGCGCATGCGTCAGGTTGGTATCCAGACGCTGCAAGAACCCGGCAACGCCCAGGACGGCTGCAGCGGACTGACTGCAAGTACTAACCAGTGAGCTGGAACTCCGCCGCTGTTATGACACCTGGACACAGCCCTTGCCATCCATCCTTCCAATGCATTTTTTATTAGCACGTGTTTGCAATACATAATGACAGCGTTCATCTCGGGCAGTCTGTACAGGTACAAAGCACATCTCAATTCTTCCCTCCTCTTCCTCTCCTTCCCTGTTCTCTCTCTCTTGACCTCCCTCCAGCTTGAGAAAGCTGTATTGCCATGTTTTTCTTTAATTTTCTTTTTTAAAAAATCCTTTTCTTTTTATTTCTTCTTCCATCTCTTGTTCTCCTTCCCATTTGAAAAAGAGCTCCCTAATTCCTGTTATCTGTCTTTTGTTTTGTTCTTTATCTATATTTTGGGTTTCTGGTATAAGCAAAACCACACGCAATTCAGACGTGTGAGCCTAATTTATTTCACTTACCATTGCGATCTTGAGATACGTCCCTTTACTTACAAAGGGATGTCCCTTTACTTACAGATTCCAGATGTGAGAACATCTGGAATCTGTAGTTCAGGCGACTCCAGGCTGGCCAAACTCTTGCCCAGTTACAATTCCGTGGGACCTATGAAGACAATGGTGCAGTTTCCTGCAATGAATCAAAGCGCAGCTTTTAGAAGCCATTCTTGCTTTTCTCTTTCAAGGTAATGTCGGTGACACATGGCAAGGAACACGGCATTCAAAGTTTTCTTGAGAAGAAATCAGTGTGATGGATGAGCAAAAGAAGATTACAAGGTGAACTTCAGCGTCACATAATTACATTTTAAGAATGAATCTTGCTTAGAAAATTCAAAAACCAAATATGGGATACCTGGAAATGAAGAAATGTTTACATGTTGAGTTCTGACTCAGACTTAAAATGTAGGATAAAGGAAATAACTCTAGATTGTCCTTTCTCTTTGAAGAAAATAGAAATGTGATTTGAGAGTTTGAAGGAATGGGCTAATTATGTACAAGGGTTGATGATGAATCATTCAGTATTGTAAAATGTAAGTGTTTATAATTAAAGAAGTGTCACAATAGCATTTTTATCACCAAACATGACAGCTTTCTGAACTGTTGTTTTAAAAAAGGCAAGAAATTGAACTTACCTTCAGGGCATAAAGCAGAAAATATGATTCTTTTCTTCATTATGCAGCACTTATGCCATTTCTCTGACTCAAGATACTGCATTCCAAAAGCTTACATTAACTCCAATCATACACAAGGCTAACATACTGGTAATTTGCCACATAGAAAACTTCTTTCCTTAATTGTGACAACATGATTCTCAATTCATTTAGAAGAGGGGATATGAGAAAGTAGCCTAGACAATTTTGAAAAACAAGAGAAATTTGGGTTGTCCTTCCTTATTAGATACTGGAGTATATAAAAAAGTCCAATAGTTGAGAAAATAATGTGGTATTGGATAAAAGAAATAAAATGAGAAGTTCAGAAACAGGATAAAATAGAATAAAGTCAATTATAGTATAAAAGTAGCATCAAAATTATTAGATAAAGGATGAATAATATAATTAATGGCAATAAAAGGGGGGAATTTTCTAATTAGTGGGTATAACAGAGGGAAATGAAAGAGACATTCTTTTTTTATTTTAAAGAGAGTAGTAAATGAGAAACAAACAAACAAAAATAGGACACTAGCAGCATACCAGTATCATGAATATAAACAAATCATAGCAAGAACATTCAAAGTGATACAGGGTCTCAAGACAAAATAATATGAATCAACAGTGGTTGTTACATTACATATCATTATCCTCAACTACATTGCTCAGATTGCCAGATGTAAGAATGAAAGATTGCTCAAACTATTAGAGAGAATTAGAAAACAATTCTTCAATAAAACATTAGAGATAATATAGAGTTTCACTAGACAAGATGGTAGGAGTTCACTCTTGTAATTCCATTGCATATTGTTACATTCAAATCAGTTGCTCTGACCACCAGACACAAGCTTGCACAATCGATCAGAACATAAAAAATTGTAAGCATTAACTGCTTATTTCAATACGCCATCAGACATCAGACATACAGTTACTGAAGCTATCCATATATATATTTATATATTGCCTTCTTTCTTTCTTTATTTCCTTCCCTCATCCCTGTCATTCCTTCCTTTGAGCAATTTCTTTC